>NC_059472.1:7579822-7881273 GCF_018139145.2 Gymnogyps californianus
CAATGTGCTTCTGTGTCTTGCAGGCCGTGCTGCATCAGCTGGCACAGCTCTGCGCCGTGAGTGGGAGGGATTGCTGAGGCTCTGAGCAGGGCTCGGGCAGACTCGGCTGTCAGATACGGCACATCAAAGGCCCATCTGCCAGACCTTGCCAAGAAGCATTGGTGAACAAACACAGAGCAAAGGAGGAAAAGAGGTCATCCCTTGCCGTTACCTTTTATAGGAGATACAAGGAGAAATGAGCCTCTTTCCTTGGGGGAAAGATGGAAATGCTTGAAACCATTGCAAAGAAGGTGGCAAGTGAGACTGTGAGCACTGTTCTTTCAGAAGGAAACCTTGAGAAACTCCTCATGGCCTAGGAGATGTGAAGTAGGTTGGATACGCCTCCTCCCTCCTACTTCTTCCAGACAGAGTGGAGGAGAGATTAAATTTACAGTGTGGCTGCTCTGAAAGTGTGGGACACTGAGATGCCCCTCAGATGTCTATGTATGTGGTATATTGTGGGCAGATGCGTGGAACACATGAGTCAGTTCCCGTGCAAAAGCTGTGTAATGGCAAAAGAAGTTAATTCTGCCTTGCTGAGAGGCCAGAAACTTTGTGGAGGCTGGATGCATTGGCTCAGGGTCAGTGTCCTGCTATCATCAGGAGCACACAGTTGGCTGATGTCCCAGCACAGGCAGAGTGTCCTGGCTTTTGTCTGTAATGTGGTGTGGAGATACACCTGACTAATGCATTAGTCTCCAGGGATGTCCATATAGACAGCAATGAATCTTCTGGAGACAGCATTGGAGGCTGGTGAAGAGTGGGATTTCTTGAAACAACCATTTATTTGAACTAGTCTAGACTTCCAACTTCCACGAATCAGTAGTTTCTATGTATTTTAGCACTTGTGATTTTGTGCATCTTCTGTAATTGTAGCTTTTGTAACTCTGGTTCTCCTACTCTTTAATCTGATTTTGCAAGGACGCCAATGGATCTGTCACAGGTCAAAGAGATCCTTACTTCATTTTGGGGAGCACAGTAAGTAGAAGGCAGTTGGAAAGAAGCAATATTCAATATTCCTGCATCATTACACTAAGCCAGAATACAATGTGGTTTCTGCAGCATAATCTCAGCCTGACATTGCCACCATTTTAATAATCATCCATCAGTAGTGAAAGGGCCTGAGTGCAATCAATTGGTTTTCTCCATCAGATGTTAAGTAGACCAGTGCCAAGGCATGAGAACAACCACCAAATCCAGCAAAAAGTTTCCCTGAGTAAAATCACTAGTTTTAGGGATTATCCCAAGGCAGATAGTTTCCCTGCATAGCTGACAGACCAGAAGAAAAACTGAAAAATTAAATGGGTCTTTTTCCCCTCTTTTGTGCAGGAGGTTTGAAGCACAAGCCTGCAGGGAGGATGGTCTCTGTGAACTTCAGCTCAAGGAGAACAGAGCACCCAACTTCAGACCTGCAAATCTGATACATTTCATTCATGCTCAGGTCACATTAAATGTTTGTCAACATTTATGTGATGCCAACAGAAACAACAAGGGAACCCCATGCACAGCGAGGAGCTTTTACCAAATTTGTTGTGCTGCCTATTGCAAAAATCTCACAGTAGTTCCTCTTCACAGAAGAACGTTAAAGACTACCTGGAACAGAGGTAGGGTTGCAAGGACCCTTTTTCTGGGCTTCCTGCCATTGTCAAGCCCCTCAGGTGGGAGCTCATCAGGTCACTGCCATAATGTTGGAGGGTAGCGTACAACGGACTTGAACTACCTTCTACTTTCAAAGATGAGGGTGCCCTAAAGCAAGATGCTTCATCCCTTCTCTCCCTCCTCTCCCTTGGCTTGTCTAGCTGAACCAAACAACCCCTGCCCTTGGGGACAGAGTAGGTTGCTCTTGTTAAGAAAGGGACAGTATTTAAATACTTCTCCTGATGAAGAGGCTCCCACCAGCTCTTCATTACTTCCCGTCCTGCCCTTCTCCACTGTGGTATTCCAGCTCCTCAGATCGGCTGGTGCAAGCATTCATGGGACCGTGCTCTAGGTGGGATCAGTGAAATGAGTAAAAACAAATGAATAAATGAGACATGGGATTGTAGTAACATTCAAATGGGAAGCAAAGTGAACTCATGAGCAATGAGGATCCACTGCTCACTACAGCTCTCCACCAGGTCTGCAACTTTAGCTGCAGCACCTCAAGAAGGAAGTCACTCCTTGATCACCTCTCACTTAAGTTACAATGGCAACTACACCAACCTGTATCAGCTTCACACAGCATGCTCATCCTAAACCTACTGCAGCAAGACCCCAAGCTCAGTTGAAGCCTCTTGGTGCTACTGTAATTCAGCTAATTAATGCTAATTTTAGTCAGTTGTTCCTGTGTATCCTAGAGAATGGAGTGACTATTCATTAGCCTTGGTGTGTACTTCGAAAACAGCTACAAATTAAAACTCTTTTAAAATGCAAAATGTTATTTGCCTACGTGCCGCTTTCATTGAGCAAACAGAAGGGCGAGGATGAAAGCGACTGCTGTACATAGATTGCATATGAATGAGATCTAGCATCTAGCTGTTACAGTGCCAGTCCCTCCAGTGTACCTGCCCCATTCATGGCAAGGTAGCCTTTATCAACAGTGTGCAAGGTACAGCCTGAGCGGGCGAATGCAGTCCATGGTGTTATGATATAAAGTTCAGGTCTTGATCTCAGACTTCAATGTTTGATATGGTGATGCAGATCCCAGGGGACATGGATTCCTGTGGAACACGTAAATTCAATACGGTAGTGCCTGTGATTTCATGCCTCCAGCTCCTGGCTCTAGGAAAGATGAGAAGCGGTTTCTTCAGCATGGGAGGGATGTTACTTCAATTCCAGGGGAAGAGAGTGATGATCTTAGTGTTGCTGGATTGCACCTCAATTCCTAGTAGTAAAAAGAAGTTGACAGCTATGTCCCCCATAGTGAGCGTACACTTCCAATTACTTCTTAACGCAAAGTCCAAGATGCCCACAGAGTGGTATTAAACCCGGTTTGATTCAAGGTACAGGCAAAACAGGAGACTGCACAAAGGTGTTCTGCTTTTGCTGCCAGGGCTCAGGTTAGCAAAAAGATGCTGCCAAATACCTCAAACAGCAAGAGCAAACAAGGTTTTCCACAAAGTCCCAGCCTGCTCCTCTTCTCTCTTTTCCTAGAGAACACATCTGATTGCAGACAACAGCAAAGCCAAGCAGGGAAGAGAAATGAGCTGTAGAATCACTGGCATGCAGCTCAGAAGTGGGTGGAAGTTTGGAAATGTGTTTGATGAGTCTCTGAGTATGGCAAGACCTATAGAAAAGAAGGAAGCAACAGCTACCGTGGGATGGGGGCTTGGAGTGACAGGCTTATATAAGAGTTACAGTGGGGATAATCTTGATGAGGAACAGACCAAAGCCTGGAAATGCTGATGGCCCTTCTGGAAGAGTGTAAGGAAGTCACATAGGGCAATAAAATAGCAGCATGAGATGCAATCCCTGACCTGAAAATACTTCTTTCATTAAGGTTATTGGTCCAGGAACTGTGAGAGAGTATTTTCCCTATTCCCCTTCCTTGAAGGAGAAAGCTAGCATAGCTCAGAGATTCAAGAAGCAATGGTATCAGAAACGAAAGGCCATACTACCCAAGGAAGATAAAAGGCATCTTGGCAGCTTATAAATTAACTGATCAATTCATGTATCTGAAAAAAAATTCTCCAGCAAGTGCATATGTCACAGGGAGGCAGTTATGGCAATGCCTGATGACTTCTTCACAGCACGCGATGCAGTAGTCTTCCAGAGTCTGACACAACAGGTTCTGGCCTTAGAGTGAAAGTTGCAGTAGGTCTCATTTTTGCTTTCTCCAATGACTGTGGAAGAGGAAGAGGAAAAATCTACCAAAACCTTTCTTCCTACCAATGTGAAGCACTGTGTTGGAACCTGGAGCCATTGTGAAATGCCAGTGCAACTTGAGAACAAGCCTCAGTTGCTGTGCTCCAGAGGCAGGCTGGATAACACCATCCGCATGATGGGTCTGACCAATTTATGTGTGACTTGTGCCTTTCAATGACATTCACTAGTGGCTTGTGTGTACCAACAAATTTAGGTCTTGAGCCCTCTGAATATTGTACCTTCAGAAGCTGGCTGAAGCACACAGGCTGATGTGTGGAAACTTCTGAGTCCCTGGATCGGGTCTTTTCAGAAAGGTGCAGCAACAACAACAAATTCTGTTTTGAACGGATCTTATTTTCCAGATTCAACATGAGCTGAAATAACTGCATAAACACAGTATATCAGCAGGCATCTGCTAAACACGTCAGAACTGCAACCTTCCTATCTGCCGGGTAGGAACTTGAGGCAGCCTCATTGCCACTTGATCCCCTTACCTCAGCCCAAAGGGTCTGTGTTTTCCAGTGTACCCGCTGTCTGGATATACAGCCCTTCCGATGTCAGGCAAGCTGTAGAACAGACCAACAGAGGAGGTGCCTTGCAGCTGCCAAGTCTCCCTTGAAGGACCTATTTTTCTTCTGGAAAGGCAACAAGGTGTTGCAACTCATATTAGCAGGGAACATATCAGAGGACCTTTTCTTTTTCTGTTTAGGTAAGGACAACTACAGTGTATGAGAGAAGAAAGAAGCATTGTCTGTGATATGAACCAGCCATTCACAAGCCAGCTCTGATCCACAGACTGTGTTAGCTCAGTGTTGTACCCAGACAACCGGCTTTGCTAAGAGTTTTGTCACCACCATGACTACACAGCCTCCGTCCCAGAGTGAGCTGCAGCCCAAGCTGTTTGAAACTCTGCCAGAACTAGCTCCCACCTGCCTGTGCGTATACACTGCACAGTGAAACCTTCCCGCACAGGGTCCACCCAAAGTTTGGGGAAACAAAGGCTTTAGTTTGGAGTATTCTTTCCCATATTTGGCTCCATTTATGACAAAGTGAAATCTAGAAAGATGCCATAGATAAAATAATGGCATTTCATGTTTAAAAGAATTTTCTGAACTATATAAAAGCTGTAAAAGCAATTGCTTACTTTTTATCTAATCCCACTAGGGATAAGCTGCTTCCTTCCCAGTGACTTAATTTTTTGAGTAGCTTTTTGAAGGAAGAAGGTGGGGGAAGAGATAAAACAACTGTCTTTTATCTGTCCAGGTAATCATTGGTCAGAACAGGTAACTCCATAAACCACCATTAAAGAATTTTCAGAAAGAGCGAGAGTTATTCATCGCATTCACATGATCTACTCTCAGATACGGCAAGTTCAGAAATTTCAAAGAATGAAAATATCACACAGCCATTCTAAACAATATTCACCAATCTAAGATCAAGCACTTCAGCTCTACTTAAAAGTCAGAGCCAGGAACACACTGTTAATACCATTGTAAAGCAGAAAAGTCACATTACAACATGATTCTTTTTAACATCCCAATTTCATTTCTTCCCTGCTTCATATACATGTAGTGTCTGCTTGTTTATAATGTCAGCAAGATAGCGCTCCTCGGGGAAAAGAACAGGGAAAATGCACCAAATCTGGCGCATCAAATCTTTCACACACATATGCATCTAGTTAGCGCTGTGGAGCAGGAATTTTCTCATGTGCTGAGGACCACAAGGTCCTTGTGCTGCTACAATACTTTGAGAGAGAGGAGACCAAACCGAGACTTGGAGGCCATTCCTAAGGCAATAATTCAAATTATTATTTTCTCCTCACCTCTATTCTTTCGTCACAGCTTCTGCCTTTGTTTGGTGATCATAAACCAAACAGTTTTGCAGTGATGAGTGGCATTCCTCAGGGGACGGTATTGGGACTGATGCTGTTTGACATCTTTGTTGGTGACATGGACAGTGGGATTGAGTGCACCCTCAGCAAGTTTGCCAAAGACACCAAGCTGTGTGGTGTGGTCAACACACTGGAGGGAAGGGATGCCATCCAAAGGGACCTTGACAGGCTTGAGAGGTGGGCCTGTGCAAACCTCATGAATTTCAACACGGCCAAGTGCAAGGTCCTGCACATGGGCCGGGGCAAGCCCAAGCACAATTACAGGCTGGGCGGAGAATGGATTGAGAGCAGCCCTGCAGAGAAGGACTTGGGGGTGTTGGTTGACAAGAAGCTCAACATGACCTGGCAATGTGCGTTTGCAGCCCAGAAAGCCAACCGTATCCTGGGCTGCATCAAAAGAAGCATGGCCAGCAGGTCGAGGGAGGTGATTCTGCCCTTCTACTCCTCTCTCATGAGACTCCCGCTGGAGTCCTGAGTTCAGCTCTGGGGCCCCCAACAGAAGAAGGACATGGACCTGTTGGAGTGAGTCCAGAGGAGGGCCACGAAGATGATCAGAGGGCTGGAGCACCTCTCCTCTGAAGACAGGCTGAGAGAGTTGAGGTTGTTCAGCCTGGAGAAGAGAAGGCTCCGGGGAGACCTTACAGCAGCCTTCCAGTACCTAAAAGGGGCCTACAAGAAAGCTGGAGAGGGCTTTTTTACAAGGGCGTGTAGTGATAGGACAAGGGGTAATGGCTTTAAACTGAAAGGGGGTAGATTTAGATTAGATATAAGGAAGAAATTCTTTATTGTGAGGGTGGTGAGGCACTGGAACAGGTTGCCCAGAGAGGTTGTGGATGCCCCCTCCCTGGAAGTGTTCAAGGCCAGGTTGGATGGGGCTTTGAGCAAGCTGGTCTAGTGGAAGGTGTCCCTGGCCATGGCAGGGGGGTTGGAACTAGATGATCTTTAAGGTCCCTTCCAACCTAAAACATTCTATGGTTCTATGATACTATGATAAACGTTTTCCAAGTTCACTGTGTCAGCCTCAAAAGAAAACCATTCCACCCAGTAATCAGAAAAGTAGAGAAGCCAGTGGGGTATTTTTGAGGGGAAAAACCCTTCCTGAACAGCTGCCCAAAGGAACAGAATCACACCGGTCTTATTTACAAAGGTGATTGTTAGGTGTGTGAAAATGCAGAAATAGGGCAGCAAAACTTATTTTCCAGTGAGCACCAGTCCTGTTTCTTGCTGTGGATTCTGCAGGGGAAATGTACTTAAGAATCTCTCATTGAAGAAATTGTTTTTCAGTGTGCAACTCAGTGCCCTGGTGCATTTCAGGAGAAGGGAGGACATGTACAAGGCCTACATAAAGCAAATAAAATGCTATTAAGACCCCTGATACAAAGGCTGTGAAATTGATGTAAAAATGGCATTTATAGAAGCACTTTTTACTCATGCCAACTTTGAGAGCCATTTAGTTTCACCATAAACCCTTTTTATGGTGCCCTACCAACAGTTAGCTAAGTAGCAGTAAGCTATGATTTTCTAGGACATGGAGTAGCAATCTACATGATCAAAACAAAGCTCAGACACTGCCCTCAGTGCCAACCAATTCCCTCTGGATTTATGGAAAGGCAAAGTCCTGGGTGAGGCTTATGCCTTCTGCTCTCACTGTAGATCACAGAGATTTCACCTACTAATAAGGATTCCTCTTTAGAAGCTGATGAAGACCACGGGATCAAGCCAAACCAATGCTTCTTTTCTTGTCCCTTACTTACTTTTATCCTTCCTTTGGGAGCCTGGTACCTCCCCTAGACTGGTGCCTCCACAGCCACTACCTTATCCTGGCACCCTCCGTATCACCATCCTGGCAGGAATGCCTTGCTCTTCTGAGGCAGGTTGGTGGGATAAGGTCCGTGCAATTAGTAGCTGTCCTGATTTAAAATAAGGAAATTATCTAAGGTCCCATTTGTCTCCCTCTGTCTTTCCTCCCCTGTTCTATCACAAGTAGGCCTGCATTTGCCATCTCCTTTCTCTGATTTGAAGTTGGAAAAGGTGGAGTTTCTCCTGGAAAGAGCTTCCAGGCATTCACTGAACACTTTCCAGCTCCCTAAGAGGGGCAGAGCAGTTCTTGCAACATCAGAGAAGATTATTTAAGCTGTATCTATGGCTCACCAAGACCTGTCAGATAAATCAGATGTGAAAGCAAAGGCCCTTTGTATTCCCAGCACGTTTTCCTGACCTGGACGTGCAAACAAGAGCCTTGGAGGGATCACCCTTATGATTATGTTCTGCTGAGTCTTTACCAGTAATGTTTCCCTTACTCTAATTGTGGTGCATCAATTCCCTTCACCTCACTTCTGCTCTCTAAACATGGCAAAGAGGGACAGGAACACTGGTGAGATAACAGCACCTTGATTAAGGCTCCTGATGACCAACAGGAACTTCACAAATACATCTGACATATGTAACAACTTTTATTCACCACTAACCTTCAAGAAGCTTCTTCACTTCTGCTGCAGTGCTTATGTGCCCCTTCCCTTGCCATCTCTGTCCTCGTAGTAAGTGCGCACCTAGCAATTTACCTAACAGTGCCTGGAATTGCTCTTCACAAAAGGAGGCTGCATTTTCCCTTTGTGTAGAGTTTGCTTTAATCAGAGGCTTCAGCGTGAAAGCCTACACACGCCTCCCTTGCAGCTCACAGATGCGCTGGGAAACTCATTCAATTCTTTGAACATCCATTGTGGCTCAGGGCTACGGTCAAGCACCCTTAATGAAAAGCTGTTTGTGCAATCTATTTCCTGCTGATAACCAAGAACACCTCCTTGAAAAAATAAACACACTGAAATAAAAATCCCAGGAAGCTGTCAAGCCCGCTCCCCAGTTTCTAGACTCTTCCATGGTAACTGAACTTGGAAAACTACAAAATCCACCTCAGAGCAGCCAGAAGCCTCAAGTGAATGCTGACTGCAAAGTGCGTCTGTTAAGACATAACTGTTTGTGTTGGGCAGTTTGTGCATTTTCCCATTGCAGAATAGTTTCCAAGGATGGTAAAAGAAAAAAGTGTTTCCGTTTTCCTTTCTCTCTTTTCCTCTCGTGCCTTTCAACAACCCATATCACAACTGTCTAACTCCAAACAGGACCAGCATTGGGTTTCTCAGAGCTATGGCACTTCCTACAACAAACAGTTTCATGCATATGGGCATTTGATGAATTTTTCTGCTTAGCCAACAGGAAAGGATGCGGTATACACTGATCCGAGTGTACCCACTTGGAGTTGCATCGAATGGGAAGCATTATCATACGTGCAGTGACAAGCAGAAATCTTCCCTCAGTCCTATACAAGCCTTGCGATTTGCCTGAGGCACCAATGCTAGAACAGCTTTCTGCCACGACATCCTCAGGAAAATACAGCATTGCGATGTGTAGGGAACATGGACTTTGGCAAGCAGGTCATATTTAAAAATGGAGTCTCCAGCACCTTCTCACTGGTCAAATCCAGTTCTCTCTTAACTCTGAGGTTTTACGAGAATACACCCTTTTGTCTTCAAATCCCTCTAACTTACCAAAGACTTTCTGAAAGCACAAGAGGAAGCTCTCCTAATGAAACAACTTCAAAACTTGAGTCACAAGTTTCAAAATGCAAGGGAAAGTGGCTTCCTGAAGCTGAAAGTGAGGGCTGTGAGTCAGAAAGTTCGTAAACTTTTGTTCCAAGGTCTCCACTGTGAAATATCGCCTGGAGACTGGAAAGACTTGTCCACTCCTATAAATATCTCCTCTTACTGATGGTACTAAGTATATACATAAAAGGATAAATACTCCTAGGTACTTTAGACAATAGTCCTGCACCAGAAAAAGCTAGTCAAAATGAGCAGTAATAGCTTTAACAACTGACTAACCTGCTCCTCTCTTCCCAGCCCAGGCTTCGTAGCTAGGGAGACTGATTCGTCAGATACATAATCAATTTCAAATTCTTCACTTAAATGTTGCAAAAATTTCACCTAAAGAGAAAAGGAGGGAGAAAGGACAGACTTTGAGAATAATATTGCTGCTAAAAAGCATGTGAGCGAGTCAACCTGCTATACTTTGTGAGCAGTCTGTGGGGAGGCTGGCTGTCAAGACCCGAACTGCATGGAGTAAAAATTGCTGCTGTATAGGGGCAAGTGGAGACACCAATATCCTTGCATTCAGCTGTGTTTCCATAGCTGTGACTGGACTGAGCATGATTAAGACCCCACCACCTTACCAAGGATTCTGTCTCCAGTGTCTGCTTTTGTTGGTGCTTTTTTCCACAGACTTCTTTTGAACTTTTCTGGGTTTGACTTGCACTTAGTTTACACTGTCTCAGAATTGCATATTTTACTACTTGAACAGCTGGGAGAAGGGTTTGGGGGGTTTTGTTTAGGTTTTTTGGGGTTGTTTTTTTTTTAATTTTACGCTCATTAGGCTTTGGCTATTTAAAACTTTGCTGTAGACTCCCTTTGGTCTTCCTCGTTGCCAAGGTGGGGAAAAAAGAGAACTTGAACGTCAAACAGGAACACCGCAGACAGTGTATGGCTTGCTTGACTCCTTGCGTGGTTTGGTTTGAAGGGAGGAAGGGAACAGTGGGACTGCAATTATCAAACTCTAGCAATTTTGTGTTTTGCTTTCCTCAACTCCTGAAATGTATCTTTTGCTAGAAGTAATTTAACTGAGAGCTTTGCACCTGTAGAGTGCTTTCACTCCAAACACAAATCCCAGAATTTAATAGATTAGGGCCAATCTGTAGAGAACTAATTGAAGGAGTTGCAAATATAAACATTCAACCCTGATTAATTAGAAGAGTAAAAAAGAACACTCTAATTCCATTTCCAAATCAAACCAGTTGTACCACAATTATCTCAAATACCTCAGAGACGGTTGAGTTCACAGTTAGTCCCTCCCTTTCCTCAGGGAGGACTGGATAGCCTTGTGCACAAGGAGAATCAAAAACCCTTGAGCTCTTTATTCACCGAGTTACTTGTCTCCCAGTAACATAGTATTTTAAAAAGACAGTTTGTATTTGGGACCAATTTTCAAAGGTGCTTATCATACATGTTCACTGGTGCTCAGTTCCTAGGGAGCGGCAATTCCCGTGGAAATCTACCCACTTATTGAAATAGCTAAAAAGGAGCTCTTCTGAAAATCTAGCTTTGATAGGCTTTGTTTTGAAGACGGGATACCTCAGAAGTCCATATAATGAGTCTTGCCTTCCTCAACTTTCCAAATGATCTGGGTAATAGGATGTATGATATCACCAAAGCTAGCAAATCTAGTTTTCCTCTGAAACTAGGAAAAATGTCCTCTCCTGGAGATCCATCTTTTCCCTTGAACAACTTCCATGTCTACCTCATTTCTCCAGCTGGAAGATTTTGGTACCAACCTTAACATCTCTGACATATGGTAAAACAATGATGCTGTAGTCCCTTTCTGACAGCACTGTCTTTCTACATTTTCTCCTTCTAGGTTCATCTCCATCCACCATCAAAACGCAGTTGCCTTTGCAGCAGACAGCAGCTGTTTTAACAAGGTGACAAACAGTACACAAAAGCTCTGGAAAAGAAGCAAAGAACTTCCCCGGTTTGAATCTGCAACAGGAATTTCAGGCCAAAGACAAGCAAAGGGACCACTGTTTTCTCAGGTAGCTCTGCGAGCCGGTCTTCAACAACCACAACTGGTCAGGGCCTCTCATTTTGTATCTCAATCGAAAGACAGCTGTTCTATATTCTAAATGGGAAGGTAGTTCACCCTGAGCCTGGCTTCAGCTTTTTTACCATTAAATATAACTCAGAACAGATTATCAGCATGGGGAGAAGGACAGTGTTTGAACAAAACAAGCCATTAATTTTCTACATAGAAGAGAACAACCCTCATCCTGGAGACACTGCTGTGCTATTGTCTGAAACAAAATTTTCATCTGAAATTGGACAAACCATTTGGAAAGTAATTCAAGTTCCTCTAAAGGGAGGATGTATTGCACACTGACGGTGGTGGAGGGATTCAGTACCCACAACTATGTTAACTGTATGCAATGAATTGGAAGCATCTTCTTTTAATAGGTCCGAATTGCAATGCTCTGTCCCAACAGCTCATTTGCAAACACTCCAGGTATTCCATCTCTTTAACTCACCATCATCAAGCTTCACTTTGTTAATTCTGCTCCAGTGGTATCACTACCAACTTGTCCCTTTTGCCTTACAGCTTATTCTGAGTCGTGATGTAAGTCAGGGAAATGTTTGCCAGGAAGACCTCCAAGGAAGAATTTGCCGCTGCACACACCTCCACCAAAAAATGAGGACTCCCACGTTTAGAGTGTTTTGACTGATATGTCAATGACTCTATGCATCTCGTTGCATGGCCACCATTTTAGTACAGAATGCTTATCAAACTAAAGGCCACGTGGGGGAACGCATCACTCCATGCCCAACGTAAGTATTTTTTCAAGACATAGACACACACAGAGCTTTCCACCCTCTATACTTAGCAGTAAAGGAAAAAACAGCCTGGGGACTGGAAGCCTAGGGGAGTTCCCTGTGAACAAGTTTGCCCAGTATTTGACCTCTCCATTGCCTTTTACTCTGGACCACAACAACCTCCTTCCCCACGCAAGGAAGGCTGAACACTCCACCTCCCCTCCGCTCTCAGCTGGTGCGGTCACAGGCTGATGCAGGCTCAATGCCGACATGCTTGTAGATAACGTAGAGATGATGCAGAAACTCCTCCTGGCCAGCTGTAGACTGTGAAGTACCATTCTTTGGCATTCCTTTTCTGAGTTTAGTTTGGGAAAGGCATCCAGATCTGTCCATCAAGTGCCATAGGAGTGAAGGATATAACCCAAGATTATTGTGTAAACACAAATAGTATGTCAAGTAAAACCAGATTTTTATTTTGCTTTACCTCAGTATCTCCAAACAATGGAAGTTAAATCTGATCATCACTTTTGTGGATGCATGTGATCAAAACTCATGTTTCATGCGATGCTGACAGAAAACAGTAATTTTAAGAGATAAGAATACAGTATGTACAGAGTGATAGATGATCTTCTACAATATTACTCGCGATTTGCTCCTAAACAAATTTCCAGGGTTATTCCACTCTCTGAATATCAATCAAACCCAGGAGCAGAAAAAGGAAAGAGGATGGATGAGGGAGCAGTTGAAGTAGCGAGTCTTTCTACTGTAATCTCAATAACAGATGAGATTGCATCTGCTCCTTTGCTGGACCCTGAGCAAGTGTAGGGAAAAGAAGTCTCCTATAGAGTCAAGCATAAACGCTGTGTTTGTGCACATGAAGACAGCAATAGGGCAGAAGGCAGCACGTTGAAGACAAATTTTAACAGCTAGCTTTGGACCTGGCTTAGATTTCAGAAGTAAGTTAAATATAAACTTACTGAATTGCTTTCAGCACAGCCCTGGCTAGAGTTCAATATGCTTTCCATTAACTGGTTTGGTTGTAAAGATTTTTTTCCAAACCACCTTAACCATTTTTAATTTGAGACAAGGTATCTTTAGTGAAGCTAACTATAAAATAATGAGCAGTCTTTTTGTGGCTTAAGAAAGGGTTTATTTTGGTTTAGGTTAAGTCGGTAAGGAACAGGTTCAAGCTACATTGAAATAAGACATTCTTAAATCAGAATAGACACTTACACTGGGGTTCATACAGACATGATTAAAAAGAGCTGTACATGGGTACAGCCTCAGGTGGTCCAGACATCCATGTTGGATTGATTTAACAACAGCAGCCTAAAATGATACAGCCTGAAACATGGAGAGGCATAATGCTTGGTAAGAGGCTACTTAAAGTAGTGGATCTCATTTCCTGGGAGGAAATTTGTCTATGTGGTTTTTAAAATTACCCCTTATCTCCAAAATTGTTACGAACACAAAAGCTATATGAAGCAAAACTGCACTTGGCCACCCCTCATGGATTAGAAGCAGATGACAGACAGCACAGACACAGAGAGGGACAGCACAGTGCTGTGGAAGTGGTGGTGTCCACCACCATCACTCAGCCAAACACAGAGTGTTGTAAAAACGCTCTCTTTCCTCCCCCCACCCCACCTCCCATGGCTTAGTTATATTGAGTTATATTGTTCTTTGCCTCCCAGACACCTGGACAAGGATTAGTGCTGCCTCATTGCATTTACGTGCTTAGCCAAGCCATCTCAGTATTTTCAAGGTCACCATCTCCAGTCTCCTGAGGCTGTTGATCCTTTGGTTTGCCTTTAGAGAAGCAGGGGAGATAAACTTCCAAAACGAAGATAAAGGACAAAACTGAAAAAATCAAAATATATGTCATTTTTACATAATACAAAAGATGGAGGTCAATTAACCTTGGCTGAAATGTACTGCCATTGCTCACACACAAAAAAAACCCCTTATATTTGTTGGTGGTGGATTGGTTGGGGATTTTTTCTTTTATCCACAATGCAGGCAAGGACACCTGCTAGAGAGACTTTCTCTTCCCAAAGGCAGTGACTTCATAATTTTAGCCCGAGTAAGCTACTGCTGTCTCATCCTATTCATTTGTGCAACCACCTCTATCCTCACAGCAATAATGAGCTGCAACTTACCTGCTGGTAGGTGAGAAAACTACTTGGATTTGTGTATTGAGCAGAAACTGATTTTCTTTCATCTGTTCCTTTCCCCTACCCCGTCCTATGCAGACAAAAATGCACTCTGGGTCACCAACCAATTGCCCGTCATGGTTGGTGTACCAAATCACAGGGTTAGCCCTGTTATTCTTACTACCTTCTGCTTTTAGCCTGGTAAACATCCGCAGGAGCTGCATCATCTTGAGCCAAAAAAATAAGAGACAGGGCTGGTCATTGAGTGGTGGTGGAAATCATTTGCCATCAGCTCTTTAAAACATTTGACAGTTGTTAACTGGTTGGATGTCTGATGTTTACTACTGCGGTGAGTTGATGCCAGCTCGCAGCCAAGCACCCACCCAGTTGCTCACTCACTTCCTCTGCAGCGGTATCCAGGGGAGAGAATCTGAAGAGCAAAAGCTGAAAACTCATGGGCCGAGATACAGACAGTTTGATAAGTGAAAGAAAGCTGTGCACAAGCAAAGCAAAATACATTCATTACTTCCCATCGACCGGCAGATGTCCAACCACTTACTAGAAAGCAGGGCTTCATCACATGTAATGGTTACTTGGGAAGACAAACGCCATCACCATGAATGCTCCCCTCTCCCTCCTTATTTCCCCCAGCTTTTATTGCTGAGCATGACGTCCTATGGTATGGAATATCCCTTTGGTCAGTTGGGGTCAGCTGTCCCAGCTGTGTCCCCTCCCAACTTCTTGTGCACCCCCAGCCTACTCGCTGGTGGGGCAGTGGGAGAAGCAGAAAAGCCCTTGATGCTGTGTAAGCGCTGCTCAGCAATAACTAAAACATTGGTGTGTTATCAACACTGTTTTAGTCACAAATCCAAAACATAGCCCCATACAGGCTGCTATGAAGAAAGTTAACTCCATCCCAGCCAGATCCAGAACAACTACCAAGTTTATATCTGTTTCCTTTCTGCATTTTTACTTTCTGCCAGTTCTCATCTTAAATTAGTACCTCAGCTGTTTTGGACAATGTCTGTCTTTATCAGATATTTACCTACAGTACAAAGAGCTGACAGTGGCAGAAAAATTATAAACATATAGTTAAAAGAGTCATGGCTTACTCTCTTTTATTTATTTGTTTCATTTAACTTTATTTTTAGTGCATGCAGAAGTGTCTGTTAAGTTCAGGAACAATGTTGTATTAGGTGAATAGAAATGCTTACTAAGAAAAAGTCTGTGCCTCAATGCAATTTTAATCTAAGTACACAACAGAAGAAAGGTGAGCACAGCAAGTCAACCAGCAGAAACTCCACAGTCTCAGTTCAACACCTTATCCAGTGAACCATGTTACCTCTAATTTGAGCAATGAGGTAACCTCTACCTTTCCCAAAAGATGCCAGTTTTCATCCTTCTTTCCCAAAGGTCTTTGGTGTCTGGAGATGGGATTTGGAAGCTATTTCTATGTAAGCCACCAGAATGGAGAACTCTGCTTGAGAGGCCTTTAAATTTCAGGTGCGTCTCCTTGGTAAAAAATAAGACACTATATTTGAAAGAATCTTTGAGGAGTTTTATTTGTAGCCAGCCTTGCTAGCTAAATGAAGACCTATTTACAGATATTTTCAAGATGTCCCAGGCACACTATTAGCAGACAACAAAATCTATCTCTTTCTTCCCATGGAAGTGTAATTCTTTTTTTTTTTTCCCTGAAGCAGAAAAAAACCTTTGCATTTGAGAAAAAGTTGGTTCATAAAAATGAATTGGGAAAAACAGAGTGTGTATAGTTTAATCAGTGACAGAAGCGTAACACACTGGCTGAGTTTCTCTGTGGATGCTGATTTTGACTGCAGATTTACCTGAAAAAAGAAGACCCCAAGCCAGCAAAATGCTTAAAACCACATTTGGAGCTTTAATCATGTGAATAGTCTTGTCTAAGCCTTGGAGTCCTCATCCTGCACCTCTGAAGATAATTAGAGTTTTATTATGCTGAAGGAAATTGTGAATACTAAACAACATGATTTAGGGATGCTGCCTGGAACTTGGGAATTAGATGTATTTCTTCCTCCTGACTCTGTGACCTCGGGCAACTCACTGCATCTCTTGATTTTGCATCTCTAAAAATGGAACCAGTGGCTCTTTCCTTCCATCTTTGGAAAGAGACTTTGTAGAGGAAAAATGATGTGTCAATCTCCATAGCCACTCAGGCCTGAACTTCTGTTATGAAACTGCTTGTAATAAAGACAGTAACTACCAGTACCTGTAATGTAGAATTTAGTCCATTAGTACCTGAGCTGAGACCATCACTTCCTTTTGTGTAAGTTGTCAAAGAGCTGTCAAAGCGACCTACTGCAGAGCAAAACTCTCTGCCAATGCTGGTTTCCAGGGTCATCCCACCTGCCTGTCCCCCGTCACCACCCAGGTTTCACTCTCACTGCTATATTTCTGGGTTTTATTTAGCAGCTAGACAAGAAATGGGACTGTGCTTCTGGGCAATTTCAAAGTAGAGGAAATAATACCAAGGGGAGACACAATAACTGTCTGCAGACAAAGAAAAGAATGTTGCACCAGAGGATAGGAAGCAATTATTATCATTAGTCAGCAATGATAGAGAAAGAAGTAATTAAACTTCAGCTGCATCAGGGAAATTTTTAGACAGAATATTAAGAAAATAGCTGAAAAAAAGACTAGGCTGAGCTGCCAAGGAAAGTTGTGGTGTAACTGCGGTATTCAAAGTCACATTTCATTAATGTCTTTCTGTAAATAGGCTAAGAACACACTAGTTCTTTCTCAGCATTCTTGGAGTCTGAGATGGGAAAACATTCCTATTCATGGGAGTACGTAAACATGCTTAAATCCCATTTACATAATCTGAAAAGCCAAGGAATTTAAGTAGAGCTGGAGCTACCAAAGGGCATGGGATGCCAAGGGAGTAGATGTGAATCCTCCTCAGATACCAACGTTGTTCCCAGTACAACACAACTGGTGAGAATCTGCTACGATGAGCCTTCACCTCAAATGGATGCTTGTAGAGCCAGACAACCTGTTTCTACCCAGACTGCCGTCATACAGTTGAGACTTTTATAGTCTTGTGACAACCAGGAGGTCACAGTGCAAAGGGAATCGAGCCCCCATCCCATTGCAATGTAAGCACAGGAGGGAGGGAGCAGATGTTCCTTGCGGCTGTGACAGCAGAGAAGAGCCTGATCACAAGAGCAATTCGGGACAGTCATTCCTTCCCACCGCTCAGCCTTAGCGTTGCAGGAGGAATTACACCTGAGGGTGACTCCAAGCAGAAAACAAGTTTTATATTCTGAATTCTCTCTAGAAGAGCCTCTGCCCCCAGGGAGAATGCATGAAAGAGAAGGGCAAATCCTGTTCCCCTCCTCCCTGCCCCCCCAGCCCACCTGAAGCCCAGGGAAGGCTAGGTCACAGCTTTTTTTCTGTGCTGAGCTCCCTTCCCATTTCTGGCACGAAGCAGAACACAGAGAGAAATTACAAGGAATTAGAATTAGTGTTTAGAGCAAAATCAGAAAGAAGGGGGGAGAGAGAGCGTGTATGCCTAATGGCACAGTTTTTACTGCCTTCCCATCTCCATATTTCATTCATTTTGCTACTCTGTTGAAGAAATGTCTCACTGGCAGGCAGAATCTTGAAGTAGCCATTTAAATTTGCTTGATGGCCCCCAAGGCAAGTCAATTTTCAGTCTGACTGGCTTTAATCCCAGCGGAGAGCCCCGCCATGCCATTACATGGCACAGCAGGAGTAAGAGTGGGTAGGTAATCACATTACAGCACCATTCCATTTAGCCATAATCTGTAAGGATCTCATGAAAGCATCAGCCATTATTACGACTCCTGATGTCCTTCAGGCAAAGTCTTTGTGGGGAAAAGGAGAAGAAAAAAAATAAAAATCTCCACCTGTCTAAAGGAGACAGGCACTTTCATTCAAAGGAAAGGGAGGTGAGACGTAAAAGTGACACAATATTATTTAAACATCCTATTACTAAAATTACAGTTCATCTATATAAAACTGAGCTATAGGACCTTAGTCTGTCAGCTAGATCAATGTACCTGCCATGGACGCAGAGATGCAACAAGCTGAGGAAGCATTTGGGAGACAGAATTTGCTGTAAAGGCTTCCAGCTTCAGTCCATCACGCCTGGTGTCCTTCCCGCAGCACTAAATAGCTGCCGCAGAAGGCGATGCTGGGGAGAGCCAGGATGGCTCTTCCTCAGCCCATTGCTGCTACGTTCACATCCAGAGGCTTCAGGCGACTTTAGCATAACCACAGCTGGTTTTGAGCTGGCAGCTTCATTAAGACTTGTACTTAAAATCCAGCTCTGGTGTCTGACTCTTTGACCTCTTGTGGCAGATGTAGGCTGATTACACGCTGTGTGAGGAAATAGTTGTCATCAGTGGCTGCAAATCTGCACAGCTATTAATTAAAGTGGCCAGCTCCAAGATGGAGTGTATATGGACCAGACAGAGTATTTGGAGAATTGCTCCTATTTCCACATCTGCTTTTGACATTTGGTAAATCAAGCCAGCTTTTTGGTGTCAATTTCTCTGTAAATGGAAACTCCTGTTCATGTGTGTAAATGGATGAGCAAGGGATCATGGATACAACATGCCATCGTACCATGAGGCAAGGGAAAACAGTCAGTTTCCGTGGGCTTTTTCTCCCCATTTTCATGCCCAGTATTTTGTGAACTGGCTCAAGGAGTATCAGGGAGGCAGGGAGGGCTGACGAACCTCAATTTGGGATGGTGGTAAACAGAGGGAAACAAGCAGGATCCAAAGAAAGGGCACACGGAGCACATCCATGAAGATGACTCTTTTCCAGAGATGTAGGACAGGGCCAGGGAGAAGCAAGGATGACATAGTGGCAGGACTGAGAGCGTTATACCTTGGCATCCAGCCTGTAAGAGACAATGCCAAGAATGGCTGTATTTCTTAGGAGGGCATCAATCCAGGAGATGATGTGTAGTAACAGCGAAGCTGCTGACAGCAGGCCAGGGCATCTGAATTGTGCTGAGACTCCTGATTCTCAGGGTAGGATGCACATGGAAAACCACAGCATGAAAACTAGGTATACCACAGAAGGTAATGCTGGGGATGCTGAAATACAGCCGTGATGGCTGATGTTAGTGACCTAGAGTACAGAGGAGCTCAGTCAGAGCACTGAGCTTCACATGGAGGACAGGGCAACACTCTCACGATACCATACCCAGCAACCTGGTTGCTGCAACAGAAGATGTCTCTGACAGGAATGAGACAACCAAGCAAGAAAAGGCTTGGATTACCGGGAGGATTTGGAAGAGCTGGAGCCCAGACCAGTCTCAGAAGGGAATGGGGTTAAGCTTCCAGAACAGACTGGGGAAAGGTCACACAAGGCTCTCCTCCTAAACTGCAGATTCGGTTTCTGCAGTGGACTCAAGAGTGGGGCAGAAAAACAAAATGTAGAGGAGGAGGTGATGTTCCCTTGCAGGAAGGCAGAAAGGAGAAGTCATAAACAGACGGATGGATTGGGGTGAGACAAAGGCCAGAAGAGAGAGTTGATGCTTGAAATAATGTGTTTGATCTACCTACCCACTGAAGGGATACAGGGGAAGGCCTAAGGTGCCCACCCTACAGAACCGTGTGGATTTTGTTTGCCTGCTACAAATGGGTCATGATGTGCCTGACCTGGCCAGGGGACTGAGAAACAGGACATCAACTCTCCTGTGAAAAGATCAGGCATGCAGTCACAGGGAAAAAGCAAAAGAAGAACCTAGATGAATGCAATACAGTTCTGGCAGCTCACTGAGAAGGCAGCGTCTCAGACCATGCAGGGGTTTTTTGTTTACAAAAAATATACATATATATAACCAGAGATTTGTGGAGAGAAGGGGCATGGGAAGTTTCACCCCCCCTGCTGGATTTTAATGTGGCACTCGATGACTTGTAATGGAAAAAGATCTATTGTTTCTCCAGTAGCAATAAAGTAAGGTTAAAACAAACTCAAACATAAATTTTACAAACAACCCCATATAAACACAGCTGTTCAATGAACTGGTAGGGCTGGTTGCTAGCTGAGTGCTGCCCCCTAATGTTGTCATCTAATGGAAAAGTCCTTTACAATGTCTTTTATTAATGAAACATCATTTCCCTGTAGGACGATGGAGAAAAATGATCGCTCTTGAGATTAGACTAAACTTAACCTAAATGTAACCTTGGCTTTAGCAGATGTGGTTTTGGCTTGGTTGCCTACCGAGTCAGTTATTTTCTACATCATCAAATAGACAGCTGATGTTTAATAATGCTGTTTAGAAGCATTGGTTTTGGAGAAAAAGCCTGTTGTGGTTCGATGAAGTTGCTTGGAAGACAGAGCTGGGAATTAGTTCATAACCATCTTTTTTTCTGAACAAGTTCAGACCAAATGTACAGTGTCTGGAAGAAATAGGTTCTGCTCACAGGGATCTAAAAGTTCTGGTGCTTCTCAGAGCCTCTGGGAAACAGAAATCCAAAATGGAAAGGATCTCCCATGTGTTTCTAGTGCTTTCAACCTCTTAGTGATGGGACTTTCCCGTACTCCAAGGCTTTTCATATCAGCCCCATACATAAAATTCACCTTTCATACTAATTTAGAGTGTAGATGGTTTGTATAGCCATCCAGGCACATGCATTCCTGCGTGGGTCCTAGAAATGCAGCATCACTGGAAATAACTCATAAAGTTAAAGGTTGGCTTTTGCCCTGACGGAGAAGATTTATATCCCTTTCAGTCTTCTGTTTTAGGATTAACTGATCAGCTCCTTGCCTCCATGGTGCCCGGTGGCAGTAAATCCAGCCGGAGAGGAACCCAGGTGTCCTGAGGCCAGTGCAGTGCTTTAAAACATACAGGAAGGTGCATTTCTCATCACTCTCTACGTCATTCCTTGCTTTCCAGGCTTCTTCAAGCCCTTCTTCATTTTTTCCCCCAATGGTACCAGCCTTAATCTTTTCTCCTGGTGCTACTAGTGACTCTCACCCAGGCCCTCTCTGTTCCTCTTGATAGCAAATTCCCCACCTGGCAGAGCATCCCGTCATGGTCCATGCAGGACGTGGCGTGCACAGATAGCCATGCTTTGCTGTCAAGCTGTAGTGCAGCTGCCTTGCAAGAAGACACCAAGCGCCTGATCTTGCTTATGGGTCGGGCACTTATTTTCCCGATGGCAGCTGGCTCTGACTCACTTTTCCTGAGTCACTCTTCCTGACACTGTCATACCTACCTGACAGCATTAAATCCCCCACTGTCACTTTACTAAAGGATTAGAAATCCTTCTACCGTCATTTGCCTGGGACAGAACAATTTTCTTCGGGGGCTATTTTTCGTTCTTCCTCCTCTTATTGTTGCTTGACAGGAAACCATCTCATGTTGTTCTCCTCCAAAATGTCACCTGTCTGTGGAGCAGCAGCCCCCATTTCCCTCCCTTCTTCCCACACCCTGCTGTTTTACCTGACTTTGAAATGGCAGCTCAGCAGACATTATAGAATCCTCTATTGCTTTATTTATTTTTTGCACAGCAAACTACAAATATCTCTCTCTCTCTCTCTGCTGAACATGGGCATCTGATCTGGGAATAGCAAGAAGAAGTTTCAGGGCAGACCCCCATGGTTTGAATTAATAAGTATAAAAACAGAAGGAAAGACTGAGGTGATAACTGGGTAGATAGATAAGATGATAGTTTTTTATTTAAGTATTACAATTTAACGGCAAGTGCCTTTATGCAGATGTGAGGTCTGCTGCCATTTCAGAACGGATAAGGCTACGTGCTCTAAATTATTGCAGGAAACAGAAACACAAATAGCACTGTCTCCTGTATCTGGACAGATTCCCTTTTTATTGTCACCTGCCTGACAGCCAGGCTGTTGCTGCTTACTAAAACCTGTCTGTAACTGAAATCCCCAGGGTAATAAGCTCCCTGTGAAACAGGTTCCTGACTGGAAAAATCTGCACATCTCCAGATTAAATCAATAACAATTAAGAATTCTTTGAAATCTAATTGGAAAAGCAGCTATTTTGATCAGCACCATGATGTTATCTCGAAATTGTATTTTGTTTATCTACAGCAGACGAAGGTTTTCTTCTTTGTGGGATTGGTTTGCCAGCTTCAGACACATCCTTTGATCTCTCAGATGATACAGTGAACTGAAACATGGGGGCAATCAGAGGGATTATCACGGCATGGGGAAATCATTTGATCTATTTTTAAAAGTATGTTTTTTATGAATAACTTTGGGGGTTGGTTATCATTAAGAAAGGAAGAGACTGCTCTCCCATCTTTAACAGTGTTAGATTTCTCTGAAGATGACTGATTCATGTAGTTAATAATACTTAGCATTTATATAGTGCTTCCTAACTTCAAAGCACTGTACAAATATTTCTCACTAACACCGCACACCAAACATCCGTGTTATTACTTTCAGGGAGGGATGAGGCTATTTGATGTCTCTCATATTCCTGTGGATGATTTTCTGTTTAGGCCTCTCTTTAGTTGTCTCAGGTTAACTGGGACACAAAATCCCAGTGAGAGAAGGAGAAAGACTAAAGTCCTGGACAAGAATACAGTGAGACTCTTTCAAGCACATCATCTGAAAACTCTCCTACTCATCTTGAGAAGGTCTTCTACACCTTGTACAGACTATCCTACCAAGTTAACTGAGTTTCTAGCGCTTATTGTAAGGACAGCACCCTTGTTTGAAGATCTCTAGCAATAGTAATGCTCACCAAAAAAAAAAGAAAGAAGAGAACATAAGCACAGAAGACATACTGTGCTTTGTGTGAGAATATCTGATGTTTAAAACAAAACAAAATCCAAACCCTAGAATGAACTTGAAACTCTAAAAGGCTGGCGAGGCCCTTTTTTTTCCCTTGAACCTAGTTTTCTTATAGTACACATTCATGCCAACAAAGAGCAGATGGTGATGGTAGATATGTACTAAAACAGCTAAAATTGTATTCCTTGCAGGAGTATCTATCACGCTGATCGGGCTGAACAGTCTGTGCCGGCAGCAACGTCTGGTCCACGCTTGGAAGGAAAGATCAAAACCTTTCTCGAGATCTCTTTGGATGGTATTTCAAGTGGCTCGTTTTACAAACAAAGGTAGATTTGCTCTTGTGGTTCCTGGGAGCTACTCAAGACAGGACTGTTGCTGTGTTAGCCATGTGTCTGCCCTGAGAGGGTGGCTCAAAGCAAGCCAGCATCAGGGATGGAAAGGAGGGACCTTGGGTGTGTGGTGCTCCTCTGCTCTAGCAGGTGTCCTTCCTCGCATGTGGAGTTGAAAGCAGCTTGCAGCTCTGACAGCTGGGGTCAACAGATGAGCCAGGCAGACCCAATGTTTCTACTTGGGCTTACTGTAGGGTAACTTTTTCTCCTTTCCAGGAAGATTTCCTAAGAGATTTCTGAGTCTCCAGGTCTTTGGCTTCTGTCTGGCTCACTGCAGTCAGCTGTGACAATGTTTCTTGCAGCACAGAGATTTGTTCACTAGGAACTGGCAAAAGACACGTTTTGGAAAGGGCATTAAGGCTGTCATGGATAAGAAAGAGAATTAAGGGAAGCTGACATATACAAGGAGCTCACCAAGGATCACAGTTGCCCTGGCCTCCAGGACATTACTCCATCTGTGCTAGCATATTAAAGAGGGACCTTTGAGGGCTTAGCATTTTTTCAGACACTAATATTTTTCATCCCAGTCCCCCAAAACTTCAAGTGGCATCCTTTGATCTTTAATTAAGGAAATTCATAGGCTATGAACACAGACCTTACCCTTTCCAGTCATTTTCGTTCTCCAAACACTTTGGCATAAGACTATAAGGTAGGATTATCTGAGAGAAAGAGCAGGTGGCCTGAGAGTCACAAGTCCTGACATCTGAACAGATCTGTCCCTGGTTTGTGGTGTGATCTCAGGCCAATAACTGAGAGCCTGGTATTGGGGCATGCTGGACACCCACATCTCCCACTGACTCCAGAGGAAGCATTGTCTGTTCAGTACGTTGGAACCAAAGAACCTCGACCATCTTGACTCTTTGATGTCTGTAACGAAAAGATGTGATTTCTCATACCTACCTCCACGGGGTATTGCACCACTTCACTGATATTTATATGGCACTGTCAGGTGTACACACTGTGAAAGAAACTACAGTAACTTCACTATATTTCTCACAGTGCTGGTGTAGCACAATGTCTAGGCTTTGAGGAATTGCCCAGATTTTTCTCTGCAATCCTCCAGGCACCTCAGCAAGCTGATCTTTTATATTTGTCAGAGCTGGCTTTCTCCAGGCATTCTGGCTGGTAATCCTACATGGCTTTTTTGTAGCGATACTAATTTTCCCCTATTCGCATTGCCTAATGATGAGCTGATTTGAAGTTACCTCTTGCTTGTAGGTTCAGACTCTTGTTCAGTCACTTTGCACTCTTTTATCTGATTGCTGAAGTGGAAACTGGGCTTTGCTCTTAGGCAGAAGCAAAGCCACAACAGCAGCACCAAAACCTGGCATGTGTGTCCAAGCTTTGAAAAATGAGAGTGAGTTGGGCTCTAATAGAAGAGAAAGCAGACCCTGTGCCTGCAGGAAGCTCAGCCAGATCCAGCATTTTTCATAGATGCCCCATGTCTTCATCAGTATGCAGATCCATCTGTGCCGCTGAGATATCTGCATGGTACAGACAGGGAGTGGGGGAATACTTTTATAAATAGGATCACTTCATCTTTCCCTTTCCTGCTGTCCCCACTCTCCCGTAATCCCCACTGATGGAGGTACTTCACTGCTGAGAGATGCCAGTTCCTCCCTACCTTCATACCTGCTCTGATGTCACCAAACACTTTCTTCTTTGCATTGTAAATGAACTAAAGAAGCGGGGGGTGAGAGAGAGATGGGGAAAGAGAGATAGACTCCAGTGGCTGTTAGGACTCTCAAAATAGCTTTTACCATTCGATTAACAATGACAGGTACTAGAAATGATGAGAGTCTGACATTACAGTGCCTGTGTGCTCTTTCTAATGGGTGTCTTCTTAAATCCAACAGATAAATAATAGCATCTTCTTAGAAAGGGTGCATGCTATAAACCTACCCTCTGTAGCACAGCAGCCTGCACCAAAATATCTCAGAACACCAGGTAAAGCTAACTCTTCCTGCTCACTGTGCTAGAAGGTTGTTAAATGTTGTATGGTCACAGAGGAATTAAACATTGCTCCTACTCATGCTTACTCACATGAGAAGCTGTTGAAGCTGTAGTTGCACTGAATGCAGCAGTCATGTTAGTACATCACAGTAACAGTTGCTCGGAAGAAAAACACAGCAAAAAACTATATGAGACACTGCTTTTTCGCAATTGGGTTGAAGTTTTTCTCCTGGCATCTCACTGTGATTTTCTGGCAAAGTCAGTAGCAGAGTTCCAGAATCCCAATTTTCTTTTCCTGTGCCCCAACAGATGACAAATCTCTAGTGAAATTGTCCCATGCACACATTCCTGGCTCTATTGTGGTTTGGCTGCATGGCCTTTGTGTGTGTTTTCTTCCTTCCCCAAGTTCACACTGCCTGTTGGTAAGCTGATTTATCCTCATTTGTCTGATTGCAGATATAGAAACTGAGCTTTGCCTTCCAGCAGCAGAGAACCCACCCCAAATTCCCTGGGAGAGAACAACATCCTTCCAAAAGCTTAAAAAGTCACATTTTCTATCTTGAAAATTTTCTTTTCTTATTAAGGTAGTAATAGAGGAAGTTCTGAAAATTCCATCATCTGGCACTGAGGATGTAAATGTTCAGAAACAGACAAAGCAGTAATGATTTGAGTAAAAGAGTTACTTTTTAATAAAAGATGAAAAAGATGCTGAACCAATTAACCCTCTAGACAGATGACTGACAGATTTGTCAGAAGCCAGAAGGTCACAGCAAACACTTAGGGCAGTTCTGTTATTTCCTTTGGAAAACAGATGCCCTTGTAATTGTCAAGTGATGCCTCTTGAAACAGGTGATTCAAAGAAGTATGTATACATCAACCATTGCAGCCATGAAAGCAAGGGAGAAAAGCAAGTGTTACACAGGCGCAAGTGTGGAGAAACTCCATGGATTGGTAGTACAGTGCTGAGCAAAGCGACCATAACAGTTCAGTGGCAGATCTGTCCCTGGTTCATGCTACAATTCAATGGGAACACCTGCTTCTGAAAGGCTTTGAGAACAGCTTTGTGTAAGAAAGACGAGACTTCCTCCATTGGTAGGTAAGTCCGTCTTCCAGGACCTCCACAAATGTCTAGTGGAACAGATCAGCAGACCTGGTTTTCCAACCACAGCCTCCCAAAATGTCCATGAAGAAACTGTTACTCCTTACTATTCACACTGCTAAACGGCTGCTAACCTCACCAAGGAGTCTGGGACAGCAAGATGAACGTGCATTAGACAAGGAGAACGTCCATTCCCAAAATGACTCCCACAACACAGAGGGACACAGATTGTCCCTCATAGGCAATCATCTGACTCAAATATGTTATTACAGGCCAGCATTTCCTAAGCAGCAAGGCACTGAGGCAAAGCTCAGTGAGACACTGACCTCAAGATAGGAAGCTCTAAGGGGTCAGCACAGACTTTGGCAAGCTCCAGTGGCTTTGCAACACATCCCAGGATCGAGAGTGCCCAAAGCTGTTCTGGATGGAGTTATCCAGGGGAAATTAGATGTGCTGCCTCGTTTCCAGCCCAGGAAACAAAGAGATAGCAGGGACAGGAGATGTAATAAGGGAGAAGCAAAGGCACACGTGAAGGGACAGTAAGGTGGGAGGCAGAAGAAATCTGGGGAAAGAGGATGGGATAGGCAAGAGGGAAAAGGAATGGGCAGTAATCACAGGAACGGGAGATAATGGTGAAGATGCAATACTGGAGGTCTCAGAGGAAAATCCGACAAGAGTGAACAGAGGGAACCCACTGATTTGTTGTACTATAGCTCATCTCTGCACAGCTTCTCATGTCACCCCTGTTTATTAGTCTTTCCTTCACCTTGGCTGATGGAAGTCATATCAGCAGCCCAGCTGACCAGGAGCTAACTGAGAAGATACCTGCAGTTCTGGATATCTACTCACTCTATCAGGTAGGGTGCTGCTGTCTGTGTAGACAGAGAGTAGATCCTGGGTATGACCACAGTATATGTGCTGAACATCCCTACAGTCTGTGCCCAGCATGACTAATGCTTCCCAGAGGTGCTAGCTTTCACTCCATATGTGTTTGCAGGGCACCCACTGTGCACAGCTTTCCATCCAGGAAAACCCAAGAATAAGTATGGCAGCCTTTACTCTGCTTCAGCACTCGCACTACAAGGCTGACACTTCCAGGATGCAACAGATGGGCTGCCTGCACATACATTACACAAGCTGCATACACTCATTTCTCTCTGAGAAACCCTGATGGGAAAAATGGCAGCCCTATGTGAAGACTAACTTCAAGCACACAAAGAGCTACTGCACTATTTGCTAATCCTTTGCATTAAAAAGTGCTTGGGGACATAAGAAGGAATAGAAAATTAAGGCTTCAAGTCTTCAGGTATTCAAACTGGGACCTCTGCAGTGCAGAACTGTGACAGTTTTCCCAGTTGACACTTGGCTGTGGAACAGCAACTCATTCCACCAGCGCAATTGCTGTGCCAGTGGTTCTTCCCATGCACATTCTCCAGCATCAAACTTCAGCACAAACATACCCTGAGACAGGGGCAGCCCCCTAGACACTGAGATGTCTCACCACTATTCCTGTGAAGCAAAGCAGCGATGGTATGAAGACACAGTTGATAACAGGCCCCCAGGTCTAAGCAGAAATTTAGGACTCGCTGAAACGTTTCTTTAAGTCTACCAGTACATTTTCTGCTTGGTAGCCAGATCTCACAACTTTGTAGTTATCACTGTAAGATAGACCCTACAGATCAATCACCTTGCTTGGCAATGTCATGTCAGATTGGGATGACAGTAGATTTCATCAGAACCTGGCGTGGGTGCTTTTATCACTTACTTCACATATGGAAAATCTCATCTATTTTTGCCAAAATTTCATGTGGAAGAACTGGGAAGGGATGAGGAGTAGAAGGGGAGAGGTGTGACAGCAGTGTCAGTCTGTCCCATTTCTGACATTTGAAAAAAAGGGATTTTCATTTCTCGTTCTGTGCTTAGTTCTGACCAAAAGAAAAAAAAAAAAAAAGATAAAAAGAAAGATAAAAAAAAGATTGCATTGTATTAAAAAAGGAAAGTCTGAACGAAGCTGTTGTGTTCTCAAAATGTATTTCATTTCTCACTGACCTATTCGTTCATGGAGATTATCAATATTTCTGTTGGGTTTCATTCTGACTTGGAACAAAACTGGACTTCAAAACCATATTCCTTCCTGGAACAGAGTTCTCCTGGTCCCCTCCTGCAGTGCCAAACCAGTGTGGGTTCGGGAGGATGGCACTGCCAAGAGCACAGTTGCTGACTCCACATTTATATCTTGGTCTCACCTTCTGAGTCAGAATGTTAATTTCAATACTTGTATAACCCCTAAATATTTCATGGTCTAAACTAAGGGCACGTACGTACGGATGTGACATTTCTGTTATGCCAAAATCAGGTAAGACTGAGGGTGTCAGAAGTATGGATAACTAGAAAGCACCATGCCCGACGCTAACTCTCCCCATTGCCGCCTTGGCAAGCCTGGGCTAAGCAAGGGAAGAAATCAGGGGCACATTAAGCTACAGGAAAGTGAATAAGGCAGAGTTTAAGGCACAAGTAATGGGAGAAGCAAGCAGGCAGCCAAGAGGAATAACCTTGACTGATGAACAACAGGATGTGTGATGTCCTTTCATGTGGAACAAAAGGCAAACATGAGACTTTACCCGTGTTCTTTCTGCCTGAAAAACACCACTGATTACACACAGCAGAGGTGAAGTTAGAAGTCAAACACAAGCCCTCAGTCTTCTCTTTTACAACCACAATCAGATAACAGACAGAAGGGGATAAAAAATGCAAAATATCACAGTTGCAATGTAGAGCCTTGCTAGAGGGATCCTAAATACAAAGAAGGGACTATAGGCACTTAGCAGTTTTCATGTTCCCTTGGGTGCTTGGGAAGGAATCGCCAGAGGGAAAGACTATAAATCTGTGAATTACTGAGTCTGTGTGTTGACCTAGAGTACTCCCAGCCCTCCTTCCCTTTTTTTTTTTTTTTTGGGGGGGGGGGGGGGGAGGGGCGTGCCTTGAAGTCAAACCCTGAGTAAAAACAGACATAAGCAAATCAAGAGATTCCAGCTGAGAACTGGCTAGGAGAGACTCTCCAGAAAAGCACTGGGCTACAACTCTGCAAGTCTTTCAGAGCCCTTCTCGACTGATCAGCAGCAGTCAGCTGCCCACGGTGACACTCAACAACACAATACTGCACTAACTAGAATAACCAATAGGCCAAACTGGGCATAAAGGGATCTTGATTCAGTTTTTCACTTGCCTGCTTACAGCACCAGACTGTGAGGTACCTTTAAACTTCATTTCCAGCTGGTGTCATTACTGTCTTGGTTATTCTGGACAGTTCTCTGTTTCTCTGGTTTTGCTCAGAACTGTTATCTGAGGATCTGCCCCACTGAAGCATCTAAGTTCTAGGGGGCAAAAAAAAAAAAAGGAAAGCATTTCTGATGAATTTTCATTTTTGAATGGAAAGCTAAAAATAATTCCCAACTAGCTGTAATCAGAGCACAAGTATAAATCACACATGATTCGTGGTAGCAGCATCCAGTGGGAGTTTCTCAGGAGGGATTGCTTCCCCAGGGCCCTGGTTCCAATGTGATACTGATGTGTTTGGCTTCTCTCCCATTTCTGTAGACCATGAGTAAGACCAGCCCTAAGACTACAAATTCGCCTGGGATGTCGACAGCTGCAATCAAACTGAATTGTTTAAAATGGTTTCCTTCGTTCCCGTAGGAGTTCATTTATTCTGATCTGTGGTGGGTAAGATACTTTTCCCTGTTTTGGCTAATACATGAAAATAATAACAAAGCTTTCACTTTCATTTCTCTTTCCCCTTAAATCCGCTACATGCTTTGAGCTGTTATGGACTTGAGAAATCTCTGCTAATGCAGGCCCAGGAACAACTTTGTATCTGCACAGTTATCCAGAGATTTCTTTCCCTTTCCCTCCACATTTCACTATGTGTCTAGGGTATTGTTCTACTTTCTCAGTTACCAATGACTAATTTAAATTGTCCCAATTTTCAACTCCCTTCTGGTAGCCTCCCCCACTGATCCCAGAGGAATTGCCCGAGACACTTCCCCTCCTTTCTTTCTCTCACTCTGTCTCCCAACTCAATATCTAATAATTTATGTAAATGAATTCATCAGTATCAAAATAATGTTGGAGAGAGGAGGAAGGTCTGACTGATTATGAAAAATATGTGAACAGCTCTGGGAAAACACTGTTTTCCTTTAAATCTCTATACCCTGTAATGCATCTCCTTAAAACTGCCTTAATCAAGACTCCGTTCACATTAGCCAGTGATACTCAAGCAATCTTAAGATAATAATTTTCAGATGAACTACATTTTCCAGGCAGTAACCATAAGTAACTACTTGCAGTTCAAGCATAGCAGACCATTTCTAATCCTAAAAGCTAAAATTGTCTTCGCTTATAAGAGCTGCTCCTTTAAATGGACACATTCCTTAAAATGACGTCTTCCACAAGCGTCTTACATGTTTTATGTAATAGTATGAAAAGAAAGATCATTTGCTGATGAATCTTTGGCATTGGCCAACTTTGAAGCCATGTAATTGCCAGAAAAGTGTTTTGCTGAGGGACCTGGGAGGCCACAATCCCTTTTGCCCAATGGCATCACTGCTATGACTGGGAATTTGTTCAATCAGTTACACCAAGGTTGATCTATTTCACTGTCTCCTATGGTAGTTTTACATCGTTTTGTATTCAAATTGTATGCTGCAGAAATATCGGACTTGATGAATGCAGGCAAGAATTTTATTTCATTATCTTAAAACCTTCGAATTACACATGCACAATAAATATTGACAGGGAGGTGAAATGAAGACTTTGCTGCATCTCACAGCAAGAGTTACAAATGGCAGTGTGACAAGCACAGTAGAAAGCCTTGTGTCTTTTACGGGTGCACTAAGTACAGACTGATACCTGCTAAACCCCTTAAGACTCATGCTCTGCATATAAGGCATGTTGTCCTTAGATCCATATCCTAGATCCTCCAGGAGATGGGGGGATCTTTTATGGTTCTGCACTCATTAGCAATACTAAGGGACCAGTAAGTAATTGCATAAATTCTCTTGCTTATAATTTGGTATTGTTTTGCTTTAATTGGTACTGGAAAATACGAATAGGATCATAAGATAATTCAGCCTAGAAAAGACCTCAGGAGCTCTGTAACCCAACTTCCTACTCAAAGCAGGGTCAGCTATGGGATCAGAGGAGGTTGCTCAGGGCTTTATTGAGTCAAGCATTAAAAACCTCCAAGGATGGACAATGCACAACCTCTCTGGACAACCTCTGCTTCCAAAAACTCACCTAGTCTTGCATCTGGTCTAGCTGAAGAAATTCAATTTTTTTTCAGCTCCCAGAAGCTATAAAAATACTATATATTTGTCAAGTAACATTTTCTAGTTTAGGACTTTAAGCAAGTTGCAGTCTACAAACTGGCATTTTGTCCCAATGTTGGGTTTCCAAAAGCTGTGCTATTACAAACCCTGGACAACCAACACTCCCCGATATGTGCAAGGTCCTGTCTCAGAGGTCCTGCCATAATGCTGCAGCTACACTGGGCTCAGTTTTACTGTATATTTCACAATCAGGAAAACTGATGTGTAGAGAAGTTTGTGACTTGCACATAGGCAGTGTAAAGTCACTAAAAAAGATCGGAATTTCCATTCGCTGCCCTCAGTGCCATTCTCTGCGTTTTCTCTCTGGCTGTCTAAGCAGACTTCAGCGCTGGCCTGCTCCTAATGGAGTGGACATAGGCCATATGGGATCCGCAGTTAACTCCTTAGCTACCACTTGCTTTTATTGCCTCATCTTTTCTACTGTAGCTATTGAAATGTACAGTTAATTTATAGATCTTGTTCCTAAATCCTACCTGTTTTGATCCTGTTCCCTACAAGACCATCATTCCCTGATCTTCAAAGCTTTTCTTCTGCGGGTTGTAGGCTGGTGTGAATCAGACCAACTCCAAGAAGCTGCCAGGGGCAGCATCAGGGTTTGCATTTTTATGTGCAGTTCTGAAATCTGGCAGTTAAGATGCCAATAGGCAAAGTCCTGCCTCTGGCATCCCCCTCTGCCCTTCATAGCAAGACATCTGAGCTGCTCATCCATTAGGCTTCCTCGTCACTGCAGTCATCAGCATCACATTTTATGGAAACTCATCGCCAACTTTACTTTCCTTAAAATTCTGCGCTGTAGTCCTGGAGCTGTTTGAAAAGTAGTTTAGGTATTGGTGAGTGGGATGAGGGTAAAGTAGGGCAGAGGGGAGGAAGGGGGCAGCAAACTGGCAGTGATAACCTCATCAGCTTTTCGAGATAAGTCGTCTCCACTCATCGCTCAGGTTCCCTAATTGCAGAGGAGCACCAAAGAAACCGCAGAATTTATCCACCAGAAATAACCCCTCCTTTGCAGCCGTCACAGGACTGCTACCCATGTCCATGTAACACAGGTCTGTGTTAAGGGAATATTTATTGTCTGTGAGGAATTTCGATAATAAAATTTATTTTAGATTGATGCAAACTAAAGAAGTAGATATTCTCACTGAAAGCAAATTTCCCTCTTCCCCCAAAAACAGATTGCTTTGGAGTGATCCAAAAACTCCTTTTTAGCCAGAAAATCAAAATGTTTCTTTTCAACATCTTTATTATGTGTCATAAATAATTTTAATTCACTTTTTTCTTTCAAAAATATTTCCTTTTGGAAATTTTGGTTCCAAAAAAGAGAGGAAATTGTGCCCTGATATCATTGGCATTTTATGAGTTTTCTCCAAAACGAAATTCTCATTAGCTGATCTAATTTCTATAAATATTTTATCTTAATGGAATCATATATTTCAAAGGAACATGATTCTACTCCATGTCTTCTGATTTTTACTACACTAATTATAAAGATATTTGTTCTAGGCTATTGTAAGAAGAACTTTGTGGGGTTTTGCTGTAACATTTTCACGGACCACTTCATGCTAGAAGCAGGTAACCATGATGGGAAATGTCTTACTGACCACATTTGCCACTCCAGCCTCCTTATTATATTATTTGCATAAGAGAGGGGATATGAGCTGCTTTGATTTTGTAACAGGTATCCAAACTTTGCCTGAAGTAGGAAGTCTTAATTTGTGTGAAATCTGAGAGCCTTACTTCCCATAGAGACATGCACAGCTCTGGCCACGTCGCTGTCGCCAGTGCCGACGGGGGCTCTGTGAATCACATAGGCCCCCACAGTAAGCTGAGAATGAATTTCCCCCGAGCTGCCTCTTTGAAGTGCTGCTCGAGTACAGCCTTCACAGGCCACAAGCGAGCTGACATTTTGTGCAGCTCCTGTTTTGCAAGTGGGCTCAAAATAACAGCAAAGGAAGATCTTTGACCCTAACTGATATTGCGTATAACTAGATATACTTCTAAAAATGAGGTTTTTTACAGGCACAATTTGGGGGAAGAAGAGGGAAGCCAGAAACTTTTAATTAAGAAAAGCATAGGTATTTGTTTAATATGTTATTTGCCACGTGAAACCGCATGTAAAAGAACATTGCTTCTTTGGCTGAGCTCTAGTCCTGAATCTGTTTGCTATGACATTTACTGTTAAATCACTACCGAATTATCTTCACTATTGAAAGAAAAGTTAAAATCCACTTGCATTATCTCAGGGTAATTAGTTTGAGGGCTATGAGATTGAACTCAGTATGTTCGTCTCATAAAAGTAGTGTCCTCTTCCAAATTTTCTCTTCTGTATGTTGAAGCTGTTACTGTGCCTAGCCAAAAATTACTTGCTCTCCACCCCCATTTCAGCACTGTTATATCCTCTTCAACCAAAACTAGCTAAAATAACTCTAATCACCTATTTTTACTGTTTGAGTTAGGGAGTGTTCTCAGGACTCATTTTGCTGGCAGAGCTGAAGGGCTTGCAGAAAGGGAAAAGGAAAAGAGAGTTACAAATTAAGAGGGCAAAATAGCAGCTGAACATGATAATGTCAACAACTGGTGGAGGTGTTTGCACACTGAGCATCTGTCTACAGCCTAAAATGACTGTTTTGTTTGGGGATTTTGTTTTTTGTTGGGCTTTTGTTTTGTTTTGTTATACTGCAGGATCACTCCTAATTGTTAATACAATTGAGGAAGAAACTTAAGAAAGAAAACTAAGTCCTATGTTTTTTTTTATTCTCTATTGGGTTTCTGTAAGATGCAGTTCGTGGCAAACAAGGAAGACAAATCTGGAACCTCTGCTGCACCCTGCCTCCTATTTAAGAAGATGTGTGATTCTACATATAAAGAGAAATCCAACAACTTGCCATGTGGCCCTGGTAAGTTACATAAGCTAAACTTTTCACAATTTAATGTCTAAAACTAATCCTTTAATCCATATTTAGGTTCCTGTAATGAACTCGTCTTAAATGTTATCTGCAGGTGCTCAGACATACTGAAAATTTGATAAAGTATATACTTATTCTTACTTAAGGCACCTGAATTTGAATTTTTTGGCCGTAATGAGTTCTCCTCGGTGTTAATGAAGGCTTTCATACATTGAAGGACTCTTCTGATGTTTGTATAGAAATTTCAAATCATACTTCTCTGTAACTGCTGAACATTATGCTTCAAGCACCAAAAGAAGTCCAAAGTAGCAGGAAGCAAATTCTAGCAATTTTTTTCCTATTCCATGATAGGCATTTTTAGTCAAGCTTTTTTTGCAATGTTTGGAGGAACCTTCTTCCTTCCATTAACTCTATATGGGGCTGGGTGACACAAGTTCAGCATAGAGAGAGACTTGCTGAAGGTCATGGTATTGGGGGTGGGGGGCACAAGCCTTGTTTATATACAGATTCTGGCTGAACAAAAAGGAAAAGAAGTTCATCCCAATAGTTAAGGTTAATGAATTTAACTCTTTGTTCTCTGCCTCTGGGATTACAGCTACAGGGAAAACATTTTCTTAGAAATGTAAGCTTTTCAACAAACTCCGATTAGTTCAGAAGAAGCAGCAATAGATTCCCACCTGTCCAAGCCACTAATGGTCCAAAGGCTCTGGCCTCCTTTCCCAGGTGCCTCCATCTCCCTCTTCCCAAAGTTACTGGATTGTCTTCCTTAAATGGAGGAGTAACTGTGGGGTGCCAACATTGTCTAGTAAGTGGAAGAAAAAAGGGGAAACAGGACTGTAAAGCAGGAAACAAAGAGTAAAGGTGTGCTGATTTCTTTTATCAGACTTTTGCTTAAGCTTTCTTCCTTCCATTTCTATTACAGAGGTACCATCCTGACTAGCCCCGTCAGGTGATGTAGGATGAATAATAAGGGATTTGGTTACTCAGTTTCTGTGGAATGCTGCACAGGTTTTGTCAAGAAGGTGGATTTGGGGGTAGGAAGAGCCAGGTAAAATCTCAGAGGCTGCACTCCCGAGTGCTGCCCATTATTTCTTTCCCCAGGGTCGAGCCATAGCACTAGCAGCTGAAGGACTGGCATGTCACAAGCTTTTGTCTCTGGAACAGAATTTCCCCAAGTGGCTGATAACAGGCTCAGTCTATTCCACAGAGGATGTATTCAGAGCCTGCCCTGATACATTTATTATAAACAAAAGCCAAAGAATGTTAAATTTTGTCTCTAACAAAATGCTATTCTGGCTATTCAGATAAAACAGGTTTGGCTGGGGTTTTTTTAGATGCAGAGCTGCCTTTGCTGTAGGAAATCTCACGTATTAAGGAAAGATCAATACCACAGCTAATGGCCTAAGGTATCAAAAAACCTCACTGGAGGAAATGAGAATGTTGTCTGGAAACCAGATGATGATAATCCTCAGGATAAATGGATTTAGAGATTTCCGAAGCCGTTTTAGTAAACAGAGGGCAGACTTAGGCAGTTATTTCAACAAGTTCCTTTACAAAAGAGAAAGAGATTGCTATTTTCCTGTTTGGTTTTAGTCTTGACATTGATGAGTCTCAGTGAATATTTATTAACCTCTTAGATGCAGAACAGACCTTTTAATAAAGCACCCTCTTCTTTATGGAGAAATCTTACGCTGGTCATTTTGTCTTGCAAATGTCCTTGCACATGCTGTTGACAAAGGCTGGCAGAGAGCCATCAGTTTCCCTGGGGTCTAGCAAAGGCAGGTGGAAAACTTGTAAAGGACTCAAGGCAGAGCTCAGACAAGTACCACAAAGCAGAAATCCCTTGATTCTGCTCGCAGTTTCATGGCTGTGAACCAGAAGGCATCCGGAGAAGAGTAGTGTTCAGTGTGGCCAGTAAGACCATACAAACAGCCCTAGTGCCTAAGGTCAAAAGCTCACCTAGTCCCGTTCGTCTTCTCTCTTACCACCCCTGCAAACACCTCTTTTCCAAGCTGGTGACTGATAGCCTAGGTCATCTCTTCTCCTGTGAAAACTATTTAATGATTCAGTTCATACGTGTTATATTTTCTAGTTGTACTGCTTCCTCTGTGAGGATAAAAAACAGATACAGCGTCCAAGATCTGGGAGCTTCTGGTACTTTTGCAGCCGCTTAGAAACATGCTCTGTGTTGCTCCTTGTTCTTCCCCATATCTTTTTGACTGTTGCAGAGCACTGAGCTTATATGTTTCATTTTCTCCCTCTTTGGATAGAAGCATATGATCTACTTTACAGGACTTCAGCGGATTGTGGTGTGTCAGCTAAACTCCCATAACTGACTGTGTGCAGACCCAGACCAAGAAAAAGGTGAAACATGTAAGTTTAAACCACTATAAGTGTCAAAGCAGTTTACCCTGCAGTCAGAGCCGGGTCAGCAATGCCCATTCAGCTGACTTGCAGTGACTCACTGAGTCATTGCAACACAAACACATTTGAGGGGGTCCATTTAAAAAATGGAAGGTCTGGTTTTGCCTGGGGTTGACTTACCCCTCACTGTGGTGAGCCTTTGACTCATTTCAGTTTCAGATATACAGAAATCCCCACCAGGATTCCAGCTCTGAACTGCACAACTCATGGTTCAGCCAGCACCATGCTATGACTCCCTCCTAGCCACCAACTTTCACCAGGTCTCCCTAGACATGCACAGGGACCAAGCTGCAGATATGAGATTTATTTCTGGAAGTGCACCCTGCCCTGTGTCCACCATTCTTTCTTCTCCTGTCATACGGCAAAAACATTGACATCCAGGAAAAATTGCAGTTAGGAAGAAGTCCACAGCTGGATCTTCAGTAGTGTCAGCGGGTACTTGGGAGAGGGCTGTATCACAGGACTGCAGAAAAAGTCAGTTTGGAAGGCACCTCTGGAGGCTTCCAGTCCAACCTCCTGCTCAAAGAAAGTCCAGGAAGAGCAGGTTACTCCAGGCCTTGTTCATCTGAGTTTTGAATATCTCAAAGGATGGAGATCCCACTGTATCTTTGGGACCCTATTTGACCGCTCCCATAGTGATTTTTTTTCCCCCTTACATTGAGACAGCATTTCCTGTGTGACAGGTAGAATTTGTTTCCTTTTTCTTCTATTGCTGTGCATCTTTAAGAAGAGTCTGGCTGTGTCTTCTCTACACACCCTCCTGTTACATAGTTAGATAGCCTTCCCTTCCCCCAGGTTGAACAAACCGACTTCTCTCAGCCTATCCTTCCATGTCCTGTGCCCCAACCGCTGACCCACATGGTACCCCTCTGCTAGACTCACCCCAGTATGTCAATGCCTTTTTTGTGCCTCTGCCAGTGCACATACTGGACTCTCAATGCTCTCTCGCGAGTGCCAAATAGAAAAGAATAACCCTTTCCCTTGACCTATTGGCTACGTTCTTGCTCTCTGCACAGCTGGCTTTTGCTGCAAGGACACGTTGCAGATTTACATTGAACTCATCATCCACCAGACCTCCAGTCGTTTTCTCCATGACCTATTCTATATGGATAAGCTCCGGAAGGAGCAGCATCTTCCTGACAACCCCACCCCATCCTGTAATTCCCTGAATCTCGGGCAGGGAGCATGCAAGGATGTGCCCAACTGCTGTCTACTCATGTGTATCCAAAAAATGGCGCACCGACTAGTCACACATTAAGGATGTGCTGGATTCTCTGCATGCCACAGGCACTCTGTGGTGTGTGCATACACCCATCCAGCCATGAGGTAGAGGAGGAGACATTGATGTGGCCCCCCCTTCACTTCCAGAAGAGGAGACCTGGCCGACACAGCAGGAAATGGGCATCGATGAACCCGAGCATGTCTTTCAGAAAGACACGCGGCCTTGGGTCGGTGTCTACCGAAGACTGGAGAAAAGAATCCACCACTCAAAGGACCATATACGCTTCATCTGAAGTCTGATACATAAAACTTTGATGGTTTTGCTTCCATGTCGTCTTCAAAACACTTTGCATTTGGTTGTTTGTTTGTCTGTTTTTAAAGAAGCAATAAATTTAAAAGGCAAAGGGGGCCTATTGGATAACAGCAGTTTTCTCTGATTATAGCTCCACAAAGGCACCCTAAGATTGACTAACTCAGTTGTATCAAAAAAAAAAAAAAAAAAATCACTGAGAAGTTGGCTTCTCAGACCTTTCTGTTTTATTGAATCTTTTCTGGCCTTTGTCACCACTTTCCAATGAATTTTTGTTTTTTATCATGACAGAATGCTAAGAAAAAATTCCCTGCAGCTTTTTCTGTCTATTCTAAATATTTATCACTCAAAAACACGTGTCATTTTTAAGGAATGTTTGCCAGTCTTGATTAAGGGGAGAGGGCAAATAATCTTGGAATAGTCCTTCTAAGTTTATCCTTACAATCTTTCTTTTTTTATTCATTTTGTTATAAGTAGTTGAACCTCAGTACAATTGATTTCCCAGCTCCCTTGAATGGGTTCCAATGTTGCTGACAACAGAAAAATTGAATGATTTGTTGACTGTATCCATAGACGCAGCAATCCTCACTCCATGTAGAAGTGTCACAATATCTTGCAACTTAAAGCTGGTATTTTCTGCTCTCTGCTCATGAACTAGAAGGCTGAAAAGATCAGTATTAAAAAAAAAAAAAAAAAGGAAGAAACAGCTTGTCCTCCCAAAGGGCTGTATCTGTGGGAGTTAGGGGACACAGAGTTAGGAAAGAGCAACTGGGGCAATGTGTTGCAGAAATCTCTTGGCTGGAGCTCCACCCTTGTATTTACTTGCTGGACATGGTTCAGCACTGCCATTTTCCACCTGTACCACATCCTGCTGCCCACATGGTTACTGGGGCAGTAATAACCCATCCCTCTCTGTCCCATAGGAGCTCACTTTCATTAGCCACCTTTTCTCTCAAACAATTAATGTGATAATATTAAACTCAGAGCAATTACACCTTGCCCTACTTAGCTTCACATCTGTTTTCTCTGTTTGAGAGTTGCAGAAAGGCCTTTGTGCATGAAAGCTCGTCTGCTTTTTTCCAGGTGTCTCTGTAATACCAAATAAATGGTATTACTTCTCTACACTAACTTTTCCTTTCGTACATCCTTAAAACTTTGTAGTTGTAAGAATACTATCACTACAATATGTTATTATGACTATTGTATTTCTCACTGAGCTGTAAAGTCAAGAATCTTTTCGTCCTTAAAAATCCCGCAACACTTCTCACAAAAATAGGAATGTTAGGCCAGATTCCCTGGCCCAGTGAGCACAATCTTTACATGATGTTTCGGCTGAATTGTAGCTTCCTTTACTTTCCGTTGTAACTGTGGGTTGTTAAAGAGCTGCCATGATTCCCCCCGCTCCCCCAAGAGATCGAGCTACAAATGAATTATAGATATAATACAAGCAGTCTTACACATGCATTACCCAAAGTCTCTTACATGGGTCAGAATCATACGGTTATTGTCCTGTCAGATCTTTGGAATAAAAATCCATGGAGTTTGTGAGACGATCCCAGTGTATTGACTGTTATAAAGGAGACTGGGAATCTTTGACTTGAGATAAAAAGATATCAGACATCTGTGATGATTAACGATCAGCAAAACTTGAGTGTTGCAGAGAGAGCTTTTAATTGATTCTATCAATGTGCCTCTCTGCGTGTGTATTTATGCACCAGATGTGCCTACGCAAACTGTTGTGAGATATAGATTGTACATATGTGTGTGTCCACATATAATATCTGTGTGATGAATACGTGGCAGGACTATAAAAGCCCCCCCACACTGGGGGGTCTGGCTGCTGGGTCTGGGGGCCAGCTCAGCACCAGCCCATGGCCCTGCCTGGCCACCTCAGGCTGTGTCTCACCCTGGATCCCCTCACTGTGCCTGATCCTGACCCCCCACCCACAGGCTGACGTCCCAGCCTGGACTTGGCCCGTTCTCATCCCCAGGGAGGTGCTTCCTCCGGCTGCTCCCCAAGCCTGCCCTGCTCCTGGCTGGGGGATGGTGGTGGGATGGGCCCTGGCTGTGAGGTCCTGCCCTGCTGCCCCGGGAGAGCTCCCATGGCCTCCAGCCTCAAGAAGCAGCCAACCCACTCTGGACCCTGACAGTAGGCCTGTCAGAAAAATAGTAGAAATAGAAAATGGGTAGGAATAAGAACAGAATAGAGGAAAGGAAAAGAAAGGCAAGGCAAGGCAAGGCAAGGCAAGGCAAGGCAGGGCAGGGCAGGGCAGGGCAGGGCAGGGCAAGGCAGGGCAGGGCAAGGCAGGGCAAGGCAAGGCAAGGCAAGGCAAGGCACGGCAAGGCAAGGCAAGGCAAGGCAGAAAGAAAAAGAAAAAGAAAAAGAAAAAAAAGAAAAAGAAAAAGAAAAGAAAAAGAAAAAGAAAAAGAAAAAGAAAAAAGAAAAAGAAAAAGAAAAAGAAAAAGAAAAAGAAAAAGAAAAAGAAAAAGAAAAAGAAAAAGAAAAAGAAAAAGAAAAAGAAAAAGAAAAAGAAAATTCTAAGTTCTCACATGGAAGAGAAAAAGAGAGCAAGAAAGAGGAGGGAGAGAGAAAGAGAAAGGGGAGAGGCAGGAAGAAAGAGGGAGCAGGGGAAGAGGGAAAGAAGGAGAGAAAAAAGTAGAGAAGGAGAAAAAGAGAGAAAGAACTACAGAAATGTGCAGTGTGAATATCTGCTTACAACTACACTTAAGGGTAGACTCCTCCAAAAGAAGAAACAGGGAGATGACAGTTAGGACTGAAGCTTGGACTCTGTCCGGAGGCTGAATTGACTTTGTAAGTCCTGTCCTATTTTGACCTTTCCATTTTTCAAGGGTAATTAAACACACCAGCTTCAGTTTGGATCTTCCTTCGACTAGTGATTCACCGCTGCTGACAAGGTAAAGAGCTGCACAGGAGAGGTCCAAACAGGCTGCCCAAAAAGCCATGTCCATATTGGTCTTATTTTAGGTGAATATAATGCCACCAAGTAATTAGCAATAAAAATACTGTGCAAGAACTGTGTATGCTATTAGGACTGAGTAATTTGGTCTTTAACCCATCCAGCAGCTACTGCAAGATGCACTAAGTGACTGAAACCCATATATCTCATTATAATAAATATTTTATAGATGACATCTCAGCCCAAATCACCTCCATGACATTGTTTTTAAAGCCACTGACAGGTGACAGGGTGATTTCGGTGACTAGTAATTGGAAAGGAAATCTTCCATTGCCATGTTAAAATGAACCCATATCGATAACAACCAAGTGTTTTCATTTGATCCGTGTCAAACGTCAACAGTGCAATAAATCGGTGACCCTGCTTCGATTTCTGTAGGTCAGAGGATGAAAGACCACTTCTTCCCCACTTTGGGTGCCTGTTCACCATTTTTCACCCTTGGGCTGACGTCTACTTGTAAGAAAATGCTCACAGTGGACACCCTGCTATATTTGTTTTGTGGAGAGGCAGAAGACTTTGCTATTTAAGGCTGTAAATCTGGCATTTTCATAAGTGCTGAAATTCACACCTTCGCATTTCTTGCTAGATCCCTGCTATATAAGGTGAGCAAAGGTAACCATGCTGCCGATATTTGCAGTAGTCCTTCATCTCACTCCTTTCGGGACTGTTCCCATGTACATAAGTTCCCTTCATCTCTGACGTTTGAAGCCAGCTCCTTATCCATTCTTATGTGGCTGTGAGTGACAAAGCATCAAAGAAAGCTTCCTAACTGTGAAATTTATTAGACAGGAGAGCGGAGTCCTCTGGGGGAAGTGTTGGAACAAAACTCCATCAGAAGAGGTTTTAGAGCTAAAGGGGATAAAACATTGCGGGGGGAGATACAGTGTTAAATTACAGTCTTGCAGTGACAGGAATTGAGTGGGTACTTAAAACTACATTTTCATTCCCCAAAATAGGGCAGGGAATGGGAAGAGCCTTCCCAGCTCATCAAGTGGGGTCCTCTGCCATCATGCTATATGATTTCTTTCATTAATTAATTGTATGCTCTATCTTTAGATCATTCAGGATTCTCTCCAGCCCCTCCAAGGAGGGAGGTGTCTGAGTGATTAAAGCATCTGGGTCATTTAGTCAGGTACCTCTGCAGACATGAGTAGAAGGCCATGCTTGATCCTCTTATAAATGGGTCACAACTATTCAGACAAGAGACTCAAAGGCAACCTGAAGTGATGCTAGCCAAGCCATTTCCATTTGTGCAAATTTAACATGCCTGATGCATTTGATCTCCCAGGCTCCTAGGAAGAAGTGAGGCTGTTTTCTTCAAAAGTAATAGATCTATTTGTACAATTACAGCTCAGTTGAAGCCAACCCATGACCAGAAGACTATCCCAGAGTCTCACTATCCTCATGGCTAAAAACTTTCTTCTACTTTTCAACTTAAATTTGCTCATTCTCAATATTTTTTTCTCTCTGGACAAAATTTTTCTTTAGCTGAAACCACTCTTGCTCTTCACTCGTGTGTAGCCCAGTGCCCATTTACAGATCACAGTCATGTTCTCTCATCCTTAATCATGTTAAAATTAACAAGCCAAGCTGTCTTGGTGTAAGACAGGCACTTCCATTTCCCAGATCACTGTTAGGCAGAAAGTAATGAACAGGAAATGATTGTTCATTGTCTTCTTATAAACAAGAATTTGTAACATTAGAGGAAATAACAATAATCAATTTCTAAAGAAGCAAAAGGTGACGGTTTTCCCACATCTTGTGACTGCAGAAGTCCCTGCTGCTGCAGAGATGATGAAAGTTCACATTGGTTCAGAAAGCAAACTGCAAGCAAAATGAGCAAAAGAAGGTATGGGAGGAAATCCAGTAGAGAAAAAAGTCGTCTGAAGATATTAAATGCAAAGACAATGCCTCTTGCTCAGGAGCCTTTAAATTGAAATTTGCTGAAGACTGACAGTGTTTTGGGGAACTATTATGCATGCTTATACTATCTTACACTCTTTGTTAAGCTTTTATTCTTGGTCACCCTCAGAGACAGGCTATTGCACTGCATATGCCTTTAGTCTGATTCTTTATGGCTTTTCTTATCATAACTAATAGTTTTTCACTGAATCTTACCCAGTTTGAGTGCATGATTCTTGCAGAAGCATAACTAGCATGGCAGTCAGTATTCCAGATGAGTTTTCACAGAGTCTAGTACAGGGCTATTAAATTCTTCAGCCTTCCCCAATGAAAATATCTTCCCTGATACAATACAGTCTTAGTTTTGACTCATAGTTTTCCTGTGAGCAGTCACTATGGGTACCTCCTTCTCCTGCCAAGTCATGTCCCCAGCCATTGCAGAACTCCTTATCGGCCCAAAGCGTGTGACTTTGCATTTTGAACTGCTGAATTTCATCCCACTGCTGCTTCTCCAGCATTTACGATTGTTTAAGTTTCCCTATATGATATTTCAACCTTCTTTGAACTGATCGTACCTGCCACTTCTGTGTGATCAGCGAATGTTAGTTAATTTGTATGACACTCCGGCAGTATCCTCATGAGGGCTGCTGTGGTGATGGTGTGTCACCGTTACTCACGTCCCCTGCCACTCTGCTCAGACTCAACACAGGCAACAAGCAAAACTGTATTTCATTGGAAAATTATAATTAGTCAAAAGCAAAAGCCTGTGATGGCAACAATCAGGTTTCCTTGAAGAATATAGTAGGAGAAATTGCTCTGACCTGCGGAGTCCCAGTCCTTCTCCTGAAGATAAAGCTGGTATTTGTAACCTAGGCTTCCTATTTCAGAGGGAAATCCTATTTTTGTCTCGATTTTCCTCTGTATTTTTTGTGTAAAATTTTGCACATTGTTGATTTTTGTCTTAGCAAAGGTCAATTGTTGGAACCTCAGATTTACACAGAACACAAAAACCCATTTCACACCTAATTTTACTACTTCCTAAACAAGTTGAAGCAGGATTTTTCATGACCGTACATATAAAGATGCCTTATAAAAAGCAAAGCAACTGTGGCTTATTTTATAGCATTTGTATTATTTTTAAAGCACCCTCTACCCACCCTTCCAGCTGATTTCCAATCTCCTATTTCTGAATCTATAACCATAATAAAATTCTAACTTTCCCCATATTTTCCCGTTGTGTCCTTCAAAACTATCATTAACCACATGCCTGAATTACTTTTTGTTCAAAAGAATTCATCAGAAAATGACAAGTTAAGCTTAATCAGTCAGCCTTTGTTCCCTCAAAGGCCTCCGGCTGTTGTTAAGTAACATCCCTTGTCACACTTTAGATAGCCCGACAGGCTGGAAAAAAAAACCAAAAAATACTTTCTATAACTACAATGATAAACAAAATCTGCTCTAATGCTACTCTAGTTGACTTCAGCGTCTAACACAACCCTTGGATTGACCTCTTTCTGGGCAAACATAACAGCCAGAGCAATTATTAAAGTACCAGCCCAGGCTTAAATCCACACACAGATTTCCAGCTGAACATTAAATAATATTTGGTCTTTGAAAAACTGGGCACTACAGACTTCAGTCAGCTTCTGTCCCTCATCAGCTTGACAACACCGGGGAAATAAAAGACAAGAATTGGCCGGACACACGATGTTAGACAGGTGGAGCGCTGACCTATGCTTTCAAGGGCTGTTGCCCTATTAGCCAGGGAATCAGCATTAAGACTTTAAAACCCGTTATCACTCACAGGAGTTCAAAGACTTTTTGTTTTATTCCCGCAGAGTTTTTTTACAGTATGCTTTGCCTGCCATTTAAATGTTTTCACTCTGGATTTATTGCTTATTTTATCTGGTGTGCAGCGTTAGCTGCTGATTTTTGCAATTTGAGTTTCTTAGATTGTTAAAGCGGCCACAAATTGTTGTGCTGTATGTTATCCCAGCGAATGTAAAATGTGTAATATTTCAGTTACGGTAGGATTGGTAGTAATGAGACCATACATTTAAAAAGAGCAGTATTAACTTTTAATCCTCATACAACCCTTTGAGGAAGATTTGCTAAACTGAAAAGCATCGTCTCCTGTTTCAATGAGACATCTTAAATATTCGTTCTCTTCTGAAATCAATTTAAGAATTAAACATGTTAAAGGACCAAACTGCAAGTTCCAGTTTCTCATAACCATTTGCCATTACTACCTGTTCCTTACAGATATTGGCCCTGAGACAGACAGTCAAGAGGGATTTGAGATTAGGGGAACATGCATGATAGTTTCTTCTTTGCTTGCTACCCCAGTTTGTTCATCCTGTAGCCTTGAAAGAGGCTCCTGAGATACAATCACTGTTTGCTTTCTGTATCTCAGGCTGGCTCAATCAGCTCACTCAAATATGAAAAGCTCTCCTAACAAGAGGCTTATTAAAGGCAAAGGTAGAAGACAGCGCAAGGATGGGGACAAAGTGGAATCTGACCTGCAGTGGCTGGAGGTCCTTCAGTAGGGGAGGGCACCAGCCTGCCTTGCAATGCTGCGTTTTCCCATGAGGCGTGAGCCCTTCACTCTTGGGTGTCTGGGAGGTAACTGTGATCATGCAGGCAGCGGCTCAGAGCTCAGGCTCTCTCCAGCCGCAGCGCAGCAGGCACTGCTGTTCGTACAGTGCCCCAGCAAAAGGTGTAAGAACATAGCTCTAGTGTGTATGATAATGCCCTATTGATTACAAGCACCTCCGAGCTAGTTCCCTTCTACATTGATCAGAGAGACTTTCTGAACCAGTGCAGCATTGCCTCCATTTCCTAAGCTTTTGATTGACATCTCATTCATGAAAATGAGTTCATCCATCTAGGCAAAATTTGCTGAAGACACAGATGGGTAGGCACACGGATGTGTCTATTCAGCAGTCATGGATGGCATGAAGTCTCAGCTTCTCTGTGGGGTACTTCTCTATGCACAGAGCATGTCATAGACACAATTACCCCTCTTCATTTCACGACATGGTGCAACCAAGACCTGAGGAAGGGGTCTGAGACAGAAAATTCTACTCTGCTCAATCCTGTGCTTCTGCAAGTGACCTGCCTTCAAATACACAAATTGCTGCTGCTGAGGTCTATTCTGTACACAGTTTTGGGCTGAATAGGCCTCAATAAATTGAGAGTTTCCCAGACTGTGTCTGGGTGTCAACTAGATGGAGAGGAGACTTGGGACAGGAATCCCATATTACATAGAGAAAGACACATAGGCTTGGCCCCTCTGCTACAACTGCTGGAGATTTTTAAAACAATTGATATTTTGCTAAAATAAACAAACAAAAAAAAGGAATATACTTTTGAACTTTCTTATAGATGAGATAGAGAAAAAATATTGCATAGAGCATCACTATAACAGAACTTTGTAGGAATTTTTTCAAAGTATCTTCTTATTTGGAAATCTTCATTTGTCAGTTCTGGATCTTTTTGTGGGAAAACAGGTGGGATGTGTGTGTGTGGGGGGAACAGCTGTTAACCTGTGACATGGAAAACTCACATTCAGATCTTCATTTTTGCCTGCGCCTCTTCTATCCAAAACAGCCCTCACCAGATTATGATAGGGTATTCTGGGTTTACTTACGGTTCTTCTCATGACAAAAATACTTTCTCAAAATAGCTTAAAGATCATAGAAAAATATAGGTTGGAAGAGACCTCTGGGTGTTATTTAGTCCTGCTCAAAGCTCAGTTCCTCAGACTGGAGTATTTATTTTTTTTTTTATGCCCCAGGGATAAAAAAAAAAAAAGGAGAGGAAATTCCTTTTTCTCCAGTTCTTTGCTTCCCTTGAAATTTGAGTGAGCATCCAGCACTCATTAGTCAAGAAACTTTGACTTCATGAACTCTGGCTTGGATTCAACTCCTGAACCCTCAGCAAAGAATATCCACGGGCCCAGAAATAACAGACAATAACCCTAAGAAGATCTTTTTTCCTAACAGATCCTGGCCAAAATCTTCTTCACAAAAAGAGTTCCTCAGAAATGCCACACTACATTCAATCACATTTAAGGAAAGGAATCAGCTAGCGGCCTCCTCACTTATACGCAAACATGTATACGCAGTTCCTGTCGAACAGACTTTATAAAACTAGGCAAAATAACAACCTTGAATTCAGGAGAACAAGTATTTCCATTAATCACTGTAATAAAAAAAATGCAAACTTGGCAACACAGTTTCACTCAAATGCCTCCTCAATACACACTGTCAACTCCACCCCCAGTATTAGTCAGACACTATTATTTTCACCATTGCAGTGTCTCTTAAACAGGTATCTCCTATATTGCCTCACAAAGGAAACTGATGAATCAAAGTATGAATGTTCTTGAAACAGGTCTTTTAAATGAAACATTAGCTCAGAGCTAGCTCAGAGGGCACTGTTGGACTGCTTTGGGCTAGAAGTTAACCTCCTGTTTGGAAAAATATAAGAACTGAATATCATAAATAAGTCTTTAATTTGGGTTTAATGGAGGCTGTCATTGTAGGCTGCTGCATTCATCTATTAAAGAGAAACTTAAGGAGATTTGAAACAGGATCAATTCTGCTGTCACATAGTTAATAAAAGTGAATAATTGTTTACTTATAAATTAAATTCCATGTGGAATTGGCATCTGACAAGGAAAGCTCAGCTAGGTGATTAGATATTGGCTTCAAGGATGAATTGGCATTTTAATAAATATTTTAACTGATGCACCTACAGTGGTAGATGGCTATTCAAAAATGCAAAGTCTTGCTCACTTTACATGAAGAAAGTTAATGCACATCTGAGGGTAAATTCTGAAACAAGCGTCCTGACCACTTTCTTTGCAACTGCCATTGCCTAACACATAAAAACAAAACAAGCTATGTGAAATCCACCCCTTTGAAGGACTAAGCACATTCAGTCCCTTCTAACTTAAGCAACCGCTGAGAGCAATCACAGTCTTCTGGAAGGAGACTCACTAGCTTTGGAGTCACCTTCCTCATCTTCGCCATTCTTTGAAGGATTCTTTTGGTTTAATGGAAAATTCATAGATTTCAATAGTAATGCCACTAGAGCTGCTATTATTGCTCTGAGCAGTAATACAGGCAAATACAGCCACTGCAAAAATAGAAAAATAATTCCTACATGCGTCTCATGCTTATCAAATCTCATCATGGCATACTGTGATTAATCTCGTGCAGACAGTTTCTTTAATTTTCATTTAAGGATAAATATCTGTATTTCTTCATAGTAAATAAATAAGCCCTTACACCACCTCACCTGTGACACATGAAAAATGATAAGCCATGAACTGGTAACGTGCAGTTTTGTTCCTCTCCAGATCAGATATTTCAGAAATCCCATGCCAGATGAGCTGACCATTCTTACTCTGTATTTTGTTTGGTAGTTAGACCTTATGCACAGGTTAGTTTTCAATGTCTTTTGATCACATTTTAAGGACTCGGTCTAAAGCTGTTTCTGGACATACAGGTCTTGATGTCTAGGGTGTTTTTAATAAATATCTTCCTGCAATTAGCCTGTCATCCTCATCTATTACTGCCCTTGAGTAGAAAGCATGAAACTTGCTAGAGTTCCTACACGCTTGCATATTTGCAATCCCCTCACATGAACATTTCAAGTAAAATGGGGGAAGGAGGGGTGTGGCTAGAGAGAGAAACTCATTCCTGCGGTTGCTTTTGGTATTCAGAAAAGCGCACTGGGCTGATCTAGGGACAACAGTTAATGTTGTCTGTGTTTTATTCCTAACCATGGTCTCTTTCTTCAGGAAGCCGAAATTAAAAATTTCTTTAGTCTTCTGCTCCTCCCTACTTACTTATTACATTTCATTAATAAAGCATAATATTGTATAGTATTACTCCAGGAGTAAAACTCATGTCTCTTTCTCCTAGCCCATGTTTTGTCACAGATATGCTGCCTTTCCAAATGAACATGCCAGATCTATGGGATTCTCTCTGCTGTCTACCTCCTGTTCTGATTGCTTGACCTCAGAGCCAAGCGATGAATGTAAGTATCCTGACACCCACTTACAACGAGCTCTTCCAAAGAAGCTGTTTAAGCCACTGACAAAATGAGTCACTAGGCCATCATCAGGACGCCGGCTGCAGGGAATGAATGCAACAAACTGCTTCTGCTGGTTACCATTTTAGTTCAGGTCATGACCATGGGTGAAGCCTGAGATGAAACGGTGAAGAGGAGTAACTGAGCAGCGTGTATGATGATGATGTACAGGTACAAAGGTGACAGAGAGGAGGAACCTCCCTACAGTCACTCTGAGAAGTGCAGCACAGCCTCACTCTGGAGTGGTCTGGAGGAGGGAGGTCCAAGAGGCTCTGCTGCATCTCATAGTATGGTGCAACAGTGGTACACAAGAATAAAAGTCACTGGTTCAGTCCCAACCCTACTGAGGAGAAATTAGGAGCTATTCTGATGGTTGCGTGGTGGCCCAACACAGGAGGTCACGTGAGAGTTGGTTTCCTTGCCATCTTCAAATTTACGGTGCAAAATATGGCACTGAGTCTTCTTGGAAAACTCAAAGAGGAAGAGAAATGAAGTTGGGAGCTTCTACCCTCTGTCTTTTTCCCTGCCTCACCTTCGCCTGAGAAAGCCCTCTCTGAGCTGAGGATGGGGCATCCTTGGAGCTATCATAAAAGTTTGGTTAATGAAGGACTTTATTGAAGGACTTTGTCAGGTAGTCACACCAGGCGTAATATTTTCTTTAATAATATATACAGACATGCCAGTTGGAAATGCCACAAAAACCGCACAACAGTTGAGCGATTTGCTTGCTCAGAGGACCAGCCTGGGGCCCTGCTCTGAGCTTTTGCTCTGGCTGCGAGTCCAGTTAAGGGTTTGGTCCTGGGTGTTGAATGACTCTGCTGGTACCACCCATAAAACCAGGAAGCAATTGCTGTTTTAGCATGCTTTCTGCCTGATGTTAGGTAAAGCACTGTCCATAGCATTGCACAGCCTATGGAAATGTTTTCTCTGCATCATAGTTTCAAGTATCCTTTATTAAATTTTTCCAGAAGACAAAATAAAGGTATTGTCATTTGCTGTGAAAAAATATCAGCAAGAAATGCATCTTGGAGTTTGTTTTTTATTTCACGTTATTTTTCTTTCCTTTTAACCACTAGGAGGAACAGTAGCCATGTGAGTTCAGCTCCTCTGCTCTCCTGTAATCTACCCTTTGATGTAACTAACTGGCAAAAACATATTTCTAATCAAATATAGTCTCCCATCCTTAATCAGCTCAGCTTTAAAATGCAGATCAATGAGATAAGAAAGAGCTGATTTAATTAGCCCAACCTCAGCAATGTTACAGCATATTCTCATTTACAGAAATAATGGGGAGCAAGAGGAAAGAGATTCATCATCATGAAAAGACTGGGGAAGGCAGAGGAAAGCAGGATATTTCCTATGTTAGCAAAGGTGATTTTCACTCTGGCTAAAGAGCCAGCACATGCTTTATGAGCCATTTAAATAACACTTAGGCCTTGGGCTTTGTCCTTTAGCCTAAGGATGAATTTCTTTCACTAAGTAGCAATACCTCTGGAAATCATCACTCTTGGGTTTAATTGATGAGCCAGAGACAGCTCCCACCACTTGGTGAATAAAGAAGAGGAAATATGGCAGGCAGGAGCACAGTAATAATGCACATTTATATAGCTGCTTGGGAAAACTCACCCACATGCACTTTACACATCATACGCCTGGTCAGGCACTCTTAATGGAGAGTCAGTGTGCTTTAATGGGAACAGCACAGGGTCTGCTGCTTCACTCTGCTACTGCCTTACTGTGTGTCCACAGGCAAGTCACTTCACACCTTGCATTGCGCAGGGGGTGAGGGGAGGGCGTGTTTTATTGTGTTTTGCTTTCTTCCTCCATCTCATTAGGATTTGGAATTTCTGCAGGGTAAACCTCTTCCTTCCCCCACAGTGCAGGTACCCCCCAGAATGGGGCCCTGGCACAAATGGAGCCCTGAGGTATTGCTGTACAGCTACTCAAAGAGCAAAACCAGTGCAAGTTCTCAGCTTGCTCTTCCTCCTTTGTGGCTTCAAACCAGCAGACCATTATCTTACCTCCACCAGCCGTGTGCAGCCTGACTCCAAGTGCTCCTCCATCCCCCTGGAGCATGGGACACACTGGATCAGATTAGCCCAGGTTTGGTTGATGAGAGTGGAGAAATGCTGCCACCTCTACGTGGAGCACCCAGAATACTTCCAGGGCCACAGCAATCTTGTAGAGGTCTCAACAAGAGGAAAATCAGACCTGTAAATGTCCAACAAGGGTTTTCAGACAGGCTCCTGCAGTGGGCTTTTAGGGTGGTAGGTCTCGACATTCACACTGTTGCAAAGTCAGGCCCAATCCACACAGATCAGGGTATGTCGGCTCCTAATTTGAGTGCTAATTCCAGGGATGAAGTTCAGCTTCATGCCCATCCATCATTTTGAATGGAGCTAGCTTGTGACAGCCACAATTGGCAGTCACTGCCTGGGAGATAATTGCTTATCATTGAGGGGAACTAGCACCGACTGGGATAACCCTCAGGCCCTTTCTCCTCAGGGATGGGAGCACCAGAGGCAAAGCAATTAACAGAGCAATTAAGCCACTAGCCAATCATCACTCTCTCTTTTTGTTTGGAGGGGTGTTTTTTTCATCTTCTCAGACTTGTGCCACTCTCCAGTGCCTCTGAAAACAGCAAGGAAAGGTCCTGCTCTCTAGAGGGATAGTCCCCTCAGGCAAGCAGGGCTGAGATCAGGCTCTAACCCCCATTCCTGTCCCTTACAAGACCCTAAGAGTGCATCCCTGTGCTGCATGTTACCTTGAGGAGTGCTGCCATATAATGCTCTGTGCTGCTCCTCGGGCACCACAATCTTTGGTGTCAGGGGTGGCCTTCAAGGTTGTAGACACACATCTTCTTGGGGCTGGGCAAGTGGAAGAGATGACTGCCTGCAACTCAGCCCCAAGTGGAGAGATACCAGCCTCCACGCACCTCTCCTGCCTGATAAACTGCTGATGTGATCAGTCCCTGGCATGCTTCACTAGCAATGAAATGGGTTAGAAAAAGGCCTGCTGTTTGGACTGATGGAGTTGGGGCCAGAGCCCAAAACTCATCATCAGCCTCAGCTCGACGGACATGGCTTGGCTACATTAAACAGAACCAGTGTCGTTTCAGTTCCTGAGAGGCAAGAGATAACAGTGGTAGCTTAGAGCTCTTCTCTTCCCTGCATTCTCCTCTTCCCCTCCACCAGGTTTGTCTCCCAGATAACAAATCAATCTTTTCATGAAGATTAGACCAGCTATCCCAACTCTGTGGTTTCATGATAAAGGTTTGCACAAAAGATATTGAGACAAGTTCACATGCACGAAGGTTTATTAGCTGGGTCCATAGCTGACGGCATTCATCAACCCTAAAAGTGAAAGGCAGTTTTGGGGGAATACAAAAACACAAGAGTGGAGAAGAGAGAGAGGAGAAAGAGAAAACTCTGTTACAGTCAGTCCATCCCAGCCCCTCTCGGCCGCTCCTCCCTCCTCACACGTCTCCCTGCTCCAGCGCGGGCCCTGCCCCGGGCTGCAGTCCTTCAGGGACAACCTGCTCCCGCCTGGGCTCTCCACGGCCGCAGCTCCTGCAGGAAAGATCCCCCTGCTGCGGCGTGGGGCCCTCCCCGGGCTGCAGGGTGGGTCTCTGCTCCAGCGGGCTCTCTCCAGGGCTGCAGGGGATCCCTGCTCCGGGCCTGCAGCACCTCCTGCCCTCCTCCTCCTCCTCCTCCTCCTCCTCCTCTGCCCTCGGGCTCCCTCTGCTGCTGCTCCCTCCTTGCCTTCCTCCTCCTCTGCCTGTGCCGCCTTTGGCCCTTGCTGAAACCTGGTTTCCCCCAGGCGCCCCCAGCTTGGCTGAGGGGCTGGGCTGTGTCCTGTGGTGGGGCCGCTGGAGCCGGCTGGAACCAGTACGGGGCAGCCCCAGCCTCTCCTCACAGAGGCTGCCCTGCAGCCCCACTGCCAGCGCCTGGCACGGGCACCCCACAGACTTCCCTTGGGCTGCTCCTGCATAGGAAGCTGTTCCCACTGACTGGTGCACACTCAGCTCAGGGCAGGCACTGCCTGCTGCTCAGTGCTGCAGGTGGGTCACTGGATCCCTGAACGTGAACCAGGAGCTGCAACCACAGAGTGAGAAAAGGGGGGAAAAAAGCAGCGAGTCTCACACCGGGGGTAATCATCTTCTCATGAGAAACCAGCACAAAATCACTGTTGGGGCTTTGGGGGGCAAGGCCATGAGAGTAACAGCAGGGAAACAACACTGTGAGAACAACAAGGGAGTAAAATATTTCCCAGAGACTCTGGGAAATGCAGCTCCAGCAGCCAGGGGAAGGGTGCAGAGCTGCGAGGGGAAATTGGGCCGCAGAGCTTGAAGACCTTCAGTGATGCGAAAGACCAAGGTACCTTGGCACTGTGGAGTTTGGCAATGGCATGGGCTTGAGGCGGTTCCCCCCCACCTCGTCCAGCAGCTTGGTCCTACATTATACAAGCCTGAAGTACATGGGGCCAGGCTATGAATCCTACCAGGAGGCACTGCATTTGTTCCTCCAGAAAGCCACCTTTAGTGCCAGATCTTAGATTCAAGTCACCAAATAGCATCTGGGACAGCCAAAGAAAACTCAGTTTCTCCTTTCGAAGCCTTGAAATGAAACTCTCCATCAGTGACTCCTCATCATCAAGAAATCTGCAGAATAACACTCACCCCACCCTTAGCACCTGAAGCCTGCACGTCCCTCCACTTAGAGGATGCACAATGCTTTTGTTAATTAGAGCCTTAGTTTAATATGATCTGTCAAAGTTCACTTAACTTCAATTAATTGTTTCTCCTGAGCTTAATTTCTTTAGTTAAGTATTGATTAATCATTGCTTAATTATGCTGAAGTCTCACTGGGTGATATTTCAGTCACACAGTGCAGCAATGCGTTGCTTTCTAAAAATACTCTGGGAATCATCAGATATCTTATGCATTGCTATTATTAGGATGACTTTTAATATTTATCTTTTCATCCCTTATGTTCCAAAATGTATATTTAACATGTTGTGTTTAATTCCACTGGCTTACAATTCATTTTTCCCTATGAGGGTAGGTTTTAGACCAGAGTTTTGCATTGCATAGTGTGGGGAGAAAGGGCTTAGCGTCTGGCATCCAGCATCCTGTGCCAGGAGGAGGGGGTTAGGGAACACAAGTGAATGGTCTTTACTGTGGCAGAATACTAACACATTTAAACAACCAAAATATTGATGGTATGTTTTTTTCCTTCGTACCTTTTAGGTGTCATACAACAACGTTGACTCAAATACTATCTGTATTTCCTCAAAACTACAATGTTAGACCTCGTCTTATGGATATGGCCTTCAGACCAAGGCATCTCCAGTCTGAAATCTCAGTCTGTTCTGAAATATCAGGAAGAGAAAACTATGAAGTCCTCCACCTCTCTAGTACCTCGACAGCACTATAATGTCAGGTGGGATTGCAAGTATCTTAATACTTATAGATAAGTAAAATAACTATTATTTTTATGAGGTCTCTCTTGAATTTAGATATTTACCCAAATCAGACGTTAAGTTTGATCTGTAGTGAGAAATTAAACAATTACTTTTTCCCCAGCAATAATTTCCCTGGAGTCCATTTAAATGTCTAATTTTACCTACTCACGGAAGCATTTTTTATTATTTTTCTAAATGAGAAAGAGTCACTCCCCAGGGCACACTTCTTGGCTTGCCACAGTTTTATCACAGTCAAGGGTTAATTTTCTCCCTTTGGTACATGTTCACTTTTTCAGAGATCTCTAAACCTACTACTACTAAAATTTCATTTTGAACATGTACTATGCTATAGGAGTACTAAGCATTATTTACTACTGTCATCCCAGATGCTCGAATGAGCACTGGTAGGGATATGCTATAAAGAGAGTCATCAAAATGACATCCTTTTCTACTACATTTCACCTACTTGGGGGTGTAAACATCTGGCACCTTGGGAATGCACATCTTTGCTATGTGCAAGACAAGATAAACTGGTAAAAACACTGATTATTATATAGATCATGAAAAACACTGCTGTTCTCTGATGCTGAATGACACAATACAATAAATTTGCCAGGAAGGGATGGATTAATTAGTCCAGGTAAAAAAAGTACTGGCAAAACCATTGCTCAGAACTTGAACAAGTGCTAGTCAAAACAGCTCCAGAGTTCAATTAACCTGTTCTTTGTTATTAACTTCTTACTGCGACTCTGCATTTCTGGATTCTGATCAAAAACAGAAACCAGAAGCCCCACTTCCATAACACAGCTTGCTTGCATTCAATTTATAGCAATACATAACCAAGAAGCTGAAAAGCAAATCTGTTGTCGTGACCCTCGTTACAACTTCATCTAAACACTGTATCTGAGTCCAGGTCATTACTATTGTAGGTGCTGAACAAACACAGTCCTGCCCTGACGTTCTTACTGGAGAAGAAGGAACAAAGAATTGGAAAAAGGAAGTTTTACCCTCCCTGCTTTCTGTAAAGGAAACTGAAGCACTGAGACACAATGTGCAAGATTTCCCAGTGTGATTTGGGGCCATATTCATTAAAATGATTAGTCATTGATCTTAATTACAATCCCCAGGATCCTGCCACATGGAACCCAAGCTCTGTTTCTGGAAGTCTGTGACAGCAACTGGATGCACATCCCCAACTTTCTCGTGCTAATGCCTAAACACAAAAACCTTCCAATTTCAACAGCTTTCTTGGCTTCAGCCACATCCTCATTGCTCACTATTATTTATTTATATTGCAACCAGGCTTAGCAGACACAGTCATCAACCACAGCTGTATATCAGAGGCTTTACTAGCACAAAACAAACTTCTAAATCCAAGTGTTAAGATGAGACCACTGAGGAGAACAGGCAGTTAAGTGGGACGTATGAGTTTATCAGGGCAATCAGCCCGGTCAGAAGGGATCAGAGCTCCTCCAGTCCCCCCCTGTAGACTAAATCTAGCCTGATTAAGGTTAGGAGAGATGGCTAAATGTTTTATGGCTCTGAGCAACCCTGTACCCAATTATCTGCTTGGAGTTTGGAAATTTTATCTCCCACTGCATTAATAATGTGACATGTCCCCATTAAAATAATAATAAAAAAATATAAATAAATAAATAAAAATGAAGACAGCCATGGCTTATTTCTTTCAGCGTATCTTCAAGTGAACAGAATCGCATGGCTCCCCAGACTGGGCTGTCTTATCTCCTCTCTGCTCAGGTCTCTGAACCACTTTCTTCACCCCTCCAGCTCACCTGAGAAAAGGGCAGAAGGGTAAAAAACCCCTACAATTGCCTGCGAACAAATACACCGAGAGTGGCTCGTGGGAAGTCTGCAGCTCTGCTATGGATTCTGGTCCGGGACCCGGGGTCTGCAAGGTTGGCTGGATTCGGGATACGACATCTTGTAGAGGAAGTACTGTGATTTGTTGGAGAAAATCGTTGAGGCATGAGAGCAGAGAAAGAAGTTGTAAAAGTCAAAGAAGGGTCCTTGAGGGACATCAGCAGTGCCAGTATATACGAGTTCAATGTGTAATCTCTTTTCTCAGCACATTTGCTTTGGACAAAACCATAACAGCAGCTTCTCAGCTTAGACAGGTAAATGTGCCTGTTAGAATATTTATCCAAAGATGCTTTTGTTATTAATAAAGAATCAAATAAAAGCTACAGGTCACCATAACTTTGTCAGACTTCCCACCCTAACATTTTTTTCCATTTTGAATGACACTCTGGAAATGACTGTAGTGCAATTTCCTTCCTTGCTTTTCAACAAAATAATTGCTTCATATGGATTTTGCAGATTGTTGATAACTAAATTACTGGCTCTTTTGTAATTGTTTCCCTTTCTATTTCTCCATCTTTTACTTTAGAGGGGCTACAGCTTTGTTTTGAATCCTGCCCTCCTGGTAACAGCAGCATTTTCTTGTGGGCTGGAGTGGAGTGCTGGTTTATGGGTGTTCTAATACAGCTTTGTCGAGCGGACTAAAAGGAAAAGAAATGCAGATAAATTCTGAGGGATCGGATTCTGCCTACCTCAAACATATTATGTAACTCTTCATCCTTTGAGTAGTCTTATTGATTTCAGTGGAAGAAGAAGTTATTTCAGGATGTGAATAAGATGTCAGAATTTTACCCTAAATATTTCACTTAGCAAAGAAAGCAATGCTGCAAAAGATAACAGACCCCGAGCTGCAGCAGGATGCAAAATTTGTAGTGACAATAAGAACCGGGCAGCCTTTTGCTTGTGATGGTGCCATCTTATTGAAAGCATTTAATAAACAGCAGTAGCTGTGTCTGAATTAAATGAAAGACCCTGTTGTATAAACTGAGAGACTTCTAATCCTTACAGCTCCACAAGAATTCAAAGAAGTCTTGAAGTACCGTGATAATGGCACAAGAAGATGGGTATCTCTGTATTATTGTTTTTGTGTACCTCAAAGAATGTTCTGCAGGAAAAATAATGTTGCATAAAAAAACCAAACACATTTCTTTCAAAAAGCAGACAATTAAAATTATCCAAAAGTTGAGGAAAATATGAGTTAAAAATATTTTGCAGTATGTTTGCCTTTGAAACTCTACATTGCCCTTAAAACAATTTTATGGTGGATATTGTGGGCTCTGGATTAACATAAGTGACTGATTGAAAATCTTTATAAGGATGTTAAGATTAAGGACACAGCTCTTAAGTTCTACAAACGCAAAACTGATTTCAAAGGAATAAAGTGATGAGAATGGATGTCCATGAAACATAAATAATATATTCATAAAGCCCTTTTTCAACAGTCAAGACATAAAGTGACAACCACTGAACCTGTCATCTGGTTTTAAAATTGTTTAAATTAAAGATTATGGGAAAAACTGAAAAAGGAAAGAAAGAAATGCAAGCCAGCTGTACCTGTGGTGTGATTACACTGTCTTCAGTATAGACAAGGCACTGGCTGGTTGACTTTTATGATGTAATTTTGGATGTACATGAAGTAAAGAGAATGCGGTGCTGAATGAACAACTGGAAAGTGCACAGGGCAAAATCTACCTGATTCAGTGCCAGCAAAGCTTGGGGGAGAAAAAAGGGAAGGGGAGCACATTATTCTATATGACATTATAAAAGAAACAATCAAAGTGGGCATGCTCCAAACCAGTGGAAGCACGAAGCACTGGGCAGAAGAACTGTCCCCCAGATGCTCTCATCTATCCCAGAATAATTCTGTACCTTTTCTAGGTGTAGAAATTCAAATTCCTGCCGAGGCAGGGCCTCCCGATGCCTTGCACAGTCCCAGAAGCACTCAGGGTGGAGGTGCAGTGGGACTGCCTGACCCTCATTTCTCCAATAACCAAACTGCTGGGCACAGAGTGGGCAAAATCCCAGATGTTTTGTGCCTGCCTTCTGCTCAGGCACAGAGCTGTGTGTTTGCCTTTGTCCCTTATACACATGGAGTCATACCCCCATATAGATACTAGGGCAGAAACATCAGCAACAATGTGTGACATGCTTTACTCCATACACAGAGACACTGAAGTATAGCATCCACTTATTTGCTGTCATACCTTTAAATCAAGGCTAAACGAGGTGAAAAGCAAATAGATTTTAAGCCCTTGTAAACTCATAGGGCAAGCTGAACGGATAAACTAAGATGATTCACCGTCATATATTATCCTGGTTTGTTAGAGTTGGCTGTATAATAAGTTCATGGCCATCTTGAAATGAGTGGAAAGGTGAATGCTTCCATTGTGATTACTTGGCTAAAAAAATACATGCCAGTAATCCCTCTTCTGCCCTTCTTCACCATTTAATTGTAATATTTTAAGGTTAACAATGGGCAAATTTCTATGTACTTTTCAGGGAAAACTGACCAGGCTTTTTTCAGAGATAAATTACTTAGAAACAGAGGGAAAATAATATTCCCATTGAAAATGACTCCTTAATGTAGATGTCCCTATTGGGCCAGGTTAAAGGATGGGTAGGCACACTTGCACATAAAGCTGCAGCTCCTGCAATCCTGTGACTGGAGGAGAATCTCAGCTTCTCTCCGTCAAGCTGAAGGGAAAGATTCAGTAGGAAATTTCAGTTTACCTGCTTGGCTGGTGTCCTGGTTTCAGCTAGGACAGAGTTAATTTTCTTCCTAGTAGCTGGGATAGTGCTGTGTTTTGGATTTAGTAGGAAAATAATGTTGATAACACACTGATGTTTCTAGTTGTTGCTAAGTAGTGTTTATACTAAGTCAAGGATTTTTCAGCTTCTCATGCCCAGCCAGCAAGAAGGCTGGAGGGGCACAAGAAGCTGGGAGGGGACACCGCCAGGACAGCTGACCCAAACTGGCCAAAGAGCTATTCCATACCATATGACATCATGCCCAGTATATAAACTGGGGGAGCTGGCTGGGAGGGGCGGATTGCGGCTCGGGAACTAACTGGGCATTGGTCAATGAGTGGTGAGCAATTGCATTGTGCACCACTTGCTTTGTATAGTTTAATTCTTTTAGTATTACTATGTCATATTATTATTATCGTTATCATTGTTTTTCATTCCTTTCTGTCCTATTAAACTGTCTTTATCTCAACTCACGAGGTTTTTTTCCTGATTCTCTCCCCCATCCCAGGGGTGGGGGGGCAGTGAGTGAGCGGCTGTGTGGTGCTTAGCTGCCGGCTGGGGTTAAACCACGACAGCTGGGAAGAAAAGTTTCAGGAAATAACCTGCGTGTATCTGCTAATGTGCCTGAATACATAGCCAAACTGAGACAGCAGCTCTGATTAGGGTCACTTGGCATATTCATTTCTATAGGGCCCTAATTCTATATGCAGCTGTCCTCAAGAGCCTTTAAAGAGCTAGTCCCCATCTTTCCTAGCAAATGGCTGTGTAACAGAAGAGGAGGAGAAAGGATGCAGCAACTGATTCTCTTGATTCTGAGAAGTTCTCAGCTGCCACTTCTCCCTTCTCTAAGGTAAAAGGAGTCTCTCCCAGCCCATCTTTGTGGTGAGTGTGAAGAGCAGGGCCATTTCAGTGGGAAAGCATAACCATCAGCCAAAAATAAGGTCACGGCTGCAAAGTCTGGATCTAAACCACTGTTTAGGAGTGGGTTGAACTACTTATGAAGCTACACTCAAGTTGCATTTTGCTGCCCAACTTTGTTATCTGGTTCCTGAAGCACCCTTTGCACTGATCTCCTGGTGATCCAGCTGATGTTTCTGGGTGGGAAATCACAGATGTAGCCGGAGTGTTACAGTATATCCAGGGGAGAAATCTGCTGCGTGGCTAGACACCATCACGCACCCGTCTTGCCAGTTGACTGATTTGAGGCAGACAAGGTAGTCTGGGCTACCTCTCCAATTTCATCTATTATACGGATTCACGGGCAGTCTAGTCTTGAGCTCGGTTACGGAAACAGGGTGCTGATGAGAATCTATCCTCTCTTAGGTCCATAATCTGGTGGTCTGAACGGAGTTGCACACTGCAAGAGCACAACAGAAAGAACTTTTCAGAAAGTATGTGGGAGCACCTGCATGCACAGCAGAAGTAGTAGCTCTGTGGGGACTGCTCATGAGACTGAACTTTGCAGCTGGGGAGCATAGTGCTCATGGAAGAGCAGCCTGGCAGCGGTCCACGCATTCTAGGTGTGACTAAGGAGCTGAATGAACTTCTCAAGTAGACCCAAGGAATGTTTTCCACTGTTGATGGATCTGGAAGAATGACCGCAGATTCATTATAAAAGTTACTCTTTCATTCCTGGTCTCTCCAGAAAAAAAGAAATATCAAAGCACTTTGGAAGACAATCTGTTTCCACGTTATTTCTATGCCTGGTTCGCAGGTTCAGGAGGATCAGATAAACTTTCTGGCTTTTCCATTCTCCTCTAGGACCAAATTACAACGCGTTGGGCCTTTTCTTTTTGCCTGTCATGTTTTGAGCAACTTCTGATGAGATAGATTAAAATCATTTCACTTATTTATAACAGTTGCAGTAAATTTTAGGGTAAATCAGGAGGCTATTGGACAGGAGTATGCTGTTTCTTTCCCTCCTTGAGATAGGGCTGTGGAACATGGGGAGCTGATATTAGGTTCTGGCAATTTAAATCTGTTTAGCAAGATTCTTAGTAATCTCTGCATGTATATCACAGAGAACCTTTCACATATTGCTCTAAATAATTCAGAACTGCTCTAATATTGTATTAAATAATTCAAGAATAGGACAGGCTTTCTGATTAATGATGTGTACCTGGAATTTCTGCAAATACAGCAAGGAGTCAAAGTATGCTCTAGATACAAGTGTCCTGGCACCAGATCCCATATACTGTTTGCCAGGGCAATAGTATGTATTAGAAAATTGGAAAAGCGCCTGCTACTCAATGGAAAACTGACTTAGGCCAATGGTTAATGTGGCAGCTGCTGAAAGAGTCTGTTCTTTCTGACAGACAATACTAATTTGGCTGAGAACCTCTATTGTCTTCTGATTCCTATTTTGAATCTTCATGAATAGCATTTGTGCCTGATGTGAAAATTAAATGGAGGTATAAATATTTCTGCAGGAGCTGAGGGTTTGTCCTGGTATTTTACCAGCCCTGATCTGAGAGCACGGAAATGGTGTGCTTTGTAAAGCAAAGCACATAAGCTTATTTTGCATGTTAACTTAATCCTAAAGGATGGTTGCTGTTCTTCCCAGCTGTGCTTGGGTCTGTAGTCATGAAAAGTACCTGGAGAGTCTGTTGTCCTTCTCCATTTGTTTTTGTAGGGAGATGGGAGCGGAGCAGCATTATTAAGGCAAAAACCTAAATACCAGAATTTCTGAGTTTTCACCCTGTTGACACAGCAACCACTTTCCCTCCTTAGTAAAGTTGAAACGATCCCTGTTTTAGAGAGTAGGAAGTTAATAGATTTCTGTAAGCTCAAAGTATTTTTTTGATTAAGGGATTTCTCTAAGACACAAGGTAAATCAATGCTACATTGAAGTAGGAATAAAGCAAACAAACCCTCCTAAATATCCTTTTTTAAATAAAGGATATACTAGTGAGCAGAATGGAATACCTAGCAAGGAGATTACAGATATCAGCACTATTGGAAATGCTCTGTAGATATCTTTATAGGAGTGTGATATTGGACTCCCGGACCAGCTACCTCAGTGAGCAGCCACTTTACAAACATCAAAAGGACCAGCTAATTTTATTGGATTTTGGATGTTTTCAATAGAAAGACTCCACAGGGGTTACACTGAGATGTGTCCAGCTTCAATATTTAAACACATCCAAGACTCCTAGAGGAAGAGAGAGAGAAAAAAAGAGGGCTGCTGCTGTGGCAACTGTATTTGGTATGCCATGGCCGGTATATTCCCCTATATATGCCTCTCTGTCCCAGCAGCAGCTGGTGGCCTCAGGGCCATATGGATAAGGTGAGGGACCAGCCTGGATGAAACACATTTTTACAGATGCTGAGCTGCACAGATGATCTTGACTTTAGATGTACAGGCGGGAGGGGGGGCTGGGAGGGTGGTGTTTTGGTTTTGGGTTTTTTTTTTTAAAGGAAGATGCATCTGAGAAGGAAACTCAGGTATTTAAAGGCAGGGACAAAAGTCAAGGCATATCAAATGACTGATACCTAGAACAAAGCTCTGTATACACATTTGCATTTAAATAGCAGAAGCCATTGCAAATTGCCTGCACAAGTCTTTATTTCAGTGTTTTTGAGATCCATGCTACAATAAACTTCAGCATCTTTTTGCTTAGGCTGGCTGCAAAATGCTGCTCACTGTTTCATTAAAATCAAAGCTCTAAAAGATGACCAATTAGAGTGTCTCTGGGCAAGTCTCAGGGGTGAAGCATCTTCCTTAAATAAAAGGGGAAGATGCTAATTTTCCATCCCTGCAGATTAACGGAAGCAGCCATAGTACTCCTTTTGTGTTTCAGGGCACCAAAGGTGGGAAGGGAACAGAGAGGATTTTGTATGTCAGCCACTTTTGGGTTTCGATGGAGAGTTGGCCTTCTGTAAAGAATTAATAATTCAGCCACCCACCCCCTCTAACTATTTAAATTACAGTCTTCCTGTTATTATAAAGTGATCTCTCAAAGGAATAAATAAAGTTGACAAAAATAATCTTCATCAGGGTTGACACTGATTACACCAGACTGAATTCCCTCACTCATGGGGCTCGTCCACCTTTAAATGTCATCATGAGATGACACCTGTCTATCCCACTGTCAGTCTGAACCGAGAATAAGTCTCTGTTCCCAGTGGCTTCTTTTCCTAGCAAGACCAGTTCTAAGTCATAAAGCACAGGATGACAAGTCTTAAACCAGCAAAAACTGAATCGTTTCTTGTTAGTCACTCTGTCTCATAGCAGGAGGGGGGAAAACCACTGAAGAGGGGAAGTGAGGGGGAACTTTACGGGATTCATGGCAGATAAATTTAAAACAAATAAAATGCTGGATGTTGGTTCTGTAAAATTAATTTCTACAAAAGACCGTGTAGAACGATGATGTGACAGAAAACATTGTCACCGGCAATGCTTTAGATTAATCAGCAGTGGTAATTCACTAGCCAGCTATTTCTGCTGCATATCAAGGACAACTGGCCATGTGGCTCTGTGCTTCACAAGACCGGTCTGCTGGCACATGTCGTCTCATTTTTATTGCTGATTGTCCATCTTTCAGAATAACAGGCTCAGAAGACCATAGGTACTGCCATATTGAGTGAAATCAAAGGCCTAACTAGCCCTGAAGCCCCTATCGCAAGCAAAAGAAAGTCTGAGAAAAGGAATCCATCTGTTGAGAAACCGAATCGTGGCTGGCCTCTGTGACATGGCTCGTCTGAAACAGAGATGAGAATGATATTCAGATTTTCTGAACTAGCCAAAACCCTTCTTCCTTAGTTAGAAAATAATTTATTATTTCCTGATGACTTCCAGTTGTTTTATTGAATTTCCACCACCAGGAAAAAATATTCCAAAATGTGATTGTCCACTGAAACAGATTTTTTTTTCTATTTTTTCTGCAGTTCGTATTTCATTTCATTACAATAAATTGATATAGTGCCCTCATGCCTCCTTCTATTAGAGGGTGCCTCGGATATTAACAGTTCATCTGCCACAGAGCAGCTTAACTGGCCTCCCCTGCCCAACAGCACAAAAGTGAGTGGTTATGGATACTCTGTGATACAAACTGACATACCCTCAGGGCAGCATATAAATTTATAATTTAATTCCCTGTGAGTTATTTCTTAGTATTAGAATGGTTTTCTGTGCTGGTAAGAAATCCTATTTCTGCTCCCAGATGGATAGTTCAGATAAAGTGCCTGCCTGCCTATATGCCTTCTGTCCTGTGCACAGCAGGGCGGGTAGGACAGCCTCCTGCCACTGCACAGGCTCACTACCTTGGACAAGATGCTGAGGGGTAAGGAAGCACACTTCAGGGCTCCCACTTTACAGGTGCTGCCAGACACAATCCTGGCAGACAGTACGGTCATGATGCAGTAAGAAAACATATATACATATACATGCCTACACACGTATACATAGAATATTACATTCATTAGTTCACAGGAGACTTCAGATATATGTGGTGTGGCTTTTTGCCATTATCCAGTCCCTTTTCCTGTCTGCCATTTCACTTCTTGGAAGCACTGAAGGTGCACTGCAATTCAGACTGGCCTACTCAGATACTATATGTGTATAAATGAAAGAAAGACCTACTTTCTCTGAGCTACCTCCAAATGTAAATTAAGCTGCACTTACTGAAGAACACGTTCAACAGCAGCAGGAGTACCTTGTTCATATTTTGCATGTATTAAAAAAACCCGCCTTCCTCATTTTGTTCTAATATCCTGCTAGTCAAGAACTTCAGGCAAGAACCACAAAGGATTAAAATAGTTTTACATCTCTCCCAGTTCCTCAAGCAGCAGTGCTATGCTGTAGCTGCACACATTGCTCAGACAAGATATAGCAGCAGGTAACTCTGCAATTATTGGAAAACGGCATACCACGGCATCCAGCATTAGTTTGTTTTTTAGAGGAGAGGCTAAGTCCTCTACAGCAAAAAAACCCTATTTTAATAAACAAATACATTTGACAATAGGATTATCTGAGCTTCTTGGGTTAGCATCATGCCTGTCTCAGAAAGGCACTAAGCACACCTTTGACACCTAATTAACACTATAAAAGAAACTAAACATATTGGTACAGTACTAAGATTTTCTTCGCGCTAGTTGCATTGTCATGACTAAATAAAAAAGACTGATGTCTGGCTTTAAAAAAGGAGGAGGGAGAGAAGATATGGTGAGAGAAAGGAATTACCCATTGATTTATTCTTTTACTTAACAGCAAAGGGGAATGAGCAATTTAAGGTCAGCAGCATAGTGCTCAGCTGGCCTCAGATCCTGCAAAATTACCAGCATTGTGTGTTGCAATAAATTGCATACTTTTGTCATCCCTGTTTGTTTGAAATATGTGTGAAATGAAGAGAGAAATAGCTAAGACCAGCACTAAGGACTGCACTGATCTGCCTAGAAGGTGAACAGGAGACGAAACAGTTTGTTTTGTCTTGCCTAGTGGTATGAGTGCCCTTCTTAACGCAGAAGCAGTCCCACTGCTGTTGTAACTGCTTCCTTGCAGCGGTCCAGCAGCCCCAGTACCAGCAACATACAGAGCCAGGCTGGTCAAGAAGGATGTTGGCAATCCCAGCAAAGCTACTCCTCCCAGTTCTCTCCCTCTGTAACCCACTGACTCACCCCAAAGGGCTCACTTTTGAATCTGCGCAGAGTTTGCATGTTGTCGTTGTACAGATTCGTCCTGCAGGCTGCTCAGTCATCATGCTGCAGACGCGTTTCTGCTAACAGTCCCTAAAGAACTCACCCTATGCAAAAGATATAAATTAAACACTGAGGTGTGGCTCAGCCAAGGCAGTGCATCACACAGTGAGCAGGGTACTGACAGTCCAAGTAACTTTCCAGACTAATGACTCTCTCATCAGTCCAGGAAAACAGATCCTGTTGCTCCAGAAGGTCAAACTGGCCTTTATTTTGCTCCTGGCGATGCAAGTGCTGATTATAGTGCAGCATCCAAGACAGGTAATTCATGTCAAAAGGTGGAGAAAGTGGCTTTGCTTATTGATGTGTTGTCATCGCAACGTTCAGCCTTTCTGTTCATAGCTATTCATGTGAGTTACAGCAAACAATGCCCGCTCCTGGCATTAACTTGCTCCCCAGGCAGCTATTACTCAAAATGCACAATGGCCTATGGGACACCAAAAGATTTGCCATTGGTCTATTGACCAGGGGCAGCCTTGTATTGCACCGTGTAATGAAGTAGCCTCAAAAGACATTTTTCCAGAGGATGTTAAGAGGTTGGCAGCCCATGAGGATAAAATCCTCCGCTTACTCACCAGTTAGACTGCTTTTGACATCATACAGTGCTGCACTGACCCCAGGAACAAGGGAGCAAACTGGGGTATTGCCAACACCAAAAGCACTGGGGCAGAAGCATTCAGAGGAGCATCTCATCATAACATAGAATCATAGAATCACAGAATGGTTTGGGTTGGAATGGACCTCAAAGATCATCTAGTACCAACCCCCTTGCCATATGCAGGGACACCTTCCACTAGACCAGCTTGCTCAAAGCCCCATCCAACCTGGCCATGAACACTTCCATGGAAGGGCATCCACAGCCTCTCTGGGCAACCTGTTCCAGTGCCTTACCACCCTCACAGTGAAGAAATTCTTCCTTACATCTAATCTAAATCTACCCTCTTTCAGTTTAAAGCCATTACCCCTTGTCCTATCACTACATGCCCTTGTAAAATGTCCCTCTCCAGCTTTCTTGTAGGCCCCTGTAGGTACTGGAAGGCTGCTATAAGGTCTCCCTGGAGCCTCCTCTTTCCAGGCTGAACAACCCCAACTCTCTCAGCCTGTCTTCAGATGAGAGGTGGTCCAGCCCTCTCATCATCTTCGTGGCCCTCCTCTGGACTCACTCCAACAGGTCCATGTCCTTCTTGTGCTGGGGGCTCCAGAGCTGAACACAGGACTCCAGGTGGGGTGTCATGAGAGTGGAGTAGAAGGGCAGAATCACCTCCTTGACCTGCTGGTCATGCTTCTTTTGACACAGCCCAGGATACAGTTGGCTTTGTGGGCTGCGAGCGCACATTGACGGCTCATGTCCAGCTTTTCATCCACCAGTACCCCCAAGTCCTTCTCCGCAGGGCTACTCTCAATCCCTTCATCCCCCAGCCTGTATTGATATTGGGGATTGCCCCGACCCATGTGCAGGACCTTGCACTTGGCCTTGTTGAACTTCATGAGGTTTACACAGGCCCACCTCTCAAGCCTGTCAAGGTCCCTCTGGATGGCATCCCTTCCCTCCAGCATGTCGACTGCACCACACAGCTTGGTGTCTTTGGCAAACTTGCTGAGGGTGCACTCAATCCCACTGTCCATGTCGCCAACAAAGATGTTAAACAGTGCCGGTCCCAATACGGACCCCTGAGGAACGCCACTCGTCACTGCTTTCCACTTGGACATTGAGCCGTTGACTGCAACTCTTTGAGTGCGACCATCCAGCCAATTCCGTATCCATCGAGTTGTCCATTCATCAAACCCAGGTCTCTCCAATTTAGAGACAAGGATGTCGTGCGGGACAGTGTCAAATGCTTTGCACAAGTCCAGGTAGATGACATCCTTTGCTCTTTCCTTATCCACCAATGCTGTAACCCTGTCGTAAAAGGCCACCAAATTTGTCAGGTACGATTTGCCCTTAGTGAAGCCAAGGCCGTCATAGACAAGAAGGACTATTTCACCATATCTCCATTTTGTTAGAGGATTGTCACTAAGAATAATGTAATAGGTTGCTAAGACCTCTCTTCAAAACACAAGGCAAATAGCTTTGTGGTCACCTCTACACCAGCTGAAAGAAAGAGTTGCTAGAGCTTTGGTGGGTGTCACTACGAATCCTGCAGTTCTGAAATGTTTCCCAAAATCCCAGCCCAGGCAAGTCTGAGATTAAGTCCCTGTCCAGCTTGATAAAAGTGATCCACTTGAGGTGATTAATTAGATCCTCAGTGAAATCTCCATACTCTCTTGATTTGACCTGATCATGGTCGTTGTCTCAGGCTGTGGATTTCAATGAGTCTGACACTAGATTTTAACCCATCTGACTATTAACTCTGAGCTGAATGTGGAAGGCAAAAGTGAATTTCTTAGCAGACATCCAGAGGCTTGAGTCACCGAGGCGAGCAGCTCTGGTGCCGGCACAATTGGCAGCAGAGCACTCTAGCACGGTGCACAGTGTGGGTTCCTGAACCGGGGAAACCTCAGGGGAACATAGAGAGCCGGACGGCAGCTCGCACCACGGCAGCTGACGAGACCTGGGTGAGGCCAGGAGCAACCACGGCCAAGCCCCCACATGTATAAAAGAAGCCCCCGGGCAGATCTGTGATCAGGGTGGGCAAACAGGGCGTGGTGTGGCAGTTTGCACAGAAGGACACGCAGGAAGGGCGTGTAGCTCTGCCAGCCCAACCAGGGAGCAATGCTATCCACCCAGCAGAAGGCCTTGTCCTCTCTAAGCTCTGCACCCGCCATGACTGACACAGCTTCCCAGACAGAGCTCCGGTGGGAACACGCTGCACCCAGGGGTCAGGCTGCAGGGTGTGCCCCGCTCTTATGCCAGCACCGGACGGCAGCAGTGAGCACCCCTGTGGGAGCTGCGCCCAGGGAGAGGAACTCCTCCGCTTAGTGGCAGAGCTCCGGGAGGAGGTGAGGAGGTTGAGGAGTATCAGGGAGTCCGAGAGGGAGATATTCTACTGGAACTGCACCGTACCATCCCTGGGACAGGCCTGTCAGGCAGGCAGGACACATGATACGGAGGATTCCCTATCCTCTCCCCACCTGCCAGAACGCAGTGACTCACACAACTGGAATGCTGCAATGGATGGCTATAAACTCTTCAGAAGGGATAGGCAAGGAAGGAGAGGCAGCGGGATAGCCATGTATGTTAGGGAGTGTTTTGACTAGAGCTTGACGATGGTGATGATAGGGTTGAGTGCTTATGAGTAAGAATCAGGGGGAAGGCCAACAAGGCAGATATCATGGTGGGAGTTTGTTATAGACCATCCAACCAGGATGAAGAGGCAGATGAAATAGTATATAAGCAGCTGGGAGAAGTCTCACAATCACTAGCCCTTGTTCTCATGGGGGACTTCAACTTACCAGATGTCTGGTGGAAATACAATACAGCGGAGAGAAAACAGTCCAGGAGGTTCTTGGAGTGTGTGGAAGATAACTTCCTGACACAGCTGGTGAGGGAGCCAGCTGGGGAAGGCGCCCTGCTGGACCTGTTGTTTGCGAACAGAGAAGGACTTGTGGGTGATGTGATGGTTGGAGGCCATCTTGGGCACAGCAATCATATGATATAATGATATATGATACATGATATAAATGATAGAGTTTTCAATTCTTGTAGAAGTAAGGAGGGGGGTTAGCAGAACTGCTACTTTGGACTTCTGGAGGGCAGACTTTGGCCTGTTCAGGGGCCTGGTTGACAGAGTCCCTTGGGAGGCACTCCTGAAGGGCAAAGGAGTCCAGGAAGGCTGGCCATTCTTCAAGAAGAAATCTTAAAGGCGCAGGAGCAGGCCGTCCCTATGTGCTGAAAGATGAGCCAGCAGGGAAGAAGACCGGCCTGGCTGAACAGTGAGCTTTAGCTGGAACTCAGGGGAAAAAAGAGAGTTTATGACATTTGGAAGAAGGGGCAGGCAACTCAGGAGGACTACAAGAATGTCGTGAGGTTATGCAGGGAGAAAATTAGAAGGGCCAAAGCCCAACTAGAACTTAATCTGGCTACTGCCGTAAAAGACAATAAAAAATGTTTCTGTAAATACATTCACAACAAAAGGAGGGCTAAGGAGACTCACCATCCTTTATTGGATATGGGGGGAAACGAGTGACAAAGGATGAGAAAAAGGCTGAGGTACTCAAGGCCTTCTTTGCCTCACTCTTTAATGGTAAGACCATTGTTCTCGGGGTACCCAGCCTGCTGAGCTGGAAGACAGAGATGGGGACCAGAATGAAGCCCCATAATCTGAGGGGAAATGGTTAGTGACCTGCTACACCACTTAGACATATACAAGTCTATGGGGCCAGATGGGATCCACCCAAGGGTACTGAGGGAGCTGGCGGAAGTGCTCACCAAGCCCCTTTTAATCATTTATCAGCAGTCCTGGCTAACTGGGGAGGTCCCAGTTGCCTGGAGGTTAGTAAATGTGACGTCCATCTACCAGAAGGGCCGGAAGGAGGATCCGGGGAACTACAGGCCTGTCAGCCTGACCTCGGTGCCAGGGAAGGCTACGGAGCAGATCATCTTGAGTGCCATCACGTGGCACATACAGGACAACCAGGTGATCAGGCCCATTCAGCATGGGTTTATGAAAGGCAGGTCCTGCTTGACTGACCTGATCTCCTTCTATGACAAGGTGACCTGCTTAGTGGAAAGGCTGTGCATGTTGTCTACCTAGAGTTTAGTAAAGCCTTTGACACTGTTTCCCACAGCATTCTCCTGGAGAAACTGGCTGCTCATGGCTTCAATGGTGTACTCTTCACTGGGCAAAAAACTGGCTGGATGGCCGAGCCTAAAGAGTGGTGGTGAATGCAGTTAAATCCAGTTGGCAGCCGGTCACAAGTGGTGTTCCCCAGGGCTCAGTTTTGGGGCCAGTTCTGTTTAATATCTTTATCAATGATCTGGACGAAGGGATCGAGTGCACCCTCAGTAAGTTTGCAGATGACACCAAGTTGGGCAGGAGTGTTGATCTTCTTGAGGGTAGGAAGGCTCTACAGAGGGATCTGGACAGGCTGGATCGATGGGCCAAGGCCAATTGTATGCTATTCAAGAAGGCTCAGTGCCAGGTCCTGCGCTTGGGTCACAACAACCCCATGCAACGCTACAGGCTTGGGGAAGAGTGGCTGGAAAGCTGCCTGGCAGAAAAGGACCTGGGGGTGTTGGTCAGCAGCTGGCTGAATATGAGCCAGCAGTGTGCCCAGGTGGCCAAGAAGGCCAATAGCATCCTGGCTTGTATCAGAAATAGTGTGGCCACAGGACTAGGGAAGTGGTCGTCCCCCTGTACTCGGCACTGGTGAGGCCACACCTTGAATACTGTGTGCAGTTCTGGGCCCCTCACTACAAGAAAGACATGGAGGTGCTGGAGTGTGTCCAAAGAAGAGCAACAAAGCTGGGGAAGGGTCTAGAGCACAAGTCTTATGAGGAGCGGCTGAAGGAACTGGCATTGTTTAGCTTGGAGAAAAGGAGGCTGAGGGGAGACCTTATCACTCTCTACAACTACCTGAAAGGAGGTTGTAGTGAGGTGGTGTCGGTCTCTTCTCCCAAGTAACAAGCGATAGGACAAGAGGAAATGGCCTCTAGTTGTGCCAGGGGAGGTTTAGATTGGATATTAGGAAAAATTTCTTGACCGAAAGGGTTATCAAGCATTGGAACAGGCTGCCCAGGGAAGTAAATACCATCCCTGGAGGTCTTTAAAAGACATGTAGATGTGGTGCTTAGGGACATGGTTTAGTGGTGGACTTGGCAGTGTTAGTTTAACAGTTGGACTCGATGATCTTAAGGGTCTTTTCCAACCTAGATGATTCTGTGATTCTATGTAGATGTTTGTCCTTTCCTTGTGTATTCTTCCATTATGGACACTGTTGCACCTAACAAAGCAAGTACCGTGAAGCTCCCCAGTCTTTCATTTTAGGCTTCACTGGGCAGCAAGATCAAGCTACCCTAATGCTACAGCTCAATGAAGTGTGCAGCAGCCTGAGCCACAAGGTATCATGGGAGGACTGGAAATTTGCTGTTTGTTGCCCCTGGTCCTCTGTCAGCATTGACTTCAGTCTCATAGGGCTTCTGTGAATGAAAGCACTTTTCCCAAGCTCAGCCATGGTAAAGGAAGGGAATATCCTGTGTGTCGTTTACCCTTGATTTGAAGAAAAAAATTACTGGGTCCAAATAGAACCACTTTTTACTGTGTGCTTTTTCTCCCTCTGGCTTTGATTTTGTGTATAGAAGAGAAATCTTTTTCTTCACTTACTTACATTTTACTAAGCAATACATTGACCATGTGGAGGACAGAGCAAGACTCATCAGTCTTAGGTGAAACTTTCTGCTTGTCCTACTGAGGCATTAGGATCTCCACATACCATCTCAACTTTGCACTGCAGGTTCCTGCACTGAGAGTGGTGGAGGTGGAGATCCCCCAGCTGGGGTTGCCACATCCTTTGAAACCGTCCTGGCAGCTCTCATGGTGGTGAGGAACTCTGTTGGATCAAGAAGGTGCATCAGGCACTGAAGGGTCAGTAAGCTCCATGCAATTAAATCTTCTTTCCACCCATGGGAATAGTCAGCAGACATGTGCAGGCCTGGTGACCAAGAGACATGCTCTCTGAAAGTCAGGGGCATCATTTCTTTACCCTTTGCTGCTTTGCTGTGACGACTATGCAGTGAGTCTGCTGGGGCTGAGGGTGGCCTGGGCACAGGCATGTGGTCTGAAGTTGTCAGTCACTTCCCACGAGCCATTGGGCAGGCACACAAGTTTTGGTCATTACTAAAAGCCATTCCTTACAAACCACCTTTCCCAGTTCACTCCTCCAGGCCTTGGCTTGGTCTTTGTGCACACACACATTCACCCCTCATTACTGTAGGGGGTAGAGATTATGGTCCTTTGCCACTGTAATGACTATACTTCTGTGTTGCTTGTAGCAGGACAGGAAGGAGATGACCAAAGCTTGGGTGGAGTCTGTGTGTAATACACAGCCCTGTGGTGTCCTGTTTTTATCGTTGACATCATCCTTTCATGGCTTGCCTAGACAAAAAACAGTATTCTGAAAGCCTGCAACAAGACAGCAGGAGCAGTTGTTGCGACCCTACAACTGATTTTGATGGGCTGCTGCTCCCTTCTCCAAGTTTCTGCAGGGATGGGGGGAGCTGGCTGGCTCCGGAGCCACTGTCTCACCAACATGTACGATACTTGGTGCAGCATCAAGCCGCCTCTGCAGGGACTCACCCGGAGCTGCTGGTTGCCTGGATCTGGCTTCTGGCCTAGGCAAAATCCAAATTCAGTGGGACCCAAGATCTCCAGCTTTGCACAGAGCAAGGGGCAGTCACCTCACGTGGAAACAAGGTGCTGCCCATCAGCGGCATCTAGAACCATATTTCCAGCTCCTATCCTTGCCCCCAGCCAAGCATAGGTTTTAATGATCTGTTGAACTTGCACAAGCAACGTAAATTGCCCTGAACATGCCCATCACATATGATATTAGACATGCAAATGCATGGAGCTGTCACCCAGTCCTCATCTTCCAGGGGAGCTTCCCCTAAAGAAGAACTCCCCAGTGCCACCCACAGTTTTGAAGGTCTGGAGGAAGCTCTTCTAGAGCTACACAAAATATTTAGCACAGCCCCACACACTCAAAATGCCACTTGTGTAACTGATAGAGCTCTGGAAGCAGCTTTTAATTTATTGCAACAACACAATTTTTCAAAGTTTCCAAGATTTTTGTGCATTTTAGAGTGAAAGGACATTTATTGCCGCTTTTATGTGTAAGCTGCCTACAGCTCCATATTACTTGGGGTATAAAGCAGATAAGCAAAAGGCCTTTAAACTAGTGTTGTTGCACCTCTGATCTTGATTGATGTTGACACCAATTAGCAGAAAAGGAATCTTCCAGATAAAGGAAAAGAAGATTTTATTAAGCCCTAAATGCCAAGAGTCAGAATTCAATGCAAAATTCATTAGTGCTTATGGCAGGAGTCCTACCGGCTATTGCCAAGGGGTTAAAGGGAAATAAAAATTACATAAATAAGATTTTCAGGACTTTTAAATCCTAGCTTGAACAGTAAATGTGTTTGTTTGGGTGATTTTAGCTTGCTATTCTATACCCCCACTTGTAAAGGCTGTTCTGTTACACTCACTAGTGTTAATCGGAGGCAACTCCTACTGAAATCAGTTGTGTTCCTCTGAATGAAGAGCAAAGAGAAAAATAGAGGTCATATTTTTTTCATTCAGTTCTAAATCCATTTTTGTAAATACAACATTCACCAGGTAGAGGAATAGGTCTTCACATGGTATAAATACAAATTTAAAATGTATAAATGTATAAATATATACATGCATATATATATATATATACAGGATCAAAATCTGATTTTAAATTTCTGGCTCCTGTACAGACAGTGACACAAAAACAATGATACTTGTCTTTGCAGACTTTTACCCGTAAACAATTGCTCAGAAAAATAAAGGAGCTTTGCAAGTTTCCTTATGTTGTATCACCAATAAATCCTAGTTTAACAAAGCTCTGAAACAATATCTGAAAGCTTTGTAAAAACAAAGATTAAATAAGCTTTTTATGAACCAGAAAAGAGATTGTGACTGTTAGGAGTCTGCAGAACTTTGAGCACCTGCTCTACAAGAGAAGTGCCACAGCTGCTTGTTATTCTAATTCACAGCTCTTACAGAAACTATGTTTTGGAGCAGGAACAAATATTTGGGCAACTTGAGGAAGTTCCTTCCTATGGCTTGTGTTCATAGCACTCAGAAATCTTCCTGCGTATTCACGTCTCTCCACGTTCACTAGATCATGTTTTGCTTTCTAATGCTAAACTCTTCAGCTTTGTAAGGAAAATCATAGGTCCCAGTTCCCAAAGACCGAGCAGCTGCCTGCCCAGAAACACACGCACAGATTTTCATTCATCCTTACAAGGTGTCTGCTCTTTCAGTTCAAAGGACTGCACGCACAAACGCTAATTTCTTACAACTCAATTTATCCAATGATAATTCAATTTCAACATGTCCTAACTCATGTTCTACCACTGGCAGAGGATCCTGATGACCATTAGTTTACATCTACTTGTCAGAAGCCCCAGGGCAAATGTTGACTCTGAATTTACCTTCCAGTCTCATTTACTGCATCAAATGTCATCAGAGTTTTTGACAGCAGCATCCTAGACTCATAGCTAGAAATTTATTGCCATTTCTTGCTTGCTGTGAACATTAGGGATTTGGTTTATACATCTCTCATCTTCCAGGGCTAAGCACTGCAGTTCTGTTTCACTTTACTTGTGTAGTGCTATTCTCCTGAAAAGCCTTAATCCCAGATTTATTTTAAAAATTAAAGCATCTTGTTGCCATCTTTGTATTGTTTGTTCCTGCCCTCCAACCAACCATTATCCCTTCTTTAATACATACCTGTTGTCTCCCTGCTGCTTATGGCAGGGGTTCGTTGTCTTGTTATAGATTTGAGCAACTTGCCACACAGTGAGAGCTTTGCTTGCTGATTGGGGCTAAGCACTGTTTTTATTTTTTAAAAATCCTTGAAGGTTGCTTATAAAAAAAAAACCCTAACACTGTGCTCTGTTGTTAAATCACATATTCTGAAAATTGGTGAGCCTGGAAACTCTGACTGGAAAAAGGAGAATAATTCTAGAAATGGGGATGTTGGATTTCAAGGAATATGTTATGTAGACTCCTACTTTTATCTGATACGATATTGCCTCAGTTTCTCCTCAATCCTTTTCAGCCACATTATGCTCTCACAGTATTTACGTGTTCTGTAAAAGAAGATGGATGTCTGCTCATTGATGGTGCTTATCTAAGCTGCTCTGTTTTTTGGATCTTGATCATACTTCCTAATGTACCATTTTTAAAATAGCAAACCTTCTTCAACTAAACATTTAAATGTGGAGAGAAAGAGTGTTCCTGTTCTGTGTGTAAAACCCATCTAGCAAAATCTCGGCACTGGAGCTAGAGCCACATGCCACCACCCTTCATCGGTCCTTCAGCAGCAAGTAACACATTGCAGAAAGGTGTTCCCTCCTTTAAAGGATCTCAGCAACAAAATTTTGAGGTATGTCTGACCAAGAGTTAGAGACTATGACTGCTGTCTGTGTATGTACATAACAATTGAGAAAGCATCTATCCAGAGAAGTATTATGCATGGTTTCAACCTCTGCACCTCTAGAAGGATCTCTCCTTCTGTGTTCACAGAACTGTGGGGGAATGTTTGAGAAACCAGAGTTCTCTTTCTCTTGCTTCTTGATGAGGAAAAGATAGGAAAAACCTTGCTGTGGAAGTAGAGCTTATGAATCTGTCTCTCATAACTATGCTGGAGAACTCCTTGGAGGACCAGATTGGGGCATTTACAAATTTGAAATAATGTGGCATTGACTTAATCACACAACAGATATACTCTCAGTCGGTTAATGAAGTAAGAAAGCATTCTTGGTTAAAAATCTATTTGCAGGGATTCAGATCTATTGCAGCATTACATATAGATTCTGTTAGTTCTTCCTTCCTTACAAAGAAAGAAGACAAGACTTCATGGACTTTCAAATTTACAGTATATCAACAAGAATATTTTAAAGCTTTCTGATGCACAGACAAGGCAAAATTTATAACTCTGCCCCTTTTCTCACTCTGGAGTTACCTGTAAGCAGTCATGCAGAGAATAGAAAATGAAAATTGAGTGTTTTTCATAGATATTCATATATAACAGGACCCCAGCAGAAATGCTTACATTGCCATCCCTGTCAGATTCTATGAATCCACAAATCCTGCTAAATACCTAATATCACAACTAAAGATGTGCCTAGATGTGCAAGCTGTCAGTTATTTATAAAAGGCCTCTTATCAGGACCAGCACTGACAATAATATCTGCAAATGTCGAAGGGCCCTCAGCTGTCAAACAAGAAGTCATCATCCAACTGTGCGATAAGTGTAACTGCCAGGTGCTAAGTCTACAAGCAAAACATAAGGGGATAAACAACAGCTACCACTGGGACACCAAGAATGAACCTGACCAGAGAAAAAACACATGAGCAAAATAGTAGGGTTATTGTTAAGCCTGATCCTGTTGTCACTGCAGCACCCATTGCTGACAGAGAACATCAGGAGTCTACCTAGAGGCGTTAGCGTCATTTCTGTTACTTCTGTCTATACATCATCACACGGAATGGTCAGTTTTGATTGTGGTAAAATGTGAGTCGTTGCCGGTAATCTTAACAGCTACCATTTCAACTGATGCTTCGACACAAGTCATGATGGGTGGAAATGGTAGAAGTATGGACATGCGCATACTTTGAATCTAGTCCATGATCCAAACTGTCTTCAGTCACAACTGACAAAAATAAGTACAATAATCTATATCAGGCCTCTGTCATCAACACCATTGCTAGACAGAGAGAAGGTATTACAATAGGTCCCATGGATTTGTATAATGTCTTCTAAAAACCATGGAAACCTTTAGTATTGACGTTATCCTGTGGCAGGGTTGCTCCCAGTTTAGCTGGAAGCTGTGCAAATTGTCAGATGTGGGAAATACAAACAGAATTTTCTTAACCTGTGAAGTAACTTACTGAGTGAGGATATTTTTTTTCTGAACTGACAGAAGATGGAAGTCATGCTCCGTAGAACATGTAGACATAATCCACGACAGCAGAAAAGCACCAACAATTAGTCAGAACCCTCTATTGACTGACAAAAATGGGACATATGCTATCAGTGCAGACCAACCTTTTGAGTTCCCAAAGTGTGTAAATTAGACCCAAAGTGTAAATTACACAGTAAGTGACAAGAATTTCAGAACATTAATCATTTTGAGTCAGTCATTTGAGGAATGAATTCTTTCAGGAATGATAAAACTGCTGGTCTTGACGACGTCTGACAGCTGAGTAGATAAAATACTTTGGTTGAATGACAAATATCTGAATACTCCAACCATTTATTGTGCATTGCTGTCAGTGTGTTAGTGCATGTATGTCATGGCACTCCAAAAATCAGAGAAGGATGCTTCAGAGCCAAAGAACAGTAGGCCTGTGTCCATACGGCATCATCTTCACAAATGGCATTAGCATCTGATCTTAATTAAATTAGTTATCACCATTTGCTAAATGGCTCCTAATACCAGAGCAAGCTGGACTGTTCCCAGAAAGTCCCTGCTGTTTAAGTGCTTAACATCACTGAGCAGTTCCAAGAGAGCCTTGGGAGGGCATGGACAGAGACTCTATGCCTGTAGATCCATCAGCAGCTGCTCATGACACTGGAAAAATCCAAAGTATGTAATTATTTGTAATTATCAAATTACACAAATTGATCATCACTCCATAGGGATTGCACACTGAAAAGTTTATATAAAACCATGCCAGAAATAGAGACAATGGTGCAAACAGCAATATGAACTATCAGCAAAGGGTACTTGTACCATGATTTTTAGCATCTGTCAAAATAAGAAACCAACCTATGATCATATAAAATCTTATTTCTTGCAGGTGACTGAGGCATCACAGTCCAAAATTAGGACTTCAGTTGTAAGGACTTCATGCAAAATAAAAGCTGCGTTGACCTGAGCAACTTTCCTGGATATCTGATTAGCACATCCAAAGTCAACTGTATATGAATTCAGATGAAACATACGTGAGTCTCCTCCACCTTTAGACTCAATAAGCTACTAAACAATTTTGTGCATCCAAGATTGAGGGTGATTCACCCACTACTAGCACCTGGTCTATTTGGGTATCATATTAAATTGCACGCTTTTCTGAAGGCCAGAGAAATCCAAACGCAAAGTGAATGCCTGTAAGAGCTCAGTTTCCAAATGCAGGTGAGGGGGAAATGAGGAGACCAATGGCAACCAAATAATGCTGTGAATTGCTGAACTCACACAATACCACTGAGCACCTCTACATGCGCTCTCTGTGGGAAAGATCAGGGTTTGCAGAGTTAGATAGGCTGCAATGGATCAAAATTGCCTTGTCTTACTGGATATCTTGGATAAGCCAAAATCATTATCTCTTTCTGGGGATCATCCTATCTGATATCATGGAAGCACTAGCTATTACCAGAGAACATATGTCGCATATTTATGGTGGTGCTGAAAGGTTTTCTAGCTACAGCAGAAATACAAAAGCTGTGGCAGCTACACAATTGGAAATGGAAAACATAATCAGTAGGATATTTAAAATTAGCATAGATCAAAAAAAGAACAAAAAAAAAAGAAAAGAAAAGAAAAGAAAATTACCTTACCTAATAATCTGAGAATGGATTGGACAACTTGGAGACCTTCTCACACATGAGTCAGCTGGAGGAACAGGAACATGCAGAAATGTGATTATTATAAATACACAGAAATGTGTGAACATAGAGACTGGCTGAACAGTACAGCACATCGTGGCCTGTGGCATCATGAGAGAGTTGTAAAATACTAAGGATTCAGCCCGGGCAACCCACTGGTCCGTCTCTTATGTTCACTTTATGAAAGTGTATCAGAAAACAAGAAAAGGATGTATAACAGGAAAAAGGAAGCACAGAGATAGCTGTGCAGGCATGGAAGGATCAACAACTCTTTTCTTCCCTTTCTGCAAATCAGAACAAAGGCAAACGACTGAAAAGCCTTTTTCAAACCCTAACAGTCCTTGACAGGAAAGAGGAAATAATGCCCTAATTGCCAAAAATGGCAAGGAGAGGAAAGAGGGCAGAATGTCACGGTTACAATTTGTTTCCAATTCATTCTCTCTCTCCAAGGTTCCTTCTGCCCTTTAAGAAATCTGTACTTAAAAAATAATGGACTAGACAATTTCCAAACCAGGAGCCTGGTATAATTCATTTTAATGCCACTCCAGTTGGCTGGGCAATACAATAGATCATCACATTGCGAGAGAACCCTTTGGTCCAGACTATGTATCAGACTGAACTTCTAGATGTATAGTGTATTTATCATGACTATGCTGTCACACAAGGTTATCATGCTGGTATGCAATATTTCTCCATCTCTCCCTTAGTGACTTTGGTTCTTTTAGCCAAAATGGAGCTAATCAACATAAAAAAACTACGCTGACTTTTTCAGAGTCAGACGCCTGGAGTTAAATATCTACCATGACACATTCAGGGAAGGTATCAGCAGACAGTATGGTTTCACATAATCTTCAAGACTATTTTTCTTAGTATGAGCCAGTGTTTAATCTTGGAAAGATGTGCTGTATTATACTTAGTTTCAGCTACACCAGATATCCTTCACTGCTTTTTCTGTTTAGAATGTGCTCCATGAATAAACAGAGGATTCCTTTTTTCTTAAGGTTATTCCCCTCAGCATAGGAAAAGAAGAAAATTCTGCATGGTTTTGGGCCACTTTTTTTCCAGATCCAGTGACAAAACACTTGGAACACGCCAGACTTGGGGTCATTTATTGTTCCTCTACTAGGAAACCAAGCTGAAAGGTCCAAGACGTCACAGGAGACATGTCAAAGACCCTGGGATCAGAAAAAAGTGTCACAACTAATTAAAACATTGTTTTGGAAGACACTCAGTACTTGATATTTCCACTGATTTCATGGTGTGTTGGGTTTGTGTAGCAGGGGAGGGGCCACAGGGTCCCTTCCTGTGAGAAGCTGCTGGAAGCTTCCCCGGCTCCAAGATGGACCAAGGCCGAGCCCATCAGCGACAGTGGTAGTGCCTCTGTGATAGCATATTTAAGAAGAGGAAGAAGACTCCTGAGGGAGAGAGTAAGATGGAGGAGGAGGAAGAATAAGAAGAAGAAGAAGAGCTACAGTAAAAAGAGAAGGAGAGGAAGAACAAGAAGATGGAAGAAGAAGAGGAGCTACAGTGAGGAGAGGAGTGGGATGTGAGAGAGAGAACCCTGCAGACACTGAGGTCAGTGAAGATGGAGAAGGAGGAGGTGCGGGGGAGCAGAGATTCCCCTGCAGCCTGTGGTGAGAGGGCAGGCTGTCCCCCTGCAGCCCATGGAGGTCCACGGTGGAGCAGAGATTCCCCTGCAGCCCGTGGAGGACCCCACGCCAGAGCAGGTGGCTGGGCCCGGAGAAGGCCGTGACTCCATGGGAAAGCCCACGCTTGAGCAGTTTGAGGAGGACTGCAGCCCATGGAAAGGACATGCGTTGGAGAAGCTCATGGAGGGCTGACCCCTGTGGAAGGGACCCCACGCTGGAGCAGGGGAAGAGTGTGAGGAGTCCTCCCCCTGAGGAGGAAGGAGCGGCAGAAACAACGTGTGATGAACTGACCGCAACCCCCATTCCTGTCCCCCTGCGCCGCTGGAGGGGAGGAGGTAGAGGAATCGGGAGCAAAGCTGAGCCTGGGAAGAAGGGAGGAGCGGGGGGAGGTGTGTTTCTAAGATATGGTTCTATTTCTCATCATTCTACTCTGATTTGGTTGTTAACAAATTAATTTGGTTTATTTTTCCCCAAAATCGAGTCTGTTTTGCCTGGGACCATAATTGGTGAGTGATCCCTCCCTGTCCTTGTCTTGACCCAGGAGCTTCTTGTTGTATTTTCTCCTCCCCATGCCGCCGGGGGGAGGAGTGAGCGAGCGGCTGCGTGGTGCTTTGTTGCCAGCTGGGCTTAAACCATGACACATACAAAGTCAGTGCTCTGAACTTCTGACAAATCCGGTCATTTATTCAAGCTCCTTACTGTGAACTAAGGTCTCTGAACTTAGCTCTGACTGCTACTGTGAACTTTGATCTAGGAGGCTTAAAATATACAAGGGTAACAGAAATAAAATCCACTTTTGCTCAAAGGTCATTGTCAATAGTGTTTATTTTTTCTGGTCTTGTTTTCTCTTCCAGCATATATGCATTTTTGTCTATAATTGACAAGTTTGACCAGACCAGCATTGATTAAACCAAACTCACAGACTCACTCAATATTTCAAAGATTGAGGATTGCTGGAGGAAAATAAATATTTATTTTTGTTTCGCCTTCCATTTCCAGCTAGGAGTGAAGCCAGCAGTGACAAAAATCTGCTGTGCAAAGGTCTTTCTATGCTATTTCCATCCGGAAAGCCTCGTGAATCCCCCAAGAAAGCCTGTTCTCATGAGCGTCCCACCTTGTTCCGATGAGCTTCCGAGGTCTGAAGAGCTGAGTCGAGGTCCCTTCTGGCTAACTAGCTTACTGCAAACTCTCTGCCGCCTATTTTCCTCCTCTCCTTAACATTCACAGCACTGCAGCTAAAGCTCCTTATCCATTACCATTCAGACTGTGTATCTATTTACTGACAGTCCTTAACCCTTTTCATCATATCTCTAATTCTGTCCTTAAGGGCTTGTGTTGCTCTTTCCTGCCCATATTTATGCTCTTATCTTTATCCTTTCCCCCTTGTTCTGCCCTCACACTCTTTCCTCAAGCTCATTCTTTCTTCTGGTCCATCAGGGCTGTATCACCCTCCTGTCGTTGCTCGGACTCCCTCACTTTCTATCCCCTCGACAAACTTCTCCCTCCACTCTCTGCAAGAACCAGAGCTACAGTCTTGGAGTGCAGTCCCACAGACCAGTTTCCCCAAGTTATATTTGGGTAGGGCTTCACAGCACATCAGCCACATTGTGATAACTGGTCATGTTCACACTCCCACCTCCTAACAGCTGCGAGGTGGTGTATGCTTCTGAGAGGGAGTTGTTACTCCAACATAAGATCCTGCTGGATCTCTGAGAAAGAAGAGAACAAAGCTTAGAAGTAGTAAAGAAAAAGCAGGAAAGAGGCAATGAGAAATGCAAGTTGTGTGGCTGGAACAACCCATGTTTTGTTACTGCTGCTATGAAGTGACAGCAACAGTAGTAACTGTACTATGCTCTTACTACTTTTTAAGAAGAAAAGTGATGTTTGCAGCATGGAGGGAAAGGAAACTGTGGCCACCAACATCTGGTAAGTATCTCTCCAGTGGGCTATAGCTCCTTCAGTGCTGCTGCTGCTGGGCAATAGGAAAATGGCATCAAGATGGTCTGCCCTGGCATGGACTTACTGCAAGTGTTATCCCACAAATCCCTCATGCCATGATGGGAAAGAGCTGGGAACAGAGAATAAGAGTCAGAGGTGAGACTTGGCAGTGCTTTCACCTGTACGTAGCAGGGAGCAGGGCTCTTTCATGCTAAGCCAGCCTCCCAGATCAGCCTCAAGCCCAGCCAAGGAGAAAGATGGCTTGATTTCACCTAAGCCTTTTTCCTGGGATACAGGCTTGAAGAATGTAAGGCTGGAAAGAGCAAAAACATTGTATCTAGGGAGAGGTGACTGGGATACTGTTGTCCCAGGGCACTCAACTACTATATTCTTCATCACGGCAAATTTCACGTTTAGTTCAGTGAGAGCAGACTTTGGCCAAAACCAAGCAAAGCCCTATTTCTTGGGTTGCATTGCTATGTACAGGATGAAGAGCCTAACCAGACAAATCTCATGATATTGGCATTAGGAAGGTGCTCCTAGGGCAGCATTTCTCAAACAGAGGTTCCTTAAATGAGCAGTGGTCCCTAAGATTTTTCTGGCTCTTGGCTATATCAGACCCAGGAAGCCATGGACCAAGTAAACAGGCTGAAGCTCTTTGAAATGATTTGGCTACTGCAGATCACCCTGCAGGGTGCAGCAATGAGTAAAAACTCAGGTCAGATGGTCACAGCAGGCAACTGGGATCCAAGAGTTCTTGCATTGGCACGTTATCCTCATACACTGGCATAAAGCAATTGACATTTCTGTACTTCACTCAACATCAGCATAGTTAGCATTACTTGAAATAATAGATGGCACATTACCTGAGAAATGCTTTAAACTTGTGAAAATGTTAAGTATCGTAGAACAGTAGAACAAGATCCCCAGTCTGTATTGATAGATATGAAAATCAGGGCTCCTGCTGTCTCACATTTTCAGGGTAATTGCTAAAAGAGAAAATGATCTATTTGTCAAGTCAACTCATTAAACAAATTGAGACTTTGAACTACTTGATTTGGGTGCAAATTTAATCAGAGAGTGAAGGGGTGAATTGACATAGAACACACACTTTCTATCTTCTGCCCTAGGGCCATTTTAGATATTACAGTAACACAATATTCTTATTGTTATTTTATAAGCTAGCTGAAAATCAGCATTACTCTGTGTGCTGCTTTTCCACAGTGAACAGAGGAAGTGCGTATTCATACATCTGTAGCTAAGATGCATTTTAAAAAGTAAACAGAGACTGTACGGAGCTTAAATGTCTCTCACCTGTACTAATTCCAATGGTTGGAGGACAGGGAGTGCAGTGCAGACATGCTGATACAGTCACTTTGGGGATCAGTACCCATTTGCTGTCTAGGACTTTTACATAAGCAGGCAGAAGTGCGAAGTACCGAGACCTGTCCAGCCCCCTCCCCTCTCGCTGCTGGCATGGTTCATGCTCCTGCACTGCATAAAGTGGTCCTGGCTCCGTAAATGCACCCCAACAAACTTTCATCAGGCCTCCCAAGTTGAAGCTTGAGCTCTTCCAAGGATTAATTTCCCTACGTGAACAAAATCAGTCCTACTCATTCCAATTAGGCTGCCAGTAAATAAATCTTGAGTCCTGTCGTTGCAGGTTTTTCTGTCATGTTGCAGACTGCTTAGAAATTTTCTCAAAGCACCTGCAGTGCTCCACTTGTTTTTTTTCAACAGTTAAAACTTCTTACTTTTGTGTAACCACAGAGTGTTTGTTCAAGGCATGCTTCTGCCGAGCAGAATCTGTGCTGTATTTACAAAGTAAAAGCCAATACAAAGAGCGCTCACTGTAATTAACAGTGTTTGGAACGAAAAGTCTAATGAGTATAGATGCTATCAAAGCTGTTCTCTTGCTCAGAAGTGAATGTTAATGCCAATTACTCATGTTTCTTGATTAAACTCTCTCCGAACATTAAGTACTGCAGAAAAAAAATCCTCCATCACAAAATATGCACATTGCAGTTGAGTCAGAAGCTGGTACCAAGAATCCAGGGACAAAGTGTACTCTGTGTTGTGGTCCTTCAAGGAATACTACCATGAAAGTGCCTTGGATGTGATTTATAAAAGATGTCTGTGTTGAGTATTCCACTGGATCACAGTCAAATAAGCAGACACCAGACTAAGGTATACTTCCCGGGCAAGAGAAGTACTTGCATGAGTAAATGACTGAATGAGAACATTTTAAATGGACAAATAGGAAGTTCCACTAAAGATGTGTCCGTCCTCAAGATCTACAGCTGGGAATCATATAAACCATGAGAGTCAGCTAGCGATCTCTCATAGTTGGAGTCAGGGGTACTGCCTCAGTTTGACTGGATCCATGTCCACTACTCTATTTGATAAACCTTTCTGGGGTACGTCTGCAGCAATTTTTTCTATCACTATTTTGATATGATACAAAAGGGGCAGGCACCCTGCTAGGTATCTGTATACTTGAGCTCTGAAATAAGGGGAAATGTACCAACCAGGAAGAAAAGTCAACATCAGGTTTCTCTTAAAAGGTGAAAAGGCTTATTGTCAAAGCTACAGGAATGCGTGTTTGTTTTCTATTCATCAAATCAGAGTTCAAAAGCAGAAGGGATGCTTAAATAGTCTATTCCCAGCCATCTTCTCTGTCTCAGGCCATTGTGCTTCATACAGCTATCACTGCCTTGAGCCAGACATTTCCTAGAGCCGTGACACAGTGACACCCTAAAACAGCCCTGGCATATCAAGCTACACAGTGGATGTAATATTGGGAACAGACAATAACAGGAAAGTTTAGAGTTGAAATAAAACCGAAGGTGGCTGGTACAAGAGCTGCTCTTCCTTTCCATCCCTGGATTCAGACTGGGCTGAAATCTTCTGTCCAAAGCCTTGAGGGCCCCATGAGCATCCAGGACCCGCTGACCCTGCCTTTCAGCCAGCACCTATCAGAGCACTGCTCACCAGAAGATTTCGGAGCTAAATAGATGTATTATATAAAAGTTGGGGGCAGAGGAGTGGCAGGAATGGGGAAGCGTCTTGCCCAGGGACAGGCAGGAAGCCATTAGCAGAGCTGGAAAAGGCCATGGATGTCCCAGTTCCAAAGGCTGTGCTTTAAATATTTAACTACTCAATGTTTATCCCATTTGTTATTGATAGATCACAGCACCTGGCATAAATAATGCTTTACACTTTGAAAATATCACTTCATAAATCTTCCTGACAGGCGTGTGCAGTGGGTGGGTAACCAGCATTATCCCCACTTTACCAAAAACTGGGACACTCACGTATCACAGCAGGTAGAGACAAAACTGCCGAAAGATGCCCCTGCAGCAATGGGGTTAGGGAGAGCCCGAAGGCCAACAAATGCCCACAGAAATCTCTCCGTGAACCTTGCAAATAGCAGAACACAGTGATTTAAACCTAAATCTATGGCTGCTTGAGGATAATTTGCAAGAATTACGAGAGTGACTCCGACTGAGCAGACAATTCGCTAGGAATTTAGTTTAGCTAAACGACCTCCAATGGGAGGAGGCGACCAGCGAGGCGGCTGGGCCCTGCTAAGGCTGGGGAGCAAAGTCCCAGCGCACCGGGGATGCCTGGATGCCGCGCCTGCCGATGCCGAGTCTCCAACCAGTGCAATTGCTACCGACAGCATTACAATTCTCACACAAATTCAAGTTAGCAGGAGAAAAAGAAAGAGATTGGAAGTAATGGGGGACATATGAATCACATCTGCAAGTCTTTGTGTAATTTAGTTTTGAAGTTTAAGATTTAAACTAATGTATTTCTTGGCCAAAAGTTATTCTAGCTTCTCTAGGCAGGTAGTAATAGAAAGAAATGTGATCTTTTTGATTAAGCCAGAACATTTACTGCCACTGGGAAGTGCTGCACATAATGTACCATGGGGACATGGTGCTTTCTGCAATTTCTGCTACAACTGCAATATCTTACAGTAAACCTTCAAAAGTACAGTATATAGGAAGTCTCAAATCATCCTCATTAACTGCATTTATACAACAGAGCACCTATCTATTAAGGTGTTAGAGGTGCTTCCAGTAAAATAAATCAAGATTAAGTCCCGATTCTGCTTCCAAACACCCAGTATAAATCTAGACAAGTTGCCCTACTTCTGTAGCATTATTCCAGATTTAAATCTATTCAACCAGGCTCCTAAATTTACACCTTACTTGGGCACTTGAGTATTTCTACCAGTGTCATCGGGGCTGCTCTCATAAGCTTTAAATTCTCCCGTATCTTTGAAAATTTAAGCATGTGCCAGGAACTAAAACCTGACCTCCAAGGCTAAAAACAACAGATTGGCAGAAAGCTGAAAGCTAATACAAAACCATTAATGAAAAATCAAAAGGCACAAGAGCTTCGGGAGAAAAAAGAGAACTTATAATGTTTAGAAAAACAGTCAAATCCTGGGAGGAAAAAGGAGAGCTGAAGTCTGTGAACATGCACCTTCATTTCAAATACTCCAGTATTTAGTCGTGCCTCAAGATCCCATTGTACTGGTGCTGCACAGAGAGAGGCTGAGTCTCTGCCTCCCCAAAAGCTTACACCCGAGATTTTCACGCTTAAGATTTCCACTTATCTGTAGCTACTTAAACACCCTACAAATTCCACCATTATCTGCAATCTACTATTAGGGAAAGTAAGGTGCAGGAAAGAGAAATAACTTACCTAAGGCCTTATCACACACTCAAACACAAGGAAATTAGACCTGGGTATCCATCTATTCTACTGCCACAAATAGGGAAAAATCTAGGTATGTTTGGCAATAAGCTTTTGGGGTTTTGCTTGCCATTCAGGCTCTTGCAGGAAATGGAAATTTCCTGTTCCTGTCAACCTGAAATGCCTCCAAGGTCACAACTGCTCAGCTGGAAGATAGTAAATAGCACAGCCTCATTTTCTTAATGCACACAAGAAAGAGAGAAACTCAGCCTAACCTTGTAAGTTTACTTTGGGATCATCTTTATGGTCCAGGTAACTCCCAGCTCAGCCAATGCAGGATGCTTAAGTGATATTGTAATATGAATAATCAATCTTAACTTGGGACCAAGCAGGAAGCTATTGAATGCTGACAAACGGTGCTGTAAAAAGCCACTTCAGAGATCTGTGCAAGCAAAGGGGAAAGATCTGCCTGGCTGTGGGCATGTTAGGTTGCCCAAAGAGGGCACATAGATACTTGCCTTGCTGTCTGCAGGCAGGTCTTTGCCCAGCTTCTCCCACACCACACTTTGGACCGCATACCTGATGTACATGTTGATTTCTTCCCTGAATAACCATCCCCCCAATTAAGCTGAATGCTGCTTAATTCAGCTAGCTTGTAAACGCTGCATTAATTATTCAGAGTTCTCCAGATCTGAGGGAACTGAAGAGAAACAAAAACAAAGCTCCTCACAGGATTTAACACCCACCCCGCTGGTCTGCAGAGACTCAACTTGAGGCGCAGCACGGCTCCCCCCCCATCATTCTTTGTCACGTGCAAACAGACGTGGGAAGAGACGGCGGCCGATCACCCACCAGAAGGACCAGGGACTCTTCCTTTAGAGTGGCCAGAGCCAAAGGACATGGGGACAATGCTTGAACGGGACCAGGGGAAGAAGAAATAGGCACAGCCCTTCCAGGTGGTTGGTGCTGATTCTCCCACCCCCTTTTCCGAAGCACAGCAGATGCTGCCGGTGAAGCAGCTGCCAGCCCCCAGCTGTTGTGCTGTTGAGCTCCAGCACGCCTGTGGTGCCCGTGTGCTGGAGCACAAGACTCGGCTTCCTGGCTCCCAGCTGCCTGGTGGCTTCGAGAGTTGGAAGGAAATATTATCCTCTCTCTCCCACCTGCTCGTGCATTAGTCACAAGCCAGAGCAGCATCCAAGCCTTTTGTTTGCATCGTCCCACTCCCTAGGGAAGGATGAGATCTGGTCGAGGCTCACAAGAAAATGGCAAACCAGCCATTTGGCTAGGCTACACACAAAGAGCCCTGCCTTGGCGATGGATTAGAGTGGGCGTCTCGACAGGGCTCCATCTTTATCTTCTTTTTCTTTATGGGTTTATCTTCTTTTTCAGGTTGCTGAAAAAAATACCAATGGGTCAGTGCAAGAATAGAACATGGAAACAGCCAAACAACCACAGAATGGAGTGAGAGAGATCAGGAGCGGAAAAGACAAGTTTGCAGCTGGACTTGCATTTTCAGAGTTCCAATTTGTTGCAAAAGCATTTAGAAATTTGAGTTGAATACAGTGAGTCAGAACAAGCCAAAAGCTGAGCTAGTTTGACCTGGAGCAGTGACATTTTATTCCAGATTTCCCAAGAATTTCGACTCTGCCCCCACTGGACCATACAAAATAAATGGAAGTTGCTGTGGGAGCACTTACGCTCTCTCCCTTCCTTCGGCTAGCCTCTCTACCTCAGTCGAAACAGGGCTCTGCGTCCGCACTTTCCTGCTCCCAGAGGACTCCCTTACACCCAAGTGCAGGCTCTTCTCGAGTGCAGCTCTCTGCATCTCAGCTCTCGACAGCAGTATTCGCTGGAAGAAAGCCAGGAGGATAACTTTCACCTGGTGACGAGGCCACTAACCAAAGTGAACTGGCTTCCATCATTTCCTCCGTAACCCACACTGTGAGGTGGTTTTAAACTTCTCTGATCAAGCAGAGCAGAGACCTGAAGGCAGCTGTCTCAGATCAACCCGAGCTTCATCTGTTTCTACCTCCTTGCTTTTATGGATCTAGGTTTCCTCTTTAAAAAAAAAAAAAAAAAGCCTCCAAGCAAAATGATCGGTTTCAGGTTGAACAAAACACCCCATTAAATCTAAATGAAAGTTTTTGAACATACAGAGAAAAGAAAACAGCTTATTTTAGGTTGACCCAAAATATTACACTGCCCTAATCAGATCAATGTAAAGACACTGTCAAGATTTTTCACCGCAGTACCTAAGCACTGTAACCAGACAGAACAATTTCTGATTGCACAAACATGACTTCCCCCATGCCTTCCCAAATTTTTACTCAATTAATCATTTTTTTTCTCTCCATAGGCATCCATAAGGAGGGTTTTTTAGGAGGATTATTCAGTGAAAATCTTTTATTAAGTGTGACTATGTTCAGAAATTTTCACATTTCTGAACATACACACTTTCACATGCATGTGTGCACATTTAACTTACTATTGGTTTTTAAAAGAACTTACTGAATGGTTCTGGACAAAATCCCAAATTCAGGGCTGCTTGGGAGCTGCTCATATTTGCTTTATTCATGACAGAGCTATTTGACGCTGTTCTTAGTCTGTGATTGGACTCTTGGAACATCTTTTTTCACACGGAGAAATAACAAATATTAAATACCCCAAAATCTAGGTGTCACCATTCACCCAACTATTCATATGGATTAAGTGGATGTCTGGTTTTCATGAATAACTGGCAATAGTCTGTATATTTGTAAGCCACATAATAAGATCTCCTAAATAATATTAAATAGAATTTAGACTTCAGAGTCTGAAATTCAAAATTAGGCTTTCCAATAGTGTGACTCTCTCCTCAGCCTCTTGGCTTTGCTTATTGACCAGTAATGCCGTATAGGAGATAGGATATCAGCAGTGGGATTATCAGGCATACCGTTTCCATTATTCACACATGTAAAAATCCACATTCCTTTATATGAGATTTGTCAAACTTAACATTATGACTATCAATCAGCTTTATTTGTCTTTTTAAAGAAAAACTATTGCAAAATGATGGCAGATCTAAGCAAAACCCTAGTTTACAAAGATAAGAAATTTTCAGAGGGTCTCAGGCATTATAGGAATAGTAGTAGGTTGATACTGCAGACGTAGCATGTTGCAAAGGTGGTATAAACAGATGAGCAACTTAAAGTAGTAAGAGGAAATCAAACAATAATGTGTGTTTACATGGAGGGAAATAAACTGGCACAAAAGAGAGTGCAGCTCTCAGCACAGATAGATAAACTCGGAGAGATACCAAAACCAGCCAGCACAGTAAGGCAGGGAAAAGCAACAGCAAGCGCGAAGAAACAGAGTCCTTCAGGCTACAAGATAAACTGTGAAAAAACACGCTGAGTTCCCATTTCAGAAGTGCATAAGCTACTTAGTCTGTGTCCTTCGCAAAAGTACGAGAAGCAGCTGGCCAGGTTTGTGAAGGTGCAGAGGACTATAGGAAAGGACTGAAACAGTGCATGGCACAGTAATGGAGGCACCCACATCCCCAAGAAATGATCCACCAACATTAATCATATGCAACATCAGTGACAAATACTGTTTCTCCCTCCCAACAGCACCAAAGAATCAAATTTGTAGAAACATTAGATTTAGCTTTTTCACCCTTAAGTTCCAGAACTGGAAACACTGGGGTTTTCATAGAGTAAAACACTCTCAAATGCCTTAGTGGGTGAAGAACAAGATTCAGCGGGGACACCAGATGGGCAGGACTGGGGAAAGCTGTCTCTCCTATAAGTGAACGAGTTCATTATCTCCCCTCTCTCAGTCTTTGTGTTTGCAAAGGGCTCCTACCTCACAGTCCTACTGGGAAGAGATAAATAGTGCAAGGAGGAGACACATGACATTTTCTTTACTATGGGGCAGCAGAAGATGCTTTTTGCCCCAGCTGCTGAAGGACTTCTGCACAGGCACTGTGCTCCACACAAAACATCTGGAGTAAGAATGTGATCAGGATCCCCTGTGTTTTCCTACAAATTATGCTCCTGCATTAATAACCAAGCAAAAAATGACAGAACGCAAATATTCCACTGCAAAAATGCAAACAGAATTCTTTTTTTTTTTCCCAAGCTGGTGACTAAGCGCAGGAATGTCTTACAAGCTGGTCCCCACTTCATCCATGGCCTTCCGGGTCTCCTTTCTTGAGGGCAGAGCCTCCAGGAGGAAGGTTGATGCACGCTTGCACAGAGAGGCTGTCTTGCTGCTGCGGAAGGATGAGCTCTCACCCTTTTAGAGTAATGACAGAAGAGACAAGTGCGCGTAACAAATATGCAGCGCCTGTCACAGCAGGAAGGCAGCGAGGCCAAATCGATCGATGAGCAGCAGCGCCCAGAAGCGCTGGAGACGTTCGGTCCCTTCGGCCACCTCTGCTCACTTGCGGCCACCTCTGCGCCGAGGACATCCAGCGCTGGGATGAGCAGCCCGGTGAACCCAACCGGCTGCCCACTGCCTCTCCCCCAGCTGTGAAATACACCCCACAGGCATCCGCTGCCGAGCTGCTGCCTGTGAGTAACACGGCTCTGCCGAGGCCGTCTGCAGCCCCACGGGGGACTTAACGGCCTTCGGGGCTGTGTCACATGTAGGGAATCAAATTGGTTCCACGGGAAAATTGTTTCAAAGATGCCTGAAGTGCAACGTGTCCGTTAGATTGCAAATTCTTTAGGGGGAAAAGAAAAAAAATAAAAAATGCTTTTTAAGGGCTTGGAAAGCATCTTGTGTGTGGCAGGTGCTCCTGTGAATAAATGACAGGCTCCATCAGACTGAGCGACTCGCCAGTTCCTCCTGCCCGGGTGGCACCTGAGCTAATGATGTTGAGCTGGAGGCCTGTGTACCCCGTCACCCATCCCCACAGCCAGCTGCTCCCCACACCTACAAAATCTGCGCAGAAAAGAGTTCCCTTACAGATTTCATCTCTGAGTGGGACAGGATGACTCCTGCTTCTGCTGCCCTAAAGGAAACTATACCTGACAGGAGCTGAGGCTTTGAATCAAGTAAAACTTTACACAGTTTGAAAACAACTCTGGGAGAAGATGGCAACAGCTGAAGGAGTTTGGCTAGAAATTGTCTTACCTCTTGATCCATCACCACTGCGTAGCAGCTCTGTGTGCAGACTCCTGGCTCATTTGAAGGTGGTTGGGATGGCTTCAGGCTTTTGGCTTTTTTATGCAAGCAGATTTTCATGCTTTGATATCTTCTCTGACATGACTTTTGATCCAGCGGAGGTGATGCTGACACTTTTTTCACTGGGAATATTTTATTTGTGTACAGTGCTGCTAGAGCATTGCAGTTGCCTGAGTTATTTTGGAGGAGCTCTTTCACAAAGATACAGCCTAATAAATGTGATGAAAAGCGAGAGCTCTGTTAACTGCAGTCAGGGTGCCTGCGCTGGTCCGGACCACGGCATCACGGGTTGGCAGCACGCAGGGACCATCGGATGTGATCAAGAAGGGCTGGGAGAGAAGGGGCAGCACAGCACAGACTGGTCTGGGGATCTGTACAGTGAGAAGGGCACCTTGGAATAGCCAGATTATTCCCCCCAAAAAGGGGATGATGTTTCAAGTTGGCAGACTGGCAAGTTTTGGGAAAAGTGAAGAAACTCCGGTGGGAAGTCTGCACTTTGCTGTCCCTGCCAGGGTAAAGCGGCACAGGGGATGAGTGTCACCAGCCAAGGAATGCTGTGTGCCTCGGGGAACCCCCTGCTGAAGGACTTTCAGCTAATTGAGAAAGTCAAACATCCATATTCCTGCTAAAAAAGAGGCTGCACTACCTTCATCAAGCATTTTAGCTACAAAGGGAATTGTTCATAAAGGCAGAAGGAATTAAAGGACCTACTATTTAATGGGCCAGATTGATGTGCACACTGATGAGATATACTTCAAATTGACTAAATGTCTGTTTTGGCTGAAGTAGTCTTTTTTTTCCTTGGCCAATGTTATCTGTGATTTTTGTTGTTTGTCAGCCACGTCCTTTGCTGTGACCCCAGCCAGAACTGACACTAGCCAAATATAAGGTGTGCATTAAAAAAAAAAAAAAGGGAAATGAAAGAAAAAAGACAAAATCACTATATGCCCTAATTTATACCATTCTAAGGCCCATTGAAGCAAATGAATTTTGTGCTAATGTAAGTCTCATCCCACCTCAAATAAATCCCAGCCTCGTTGCAGCCTGCCTGCATACAGGATAAGGACTCACTAGGGCACAATGCAAATTATACCAACTACTTACCAACACAGCTGACCTCTGCGCTAACTGAAGGAGAGAAATGGGACTGCATACCATCATTTTCTCTTTCCTTCCCTAAATTGATGAGGTAGTCCTTTTTTTTGTGTGTGTGTATGTAATGGTATGAAAGCAGAGTAGCTTGGAGCTAGTAGGCATTCCAAAGAGCTAAACTAGCCTGGATTTATATTCATGCAACTTTTCCAGTTGATATAGTTACCCAAGTGCAAGCCTCTGTTGTGGGACTTCCACCAGAGTAAGTCTTGCACAGATTTACCTTATAAGGGTAAACTATCCAACCAAGCTAAATCATTTCAGTGCAGAGCAGTTGTAAGAGCTTGTTTACATGAAGCTGCTCAGAAAAGTTGATCTGAATTTTTAAGTGGATTAGTTAAACTGCATTAATTAAAGCCCTTTGTGGGAACTGTCAGAATTAAAGTGGCTTTGATTTGATTTGGTTTACTTCTCTTCCAAGGCTGTCATATTAAGGCCACTTTAATTGTGAAACGGGAGGTTTAATGCAATTCGGCTGATTCACTTTAAACTCCTGCCTTTAGTTAATTTAAATCAACTTTCCTGATTGCCCCTTTATAGACATGACCAAGAAAAAGCAAAGACCACTTAAATAGAAACACCTAAGAATAACTTTGAAAAAAATCCAAATATTTCACTAGCACATCCAGGACGTTACTATCTTTGTCACCAATAAGCTTTGGGAATTGCAAGTAACAATGTCAAGGTCCAAGGAGACACACTAAGAAACAGATCCTCAGTGCTGAGCTACAGCTACTCATCAGAGACAGGATGACCAGTCCTGCACAAAAACTTTACTCCAGCCTAAAATAAAAGATGACAAGTTAAGAAGATGCCTCTCAGCCCTCAGAAAAAAACAGGGCTTGGGCCATGGGCTGTGGAGGGGGAAGAAGAGAGCTGCCTGAATATGTGAAAGAAGGAAATTTTATTTAAAGCTCTGGTGACAATTTCTGCATCCTTTCTCCCTCCTGAGCCAGAATGCACAAAAAATATTGGTAAAATGCTGTTGGAGGAGACCTGGTCTTCTTTGCCCTGGAAGCATCATGCAGACCTGTTTCAGGCACTAGTACGAGGTAATAGCTGTGCAGCAGCCTGAAGCTCAGAGATTTGGGACGTGGAGGCACACAGGTGAGTCTGCATGGCGTCAGCCCCGGCTCTGCAGGACCAGCACTGAGCCAAGAGCTGATCTGCCAGACCATCCCAAAGCGTTACCTACGAATTTAAGAATTCAAGGTGAATCTTTGAAAAACGTCTATTTCTACAGGTGCAAGTTGCTTTCGTAAGACACTTCTATGACTATGAAAATCTACACCCTTTCTGCATCATATTTTTAAAGCTCATAGACTGGCCTTATGCAACAGCGCAGCAGACAACGTTACAACGAGCAGTGTTTGCAACGACAGAGTTACTCTCTGCACCAGATGAATGATTAGAGTAGGGAACTGCCACATTAAGTGAGAGGGAGTACAAGACACACTTCTTGTGCTGCCGAGATCCATTTTAGTATTGAATCATACTCCAAATGGCAGCCTAAGTGAGAGTAGAGGTGGTGATTAGTAGGACTGTGTCTATTTGGAGATGGCTGTATGCATGAGTGAGCATGAATGTCCTGATTATGAGTGGGTGTAACTCCACTCAAAGGGACTGAGCGGGCAGAGCTGAGGTAGCAATGATTAGCTGCCACGCAAGATAAGTTATTGTCTCCTGTGAGGCTAAAGATATACTGTACTTAATAGTTCATTGGCTAAATGCATTCAAACGGTTGATATTGCCGCAGCCGGAAACATTCATTCACGTAATTAGTTTACCTTCCTAGTTTAAGCCAAATGTAAAATCCCCCTGTAAAGCACTCCTCAGCCGGCTGTTGTGCTGGTGTTGATCAGCACAGTCCTTTTGAGTTTGCAAAGTTACCCGGTTTTCCCCAGGAGGCCGTGAGGTCCTTTAATCCCCTATCTTATCACAATGCCTTATCACAGCCATTATAGGGATGCTCTGGAATCTTCTCTGGATAATCTGACCCCAAGATGTGTAACAGCAGCCGCTGAAATCAATGGAAAATGAGCCGTCGTGTGACAGGGCTGTTACCCGTCAGTGATCTTAATTCCAGGTGTGTGACAGGGAGGACAGGAGATGACTCATCCCTTGTCAGAAATCCTCTGTGTCACAGATTTGCAGTTATACCTTTTTCCAGAGGAACCTCAGCTACTTGCCCATAATAAATGATCTTCAGGTGACTTCCTCTCCCTTCTCTGGGAGTCATGAATATTTGACTTAACAAATTAATCTTTTCACTCCCTTCATAGGAGACAGATACCTTTATATATGGAGTGCATGAGACAGAGAATTAAAAAAAAAATAGACCACAAAGGAAAGCATCTGATTTTTCAGTAACTCTGTTCATCAGAGGGGTTAGGCCAGACCCTGAACTGCAGCAGAGCAATACTATTTAAATCAGCAATTGCACCGCTCCATCTCTTTCTATCTCACTGGTCCTGTTTTGCAGGCAACAACATCTCCTCCATGGCAGAGAGAACATCGCCGGCATTCAGCGTTTTCCTCTTCCCCTTCATGGCAAAGTTATTTGCACATGATGTTGCATAAAGCACAAACACACTTGCCGCTCAAGATATTGCGCTCCTAGCTTCTTTGGAAATATTTACTCCATCAGGAAGCGCCTCTTTGATGATGCGGGTGATGACGGCGTTGGGCAGGTTCAGGTCCTCCGGTCTCTCCGCCATCCTGGGCCTCCTCGCCTTAGACCCTTTAGACCTGGGTCTAAAATCAGCACTGACCCAAGCAGTTTCAGCATAATGGATCCAGTCATCATCTTCCAGTGGTGTTCAGGAGGGAAGCTGTACTTTTTATCCCATGAAGCTGAAGAATTCAAACTCAATTTCTCTCTCTTCATAAAGCGCCTGAAGTGTCAGTGCTGGGAAGGAGAGAATCCTCCGAGGTCCTCAACATCAGCATAACCACATCATCAAACTTCAGGTAATTTAGCATTTTGCAAAGGTGGTGCCCAGCAAGGCATGCTGCCTTCTAGTGACTCAGTTTCATAGGGGCAGAGCTTGGATTTGGATTAGCTCTCTTAATGCACAGGCACATAGCTTTGGGGGGAGAGGACCCTGATAGGAATGTTTGGCGCTAATATCATGCTCCATCACCTACACGGCAAGGAAGTATAACAGCAGTCAGGGGTGGTGCCAGCATTTTGCTATTGCTGTGTTATTCTATCTGTTCTTTTGTTTGAGTCTTTTTGTTAAGCCTTCAGCAGCAGGGCTGGATTTTGGAAAGGGCTGCTTGAATGCTCATAGTCCTTCTTGTGCGGTACTACATCCTGTGAAGAGCTCATTAAGTACAGGCAGTACTTAAATTTCCACACACCACTTACAGTCATCCCCAGAAGGCTAATTCTGCTGTGGTCCACAGCAGGATATCAGGGTCTCGAGCTTCGTCCGTCTGTTTGCTTGTATTTGCTTCTGCATTCTTTGCTTTTGACCTATCAGATGCGTTATTGAGCCCTGCAATTATTTTTCCATTCATCTTCTTCTTTCCTGACTCATTTAGCAAACAAATACTTCTTGACCTCTTGTGTGTTGAGACGCACCATCTAGCTCAGTGTGGCGGAAAGTGTGAATCTGCTGCCGTTGGAAACCCTGCAAGCCGATAGCAAGGAACAGTTGTCCCCTGGACATTTTGTTCCAGTTCCACTGCAGTGCTTGCTCATGTAAGAAAGTAATTTTTGGTCTGGATTCATGCAAGAAGAACAAAACGGCCTGCTCATGTCCTATCTTCAGGCAGACTTCCCAAAGATTGTAGGAAGAGGATCGGTGGGGAGCCTAGGGGCTTCCTGGCCAGGAACGCAGCCGGTGATCGGAGCATCGGTCAAACAAGCACATTGGTACAGTCAGGTGGCTGCTGTGCCCCAAAGCAGACCAAAACTGCTGAGTGCCACAGCCTACCTGCTCACTGATGTCCCTCCCGCACCGAACTGCGTCATAGCTGGGTCTAACCCCCACAGTGCAAACCCGAGGGGCTGCCCCCTCAAAGGCTCTCCCCGCTGTGTTGCTGTTTCTCTGCATTTTCTATGAAGGTACGAGAAAACTAATGTAATGGGAGATTTGTACAAACAGGGGTGTACTGCGTGCACCAAATGTCCGGGATGAGATGGCACACCCAAAGCCTCCATGCTGAGCTGCCAAGGTGTTCTCAAAAGCGTATCTCATCCCCACTGGCTATTGGTGATTGCAAAGTGGCTATTTTAATTACAGAGAAGCCAACCTGCCTTTTTTCCAGCCTTTCTAGTGCAGAACAACACTGTTCTGTTGTCCTTCTGCAGCTGAAGGGGAATGTGTTGGGGGAGACGCAGTGATGGGGCTTCTGTGATGCTCTTTTGCCGTTCCCTTTTGTTTCATGCTCTTTGTTTAGTGAGAAAGGCAGGGCAGGGACTCTGGCCTTATGTGAGGAAAAGCAGTTTTGCTAACAGGTAACAAAAGCTGCTACCCAAAAGGAGAATTGGAATGAAGGTGAAAGATTGGAGCGTGTTTCCAAAAATTGAAAAGGGACATGTGCCAAGAGCTATCGAAAGGCGAGTCCTTGCAGTCAGAGAGGTGGTCTGTCTGGAAGAGCCTGCCAATGGGGGCTCTGTTCCTAAGATATTGAGGTTCATGCAATACTTACACAAAAGGAAAGGCCCCAAAAGGTTTCCCCAAAATGACAGCACAAACCAGAAGAACCAGCCAATGGGTTTATGAATCTCAAACTTTGTTTTGAGATAAGTTTCACACAGAGATGGTAGGTGGTGCGGAGCTCCCTTTCTCCATGGCTACGGGGAGCTTCCAGCTGCCTGTAGGACCATGACAGGGTACAAGGATGGTGGGTGGTGTGGAGTTCCCTTTGTCCATGGCTATGGAGAGCTTCCAGCTGCCTGTAGGACCACGACAGGGTACAGAGGCGGTGGGTGGTGTGGAGCTCCCTTTGTCCACAGCTACAGGGAGCTTCCAGCAGCCTGTAGGACCACAACAGGGTACAGATGTAGGGTTATATGCGTTTCCTTATCTTTAGGTCAATGTCCTTGTAGAAAGTTGCAACACTCTCTAGCTGAGTGGTAGAGGAAGGAGAGGACGGGTGCGTGCCATGATTTAGTCATGTCCCTGTCTGGGGATTTAGCTGTCAAAGACAGGAGCATCGAAGAACAGAGCAGCCACCCCCCATTGCCACGGGCAGCCCCTGCCTCTCTGCCTGGGGCTCTCCCAGCCTCACATAAAGGCTGTCCATCCCATGTCTCCCTGAGGAACAGGAGACACCCATCCTGGGCCAACCATGTCACCAACCCCACTGCAATGTGGGCCACCACCAGTGTTTTCCCTGCTGTGACCTGGATGCTATGGCTGGTGCCAGGAGCTCCTGCGTGGCCCAGCCCTTGGCTACCTCGGGAAAAAGGATGCGTGGCTTTGTCATGGCTGGAGGGAGCTCCCAGCTCCCTGTAAGACCGCAACAGGGTATAGGTTGGGGCTATCTTATCTGTCCTGTAGCGCGCTGACAGCTCTCTGGCTGAGTGTTGGAGGGAGAGAACAGGAGTGTGCCATGGTCTGGTCACGTCCCTATCCAGACGTCTGGCTGTAATAGACAGGAGAAGCAACAGAGGAGCAGCCACCCTCCACCACCATGGGCAGCCCCTGCCCATCCCTCCCCTGCCTTCCCCTCTCAGCCCTTGGTCACCGGGCTTCTTGTCTGCCAGCCTGGTCTGGAGCAGCCCTTTTTACACCCATCCTGAGCCACCCACGTCACCAACCCACCCTGTGACACAGCCACCACCATTGTTCTGTCTGCTGTGACACAGCCACGACATCACCAGGGCTGGTTCTAGGAGCTGGTGGCTGCCTGCTGTAACATAGCCACGACATCACCAGGGCTGGTGCCTGGAATTAGTGCTGTATCACTGTGACATGGCTATTGTCTTCCACCATTCAGCCAAGAAGAAACAATTAAATAATAAAAATTTAAAAATTAATTAATTTAAGTAAATAACTGGCAATACTGGGGTGGGAAATTAGGTAGTTGTAGCAGCTACTTAAAGAACAGGACCTCAGCAAAGGTTAGAAAGTAATTAAAAGCAGCAAGTCCTACCCACTGCCCAATTTTAAAGATTTGTATGGTACTTGCTACTGAGATTTGTGGGTCTGAAGACTAAATTCTGGAAGAAAAATGCTTGTCAAGTTGACTGAAGGCAATGTTTCACACCTTTGGAATTAAAGACATGTCCAGTGCCAAACTCTGCATCCACAAGTGGCTGACAGTGCTGAGCATCGTTCAGTGTGAACTGCAAGACTCCCATCTTTCTGTCCCTGAAACAAAGCAAAGATTTTGCCAGGGACTGTCCTGTGCTACACACTTCAGTTGGACACTAGAATGAAATACACGAATTAGCTTCCATCTGCTTGGTTCACTGCAGGCTATTACATACAATCTCTTTAATTGACAGGCCCAGAGGCAATGGGCACAAACTGAAACACAGGAGGTTCCCTCTAAACATCAGAAAACACTTTTTTACTGTGAGGGTGACCGAGCACTGGCACAGGTCGCCCAGGGAGGTTGTGGAGTCTCCATCCCTGGAGACATTCAAAAGCCATCTGGACATGGTCCTGGGCAACTGGCTCTAGGTGGCCCTGCTTGAGCAGGGGGGTTGGACCAGATGACCTCCAGAGGTCCCGTCCAACCTCAGCCATTCTGTGATTCCATGATTCAGGCACATGCAGACTGACAGCAAATCAGCTGACACACGGTAACTGGTTAAACCCCATTAACCTTCTTTCAAGTTTGGCCCAAAGACAGCCACTCCAGTAACTGACTGATACAGTCAGTTTGCATGATGTCACAGCTAATGGGCTCACAAGGAGCAGACAGGGACCACATCCTCTGTGTGCAAACTCTGACCTTCCTTTGGAGACCACCAAAATGGCAGATAATTTACAGTTATCAGATTATCAGATTATAATTTTCCAGGCAGTGGACCTGTTAGCTGTGCAGTCTTCAGCTGGGAGAAATTAAGATCCCCAAAGTCTCACTAGTCCTATATATTTTGGACTTAAACCAAGAAAGTTGTCTAAGGCAGCTCATCTGCTACCTTCAGTAGCCATATTGCCCTCGAGGAAAGCAGGTGTTTTCTAGACATCAGCGAAGCTGCTGGGATGAGAACCAGACTGAGCAGCTCTGAACAGTTCATCATCCATTTCTGTGCCTGTGTGCGAAAGAAGGTGCTGAAATGCCGTAACCCTCTGGCATTTTGCGCTTTCTTTGCTTTCAGTCTTTGCAGAGATAAGTGGTTACAAGGGGTGCAAAGCAGCGACCACTCAAACCTGCAGTGTTTCCAGATGGGACGAGCAGCACTGGCGCCTCGGAAACCTCATGAGAGCTCCTGCCTGCATTTGCAGACACTAAGCTAAGCTCCAGATAAGCATGTGGACTTTGCGATGCTCTTCTGAATCCAGCACAAGTTCTGAACTATTTATAGCTTTTGTTCGCTCGTCATTTCTCATTTCCTCCTTCTACCCAGAAATCTTAATCCCTTTGTGAAGATACTGTTTAAACTCTCTCAGCAACTAAACATATACACGGTAAGAAAAGGAGTAAGTGCACCTTGACCAGGTTTACATGCTGCAGGAGGTGTAGAGTGTAGAGATGACAGAGCGAGTCAATAGAAAATAAATCCTGGCTGCGTGTTTTTTTCACCTGTTTCCTCTATAATGAATCCTTTGGAAATCAAGCTGGGACTTGAGTAAGGGGCTCTTTGGCTCCGTATTTAGCTGCTCCATCATGAAATGTAGTGATAGTCTGAAAAGTAACTGCAAAAAAATGGCACCTAGGTACTGTAAATATGTGTTCTCTGTGGGTCTCCTGAGGCATATGTGCTGAATTTGAGGACCGTTTGTTTTTTTGCTCGCTCTCTCGCTTTTCTGTAGCTAGGGATGTGCTAGCCATGTCGCGCTCAGCTCTGCTGCCTCTCCCACAGTATTGCCAGTTAATGTCTGATTCCAGAAGCTTTGCAGTTGGCAATGTTTTAATAAGCAGAAAGAACACAGCTTGATTCTCAGGTAACAGGCTGAGCTAGCTGTGCTGGCAGTCAGAGAAAAAAACATGGTATTGACTTGAAGACTGAGTGAATTTGGAATAGAAATTGCGGAGGAGGAATAAATGTGGCATACCAGGATGTCACTTTTACACTTTCCAGATGATAACTGCACTTTAAAGTGGAGAATCTCTGACAGTGACGTCCTCTTTTAAGCATCCAACATCTATGCCGGTACTTGGTCCTCCTGCAAACCCCTTGCTTTTCCAGCTCTGTCTGACTCACACTGTGTATTCTTCACAAAATGCACCGACACAGGCTCTGTTTATGAGAGTTACTCAAGTTTGTTTCCAAGTTAGAATTACCATTTTATGAGGAGCTGCCTGGGTTAAGAGAGGAGAAGTTTGCACTTGTTGGGCAAGGACACTGAAAAGCACTCACCGGGAATAAAAGTTGCAAGCTAAGTAGCACACATCTGACTGTGTTGCATAAAAAAGTGCCTAGAAACTCTTTTCTTCCCCCTCACTGTGATATCTTTCAGGGCACCCATGAAATCAGCATCCAAGAGAAGTTTATTTCATCACCTTCTGCTACGCTATTGACCAGTGTATTTATTCCTAGGAAATTAGTAGATCAGCTGGAGTCTGTCAATTGGCTGAGATATCTGGGATGTCACCAAGTGGTACCGTAGAGGGAACAGATGCCTTCTGCAGGGCAAGGCCACATCTGGGTGTGTGACAGCAGCGTGCCCACAGTGCCCTGGTACAGAGGGGAAGGGGAGCCACGGCAAAAAGGCAAGCCAAAGGCTAAAAGTAGCTCGTGTCCTTTGGGGTGGCACGATCAGTCCTTGCTGGCAGACCCTGTGGCACTGAAATATCTAATTTATTTTCAGGAAAGGGTGAAAAAGGATTAAAAGCAAGAAATCAGGCTTTTTACTTTTCTGGAAGAGAGAGGCAGTTCGATAATAAGCCGCTTTCCCGTCGGCAGCTCAGGGTGATGTACTTTCAAGAGCCACGTCCCTCAGGACAACACCCTTGGTGAGTGCGGTCAACCCTCTAGAAATCTTGTTAGAGTGTGAAAGTGAATGTCTGTGTGCAAAGGATGCTAAAGCCTCTTTCGGAGGGCGAGGAGCTGACCCTGCAGGGAGGGATGTTTCACAAACTGACCTGCACCGGGATGCTTCCACCCCCAGGAGAAAAACACACTCCCCTCTGTCCGCTGCATCTGCTCCCAGAGGCAACCTCTCTCTTCCAGGGCTCCAAAGACATGTCAAAACAAGTGTCTCTAAAAGACATCAAATCACTATTTCATCAGGCCACATTTGGCACCAAAGATCAAAATCAAGCCTACGTAAAAATCATTAGCAATATGTGATTTAGGGAAAAGTCAAAAGCACAGTGAAAACAGTCATTTGTTTGCCTCTAGAAAGTATGTTTGCAGCCTGATTATAATAGTCCTGGAGAACCAGAATATGAAAATAACCATAAAGAAAGCTCTGAATATCATACTCCACTGTCCAGACCTTGCATAATGTAAACAGTGAACAAATGTTCCTAATGGAAAAAAGGCAAATGAGTTATTTTTAAAATTTATTTTAATGGTTACTGTGTTATTAATAATATATTTAGAGAATTATTTTCAGCTGTGTCCCTAGATACAGTAAAATAATTACATGGTCCAGGACAGCAGTAAAAAGATGAGGAACTACATATATCTTAGTGACCAGTTCTATAAATATGCTACTAAAAATTAGTGATCATTGTCATAGCTGCCTCAAGAGAGACTTGTTGACTACTTATAGATCAAGCTGTGCATTAAAATTAAAGCCATTTGCAAGATATTACAGCAAATGTAGTGTTCCCAAGAGATAACAGATTGACAGTCTCGGAACCTCAAGTGGCTGCGTAACCTCTGCAGCTTGGTCAGCGCAAAAACAAGTTTTCAAACATTATTCCCCTGTCACACCTCAAATCAGACAGGTAGAAATACTACCTAGGATGGGTCATTCCTTGGCCATGGAGTCTGTGAGCTCTGGAGACACCGCCAGCTGGGGTGAACACATGTCTGGCGAGGTCTGGTCTGAGATCACACCAGACGCTGCAGAGGCCACCAGGACATTTTCACATTTTAACAGCCCTGGACTAGCCACCAGATTGAAAAAAACACTTAGGCACTTTTTTCGGCCAGTCCTATTTGGGACCGCACTCAAGATAATGCCTAACCCATTGAATTTCTTGATCTGAAGACCCTATAGAAGATGCACTAATCACAACACAAATTGCCCCAGTAAACTACTTAGATATTGTAAGATCTCGGCCGTTACTGTCTGGTTTTGTGTTTTACAGTACTTTGCGTGATGGGATCTCAGTCCATGATTAGCAGCCTTGCCACTATATAAAACATACAGAATAATACCAGAGGCAGTGTGCTCCTCAAAGCTGTGTTTCAAGAATGTGAAGTTTATTTCCTGATTTAATGCTGCCACAGTCAAGAGATTTGGTGCATTACATGGGCCTAATAAGAAGACTTCATAAGTATTTTAAAATTGGGGATAACTTGAGAAAGAGGAGAAAGTATATTGGCAAGTAAATCATACTTTATTGTAAATCATACACAGAATTTCCCGGATTTTATCCCGGAACAAAATCTGGGGCTGACAAAGGCTAAAGCCCAGTGAGCGCAGACAGGGAATCTTTATCACCTTGCACCGCAGCTTGATCACTGAAAATAAAAAAAAAAAAAAGAAAAGAAAAAAGCAATACACAGTGCAACCTTGAACATCAAAAGGACCAAGCAGGCTGCCAGAGCGGAGTGGGTTACTTCCACTTGCTTGATCTTTTTGCTCTGGCTAAAATACTATTAATATTTTAGTATATTGACTGCTGCATACATTTCTGCAGCAACACCTTTAAAAACCAAGCCCGTGCAATGCAGAGATGAACCTGGATGCTCACTGATTGAGATCAACTGCAAAAGACAACACTGTAAAAAAATGGACAAAAATATGGACTGAAGCTAAGCCTCCTTTTTTTTTTTTTAATTTGGATTTAATTTTCCATTTACCTATAGAGAACAGAGCATCTGGTTGCAAAGAAGCTGGTAGCTGGACTGCAGCATTCAATTACAAGTAATCTGCATCAGCAGATACTCTTAATGCACCTGAACACTATTTTGATCCAACAGTAATTGGTTTACTGTACGCACTTACAGGTACAGAAAGAAAACAAAAATTGTGACTGAGCTAAAATTCAGCTCATTATTTGCTATTGTGGCATTAATTATTGACCAGATTCCTATGTTACTGTACAATTTAAAGCTGCCACTAGTAGTCATTCTTCTGAACAACATGTTGGAAGCTGGTATATGAGAAATGAAACCTTAAAAGGTAGAGTAATAGCACAGCCCAGTGGCTTATCAAAGAATAAACCACCACTTAGAGATCTAGTGATCTGGACAATTTAATGTTGTATTTTATTAAAAAGTCTGGAAAATGTGAAGACGGGAAATTATTCTAGGGTCAGGTAGAAGTAAGAGATCTTTATTCAAATCCCTTTTCTTTATCCAAAATCACTCTGAAAAACTGCTTTTAGTTATGCTGGCTATAAAGCCCAGCTGTCACTCTCATGCCATTTTATGTAGAATTATTTAAGATTATTATTCAAAACTATATTTAAAATAATACTTTTATTTAGAATAATTTATGCTCTAAATTATGTTGTTATTATTATAATTCTATTGTTATAAAGAATTATTCTGTATCTCATTATTCCCTTACGTACTTGCTTGGATCTGCTTTTATTCTCTTGTACAACTTGCATATATCCCAGCAGTCACCTGAAATCTATCTACACTGGCTCACGTCCACCTATTTATTCCAGGAAATAGTTGGTGTCTGACAAAAACATACCCCCCCCACCATCACCACCCCCAAATTAATCCTGGGTGTCATACTGTGTTACACGTTAGAGGAAAGGAGCAGCTTTGCTGTTACTCCATGGGCACCAGCTTGTATGCTGGGAGTTTCAAAACCACCCACAGACCAGTGCAGGGTACGTGGTGGGGAGGCATCTTGTAGCACCAGTTGCAGCTCTGGTCCTCAGCTATGCAACCGGAGGGTCTTCTTGGTGCCCTTCTGGCCCACACATGCAGGTTTCCTCCCATGAGCAGGAGGGGTGGTGGGGTGGGAGGATGTTGCATGCCCATGTCTCATGCCATTAGGAAGACGGGATGCATTTGGGGGTGCCCTGGGACACAGGCCAGGGAAGGGCTCTCCAGTTCTTCCCAAACAGTGCCTGGCTGGGCCAGTCCATGGGAGAAGGGTCCAAACAGGGCTGTCGGACACCTAAAAATGGAGCGCATGCATGTTAGCACATGGAGAAGGCAAATATCTGGCCAAGTCGCCAGGGAATACAGTGGAAAGTGCTATGCCTTAGGTCTGGCTCCCCTAAGTAAACAGAAATACCTTAATTTAGGAAGCACTGCTCTTTATCCTGGGATGAAGTGCTAAGCCCATCCCTTCACAGGCGACACAGCTTGTCGCAAAACCTGCACAGAGTCCAGAGCTGGAGTATGGATATGCCAGCTGGGAGGAAGGGGATGGGAACCCCTATTGTTAGTGACAACTTTTGAAAAGAAAAAAAAAGATCATGTAGTGATCAAACCAGATACAAAACCCTGACAGAGAAGTGGCAAATGAAAACCAATGAAAAAAAAGCCTTTGAGGTATGCCACTTGAACCAGAAGTCAGATCAAAGAGCCTGTGTTGATAGTTTAGCAAACATGGGTCCCCAGTAGCTAGATAGGCATAGATTTCCCTCTATTGACTAGGGGAAACAATGTACCTGTCCTAGATAATTCCCTAAATTAATTCTACCAGAAGATGCTACAGATAAGAGGTGACCTTGCACACTGAGTCAGTTTGTTAGACAGGGTATAGCTGACACAGCTAAGTCCTGCACACCACAAGTCTCTGAATCTGAATTTTAGCATTGTGTGTGGTTTAGATATGGCAATTCAAGTTTCCATCATCACTAGTCCCATGGGTAGCAAAGAATGGGATTAAAATAATAATTACTAATTGTAATGGGTTGACCCTGGCCGGATGCCAGGTGCCCACCAAAGCCACTCTATCACTCCCCTCCACAACTGGACAGGGGGAGAAAATAAAACGAAAGGCTCGTAGGTCGAGATAAGGGCAGTTTAATAAAGCAAAAGCAAAGGTCGCGCGCGAAAGCAAAGGAAAACAAAAGATTTTATTCTCTACTTCCCATCAGCAGGCGATGTTCGGCCACTTCCTGGGAAGCAGGGCTTCAGTACGCGTAGTGGTTGCTCCGGAAGACAAACGTAAACAAACGAATGCCCCCACTTCCTCCTCCTCCCCCTAGCTTTTATACTGAGCAGACGTCCTATGGTATGGAATATCCCTTTGGTCAGTTTGGGTCAGCTGTCCTGGCTATGTCCCCTCCCAAGATCTTGCCCACCCCCAGCCTACTGGTGGGGGGGCAATGTTGGAGAGACAGCCTTGGTGCTGTGTGAGCACTGCTCAGCAGTAGCCAAAACACTGGTGTGTTATCAACACTGTCCTAGCTACCGATACAGAGCACAGCACTACGAGGGCTGCTGTGGGGAAAATTAACTCCATCTCAGCTAGACCCAATACACTAATAAAGCTAAAAAAAAAGAGAGTCAGATTCTGAGCTGTATTTAGTGCTTTTAAATTTCTGTACAGCCCCAGAGAAAAACAAACGCAATCTGCTGGCATTTTGTCCAGCAAAAAACCAAAGGTACACCTTACCAGTAACAAAGTCTCTGGGAATTTAGGGATGCATGAAGAGACAGATACAGTCAAAGGAAAAGCTCAGCACCACTCTGGCCTCTAGGTGCTGACGATTGCAAGCAGCACTGGTTTCACAAGATGTAACCTAAAGGCCACATGACACTGTAACTCTGGGAGAGTGATATCACCTCTAAGTTGTGGTACGGTGCTAGCAAAGAGAGTCTCAGCTGGTCATTATGCATGAGAAAGTCCCAGACAGTGACCCAGCAGCTGGAGAAATGAGTACGTCAGAAATTATAGCATCTCTGATGGTGGTGATGGTGACATGCCTCAGAGAGAGCTTCAGGAGGAGGGAAATGTCGGAGATCAGCTGGACACTGAAACCTGGATGGTTTCCAGTTGGTAAGCTGGATGTGGTCCCCTGTTTTGAAGGTGTGTGGGGATGTTTATCTGTATTAGTGTTGCCATGACACTTGCCTTCAGGACCAAAGTGTGGTCCCTGGATGGTTTTAGTTGTTAGGACCGAGGCAGCAGACAGCTGCAAAGCAGTAACCTGGTGCACTGCCTCTGCATGGAAGTGAAGCAATGCAGAACTGGAGTCCTTGCAGACAGTTGCTTAGAAATCCCTCAGGACTGGAAGGCAATCAAAGATGAAAGTGCCTACTGTGGGGCTTCACCTCAATGTAGCCACCTAAAACCAGGGGCAAAGATAAAGGGAAGGAGCTCTTATCACACACATGTCCTTGGCAGCACTGGTTTCAGATGGTGTGAAGCAGCCATGCCATGCACCTCCTTTCACTCATCTAGAGCCTGAATGTGGCCTTGCCCAAAATCCAAAGTGTGGTTCCCAGTAGTCCTGCTCAGTTACAACCAAATGTCAAAGATGCCTAAATTTGGTGGGCCTTGCTGCTTGAATTTACAATCCTCCAGGAGACTGCAGTGACACTTCTGTACCACCGAAAACTTCCCCAGACCCAGCATGGCTTAGCAGAGCATCCTTCCGAAAGCAGGATCTCTTTCACCTGTTTTCTCTCGGACCCAACCCAGTAGGTGCTGCCAGAGGATCTCACGCATGCATGTTCCCTGGGTGACAGAGAAGGGACATCACAAACAGGAGAAAGTCCACAACTGTGGAGCCCAGCTCCATCAAAATGTTTCCCAGCAAGCCTTCATGTGGCACTGTGTGCTGCAATGGAGGACTTGCCCTGTCCTAAGTATTTTCCTGTTGATCAGCTGTTGGCAAAAGCATACTGAGTAGGATAATTTTTTGTGGCTCCCTGTTCAGCCGCTCTCATTTTCTTCTGCGTATCACATTCTTACTCTAGGTCTCAGTGTCTGATTAGGGTCGATGTTGTCTCTTCTCCTCTTTTGGCAGGGCACAGCGTGCTTCCTTGTTGTTAGCTTTCCTTCTTCAACCTTTCAGGCACTAAGTCTGTTTGTCTATCCATGTTTTCCTGCTTGAGTTTGTCTCTGACTGAACTTTACGCTTGTGTAGTTGGTCCTCCAGAGCAGCTCTGCCCTCCTGGCTCTCCTGTTCAGCAGGAGTCTGCAAACTCTGAGTTGCCTGTACAGCCTTCCCTCATTCTTGAATCCATCTCTGGACCCCGTGTTTTCTCCACTTGCTTCCCTGTAGTCTCTTCCTTGAGTTCTCTCAATCCTCCCTCTCGGCAGAGAAAACCTCCACCAGGAACTTCCGCAAGAATCATGTCCACAATTTATGCACCCAGACACAGATCACAACCGAAGTGCAGAGCCTCCAAACCAGTCACCAAATGACAAGAAAAAAAAAAACATTTCACTCCCCTTTTACGGAGTTATGGATCTCCTTTCATCAAAACCCTGGGTTTGGTTTTTTTTTTTCTGTTTAGGGGCTGTGGGATGTTGGCAGTACACACAGCTCTGCTATACTTGAACAATGTTTCCACTGATGCTATCTTCTTGATCCCAGTTGAATCTGGGATTTTGCAGAGGGTCCTGTACACTGGAACAAAGCTGTCAATCCTCTCCTAGAAAATTAAACATGTGAAGACTTTTTGATCCAAAATCCCAAGGGATTCACCTAAGCATTCACATTCCAGCTTATAAATTAATTGTTCTTGATGAAATATAGGTTAAAACACCAATATTTTAATGTGTAAATTTGGAACTATTATAATACCTTACCTTCTCAGAGACTTCATAAAGGAAATATGCAGAATATCTTTGCTTATTGTTCGCGCATTGTTCTGTTATCATAGACTATTTCCATTCTCTTATTTATGACAAACTCATTCAAAGTTGCCACTAAAGCATTGCCATATCTTGTCCTTTGTCTTGGGAGGACTGTTACCTGAAGGTCTCATTTTACAAAGTAATATCATATCTATGCTTCTCCTGCCTAATGTTAGCATTTGCTATAGTTTCTCGAAGAATGTCGTGATTTCAGCTGGCAAGCGTGTGGTACCGAAGGCTGCAGATCCTAGAAGCCTTTTCTACTTAGGAAAAACAGCAGAATGTCCTTCAAAATACAGTTCAGATTCTCAGAGATCTAATCCTGATCCTTGGTTTTTGTTCCTTTTCCGTTTGCCCAATCACTTATCACAGGAAGAAAGATTATTTCATTCTATTCCTTGCCTCATCTCTCATCAACTTTTCTCTTTTCTCTGTGTATATTACGTTCGATTTTTGCCTTCCTCTCTCAGCATCTGAATTTATACAATTTAGAGCTTGTAATGGTTTCAGACGGATAAAATATGTCATTCACGAACAGCTTGGACTGTGCTTGATGTGTTCCCCTTCCTCACTCAGAAGGTGAAGAGTTTCAATAAAATTATGTCCTTTTTGTCTAATTTCCTGCTTTGACTTGGTCTTTTCACTCTCCTTGAAAGCAGAGTGAGTAAGTACTTGGGGACTATGTAATTCACTTATAATTGAAACAATAGACCATAAAGGCTCCTTGAGAGCAATTACATCCATCGAGCCAACGAGTCAGTTGTGCATTTGCACTAAGTCCAAGTAGTAAAATATATTTATGATTTTTTTTTTAATGAAAGTTACTGCTCACTTAGTCTTTAGAGGCAGCACAATGCATCATGAGACAGGGAGGCTTAAATGTGAATCTACATGAGCAGTGTGTGTGACTTGCCATGAAAAAAGAGTGCAATATGCTTTGTCTGGGCATGCTGCGTCCAACCAAAGAGTTAGTATGTGTGTGATTAGATCCAGTCTGAGACATAATGGTTAATCTAAGAAAACTAAAGTAAAAACTAAAGTAAATTTGAGAGCATGGTGCTCAAGACTAGATAGTGAGAAGGGGATAATCTGTATATTACTAAAATTAGAAGTGTCTCAATTCCTTTGTTTGCTTTTATCCTCAACCACATCATAGGCTGACTCTGCTGACAAGCTTAATCGAGGGCAGAAAAAAGCAATTAGACTGTGTTAAGCCATCCGTCCAAGAGGGATTCTGGACAAATCAAATCCTGTGCAAGGCACCGGACTACAAATGAAGGAGCCTGGGATCAGCTACTAACTGTGTCAGAAACATGGTTGTGTGTACGATCCAGCTGTGTCTGTGCGCTGTAACCCTCCGTGATCCTGGGCAAACCACTTAGTGGGTACCAATACCCAAACGATGGTCTCCATAAAATGGAGAGCAAAGTGCTCTTTTTTTTCCTTCTGCCTTTTTGGGGTCACCAATAGGACACCTGCTCCTTCATTAGGCAGTACAGAGACGGCAAACTCCATGGGGGCTTTGTACAGGCGTAGCAGCCCAACCCAACCGCCATAGGTAGGAATTCAGCCTTAGGCTGAAGGAATACATCCCCCCTGTGCAAGACAGAGCCAAGGAAAAAACACGTGCAGGGCTTCACTGAGTTGGGGCCTAGCAGCTGTACGGTCTCACCAGCTCAGAGGTCCACCCAAGCTGGGTAGCTCCATGGAGTACCCGCGGATTAGTGCGGTAAGAGTTTTGCACTAACACAGCCGCGCTGCTTCCAGCATCTGAGCCAATAGCCCATGTCTTCAGCGCTGTGTAAACACAGCAGCACATTTGGAGGCTGCTCAGATCTCTCTGCTGCACCTCCACAGTGTGGCTTTGCAATACGTGCTTTATATGCTTTATGTGATGAGGCTTCTTCTCCGCTCCGCAAATATGCTTTTCTCCACGGCGAGTGTTTCAGCTCCCTTTTAAAAGTAAGCACGCGTTAAAGTGCTTTTCACAACTGAGATAATTGAGTACATGTACAACATCTATCACAATAAAAGCCAAATCTCAGACAGATACTAGGGCACTATCAAAGACAAAAAAATAATAAATAAGGATTCATAAGGCTTTCAGTCCAACACTTTCTGCCAGCACTAAATCCATTTAAAAAAAATCAAGTGTTTGTGCAGCACCTAAATCTACAGAGTATATGGAGACTACTGCAATACAAATAAAGCTTACAGCTATTACTACTAAAAATAATTAACAATGTTGCCATTTGTAGATTCTTCTCTCTTTTTTAAAACTGCCTTTCTTTTTTGCTTTCTGAAACCTTTTAAATTTTTCTACTTTAAAAATTATCAAGTCATTAAAAAGAAAATTGAATGTTTTTATAACAAATACCAAGTAACAGCAAATGTGCACATCCAGGTTATAAAGATGAGGTTTATAATGGCAATGCTGATAGGTCGTTCCTGTTACCACATCAGCAGGGCATCACCAGAACATAGTGCTCCACAAAAATGACATACTGAGCAGCACTGGAAATAACAAGAAATTTCTTGGTGGGTCTGATTTTTTTTACTGTTACATCAATGAGCCAGCAACCCTGGTTTTCTTAAGTTTGCTTTTTTGGTTTGGTTGGTTTGTTTGGGGATTTTTCAGAGATGGGGAGGCGGTTACTAGAAATGTGGGTGCTTTTATCTGCGTCATTTTAATTTTTATATTTCCCCTGAATTGTCAGGGAAAAAATACTATGTAAATACCAGTTTTACAATACCGGTAACAAAGAGAAGAGAGATTATAACTTTTCTTTCATGAGGTCAGATATTCTTTATGAAAAACATCGGCTTTTTACAGCCTTTTACAGTTTCTTTCTGCTTCTTCACAGTATAGCAGCAAATTCGCAAAAGGACAGACCGCCTGCCACTCCAGCTTCATTGAAAAAGCGATGGAGGTACTCAGCACTTTGCCGGATTCAGGCCAGATTCTGTATTTACTGTGACATTTATTTAAAACTGATTAATGGGTTTGTGCTGACAGAGCTGATACTCGGGAAGAAAACCACTTGTCCCCAAGCTGGGCACCTCATCCAAGCTCGTGTGCCAGGTGGTCAACCTCATCGACCATCAGTTTCTGAATCCTCCAAGCCATTACTTCTATGAGCATCCCTGGCATGAGCATCCCTGGCTCCTCCAAGCTTCAGTACCCCTTCCTGTACGGGCTGCTCCTTTGCAGGCATTCCCAGAAAGTTTATGAACTTTTTGCTAAGACATAGATCTGCTGAATTTTAAAAATAATAATAAAAACCCTTAGAACTCAAAATTTCCTAATTTGGAGTATGCATAAGGGCTCCCTCTTAGCTTCTGAATTACACAAAGCTTAAGATATCTCATACAGTTTTTGGATAATTGCCTCAAAGACATGCAAATACCTCCCCCTCTACTTCTGAAGAGCTCCATTCATTAATAAGCTAAAGTGCACAAAGCAACTTGGCTGCAAAAAAGAGTGCCGTGCAATACAATACAGCTATTCCACATCCAGTATAGGAAGGAAAACACAAGTAAAATAATTTTCATAAGCTTTTTAAATGAGACGAATGTGGGGTGCATTGCAACGAGCAAGAGTTTTGTACGGCGTGAGCTCATGTTGACTGGCTTTTCAATCCATGGCATAATGAAAATGTATCTGTGAAATGTGCCAGCGTGAGGTATCTGTGTCTGCTTGTATCTGTCTTGAGCACTCATGCAGCAGCACTAGTACGCACACCGCTTACTTACACACACGCACAGAGTGCATGACGTGCTACAACTGAACAACAAGTTGGGACTAGGACAACTGATGCAAAGCTTAAAGCCAACTGCAAGATGCCACAAACGACTTGCAAAGGTCACATTCCTTTCTCTTCAGGCTTAATCAAAGCTCAGGTTGGGAAGGTCACGTGCCTGTTGACCACAGCCCCACTTCTACTCTCCTGCAGGGCACAGAGGAAACAAACACAAGAAGGTGCAGATTGAGGCAGTTCAGAAAATAGCAATGTTTGTTTTGACAACGCCTGACTTCTTGGGCATGAGTTGGTAGGATTTTCCTTGGCTTTAAAACCATAGTTTCAAAACTCATCATGCCCGAAATGACTGTGCCAACAAATTAACGTAATTTCAGACGTGGGGGAGAACAGCTAATCAAAGTAGGAGGGTGGAGGAGCTGAGAGACCTTAAGGAAGAATATCCCAAAGAAGAAATTGCTGCCCTTTCTTCTGGATATTGTTGTGATTGGTTTCTTGTTGCTTTTATATGTTCTTCACACTCATTTGATGAAAGATGTTAAAAAATATAACACAGAAATAGGCAAACTCTGAAAATACAATGGATCTGCCAGAGGAGGTCTAGAATTAGGCAGAGAGAGGCTGTGCATTCACTTCTTGTTACCTTTTCTTTAGGATGAGGAAATGGTGTGAGCTGCATCTGTCCTTCAGGCTTTCTCCTGCTTCTCCAGCCACCCACCTCTGCCTCGCCAAGCTGCTTTGTGTTTGTGAGCCCTCCTCAGAGAAACTGTGGCTGACCTGGCAGCTCCTACCTGAGAGTGTAGGACTGCAGAGAAAACACTGTTGTTCTGTTCCCTCACCCTGTCTGATCCCCTTGGCCTGCAGATGTGGATCTGGCCAGCTTCCAGAGAGTGAATGTGGTGATAAGGGAAGGCAGAAAGGATTTGGAAGGCAAAAATATAGTGTTACACTGGGCACCAGCAAGGAAGGTAATGTTATTACTGTGATGCTGGCATGCGATACTAAAAGGCAACATAGTGCGACCTCAACCATACAGTCCCAATTTATCCTAACTCTGGGAAATGACTGAACTAAATATTCAGTAAAAAAAAAAAAAAAAAGAAAAAACCTGTCATTTGTAATAGTACCAAGTGAAAAAAAGTAGCAATTCTTGCTTTTAAAACATTATCAATGAGAATTCAATGGAAAGTTTAAGAATATCCTACCGGATAGGAACAGAGAACAGACACCAAAAAAACCAAAGCCACCTCCTGTTTGTGGCCGCTGGAAATGTCTCCTGCCCTGCTGTGGAGGCTGACAGAAAGCAGAGAAACAGGCAGGCTCCTTTCTCGGGAACCACAGTGCAAGAGGAGAACTCAAATCACACCACTTCCTCACTCCAAGGTGTGACGAAAGGTACCTACACCCTCCAAAGATGCCTGCCACCCCCATCCTGGGCTTTCATAGCCTTCCCAGTAACATGTCCCAGTGTGTAATTATTCTCCTAATTGCTAAGCGTTTCCTAATGTCTAAACAAGGTTGCTTTTACTGTATAACAAACGTCTCTTTAGTCCTGTCCTCGGCCTGGGGAACAAATGGTGAGTATCCCCTTTGTAGCACTGTTCTCTGTTTGAAGCCTGTTTCCACATCCACATTTGATGCTCTCTTTATTAAACTAAACAACCTCCCTTTGGTCACCCTTTCTTGATAGGTCATGCTATCTAAATCTCTTAGCACTCCTGTCGCTCTCACTGAGCTCTCCCCTATATACACAGCTGTATGCATGCACATACGCACACCCTACTTCTTAAAGTATGTGTGCCCAAAACAGGACACATACCCCAGGAAAGGTCTTGCCCCTGCTAAATAGAGTGGAATAATAGCCTTTCATCTCTTACATGTGACATACACGAGAATGGCTCAACAGCATCTTATCTGCTGGCCTATATTCAGCCTCTGGTCGAATACAGCCCTGTACTCTTCTTTTACTATACTGGGGCATAGACCAATATCCACCATTTTGGGGTTTTTTTGCATTTCATTTTTCTTTCAAAGGTGAAACACTTTGTACTCGCTGTTATTGAATTTTACTTTATCAATTACAGGCTATCTCTCAAAGTTATCACAATCACTTGAATTCTAACATTGTCTTCCAAAACACTTGCATCTCTTCCCAGAATGTTATCTTCTGCAAATCGTACAAGAGTATGCTCTATATCACCAGGAAACTTGGCAACAAGAACATCCAGCCTTTCTGGAATTGGGGCAGACCTGTCAGCCCCAAATGACCTCAGTGGTGGAAAGTGAATAATTTATAAGTTCTCTTTGAGCGTGACTTTTTCAGGCTGTTGTGCTCTCCACCTCACAGCAACTTCCTCTGAACGAGAATTTTCCTCCTTCTCAGACATTTTAGCTCATGCCTTCCTCCAGCCAGCGGAGGCTTCCTCATGCCTCATCACACAAAGTGGCCTCAGGGACTTGATGTGCTGGACTTTGTCTGTTGATGTGGGGTATCATCTGGGTTAAGCAGTGCTCATCTAGATCAGTTTTCTTCATCTGTCAGTGAGGACATTTCACAAGGCTATGCCAGGAGTTTTACTACAGCGAAGACAAAACTGTTTTGCCTTTATCCACTGGGTTAAAGTACTAAACTGAATTCATGTGATACGCTTGATTCTTAACAAATCCATGTTGGCTGCTTCTCATAGCCTTATAATCCTCTAGGGATGAGCAAATAATTCGTTTCTTTCCAAGTATCAGAGCTGCAATGTTTGATTTACAGTTGTGGGTCCTCCCTTCCCCTGTTTTTTAAAGACATAATTTATTTTAACAGAAATCAACAGAGCTGCCATGCAGGTTACATCCATACAAATGGATGGAACAATGCAGGGAAAGTTCCTGGGCACTGGGACTGAATCCTCCCTATCTTACACTGCAAGAAGAGTGACGCTTTTATCTCAGCCAGCCAGCATTTTCGCAAAAAATTCCTGCACACCATACAAGAGCCGGTGCAGTCTGGATGAGGCCGTCCTGTTTTGGATGGTAGAATATTAAAAATATAGCTGTAGCCAACCATGCCAGTCAGCCCTGAGCAAGATAATGGCCCCAATGTTTTTTATTTTGTAGATTTTGCCAATGATGTTGTTCATTTTGTAGATTTTGCCTCACTGATCACTGTAGAAAAAAACAACAGAATACTTTCAGATATCTGAAATAATTAACCAAGTAGGTAAATGAAGGAATATGATCCACTTCCTAAAAAAGAAAGAGACTTTGGGGAAATGGCTGACACCAGAAGTTTTTGTATATTTGATATATCCCCATCAGCAGGGGTCTGACACAGTAAAACAGAGCATCACACATCGCCCTTCAGGACTGCAGCTCAGTTGCTGGGGCTGGATCACTCCCTCTGCTCTCCATCCAGCCTGTCCTCAGCACCTGAGGTTTTTCAGAAGAAATTTTGGATGGGGTAGAGTTAGCCGTAGTAATTAACTCACAGCCAGCCTCTGGAGCTACATTAAGCAATGTTTCCACTAACGTTTCCAATTAATTTTTAGGTAATAGTGGTGCATGGCGTTCTGCGAGGAACGCTGAAGGTTGGTAGAGGTCTATTCATCAAAAAATGATGGGAACCATGGCCTCCATGGTGTACACAGATGTTGTTCTGATCTGGGGAAACATTAGAGAGAAAAGTTAACACAGCAAGACAAAAGATATATCACACTAAAAGATTTCTAGCCTTATAATTAAAAAGAGAAGAGGGTAAAAGCATATCTATTCAGCAGAGAGACTGGAGTAATAACTAAAGATAATCTAATTATGGTCTAAAACCAGAAAGAACACTTTTTTTTTTCAGTTTTCAGTGAGACAGATGACTCTGTATTGTGGAGGGGACTCAGGAGTGAGCAGAGACTATAATGATCTCCAGCAAAATCCTTCTGGCACGTGTAGCAGGAGAGCAGAGGTGTGACAAGGGCGAGATGTGATGGCAGGTTTGACACTCAGTGACGGGACCAGAGCAGAGCCAAAGCCTTACTGCAGATCCACTTGCAAATTGTCCTCAAAGTGAGCACACCAAACCACAAAAAGAGTTGACTATAAAGAGTTTGTTTTTATTAGAAGGCAAATTAGAACAATCAATTTTTAAAATAGAGAAAATTGGATGTTCTGGGTGAGAGACTTCAGTGTTAAAGATTTTCTAAGTAAGTTTTCCTCCATATGCTCTCCGCTTGTGAAACAGTCAATGAAAACTTCTCAAGGGCAGATCGTGCCTGACCAGCCTCACATGATGAGCTGAGGGGCAGCTTCCATGAAAGCTGAACTGCCCAGTGTGTTGCTTTTGGCAGGGTTTGGCCACGTCCCGGCGCTGGCAGTGGGGCTGCAGGGCGGCCTCTGTGGGAAGAGGCCAGGGCTGCCCCGTACTGGTTCCAGCCGGTCCCAGCCGGCTCCAACGGCCCCACCGCAGGACACAGCCCAGCCCCTCAGCCAAGCTGGGGGCGCCTGGGGGAAACCAGGTTTCAGCAAGGGCCAAAGGCGGCACAGGCAGAGGAGGAGGAAGGCAAGGAGGGAGCAGCAGCAGAGGGAGCCCGAGGGCGGAGGAGGAGGAGGAGGAGGAGGAGGAGGGCAGGAGGTGCTGCAGGCCCGGAGCAGGGATCCCCTGCAGCCCTGGAGAGAGCCCGCTGGAGCAGAGACCCACCCTGCAGCCCGGGGAGGGCCCCACGCCGCAGCAGGGGGATCTTTCCTGCAGGAGCTGCGGCCGTGGAGAGGCCAGGCGGGAGCAGGTTGTCCCTGAAGGACTGCAGCCCGGGGCAGGGCCCGCGCTGGAGCAGGGAGACGTGTGAGGAGGGAGGAGCGGCCGAGAGGGGCTGGGATGGACTGAATTCATCGCAGTCTACAACCTCCTCAAAGCGGGCAGCGGAGGGGGAGGTGCTGATCTCTCTCTGGTGACCAGGACACAAGGAAATGGAATGAAGCTGCGTCAGGAGAAGTTCAGATGGGACATTAGGAAAAGGTTCTTCACTGAGAGGGTGGTCAGTCACTGGAACAGGCTTCCCAGGGTAGTCAGGGCACCAAGCCTGTCAGAGTTCAGGGAGTGTCTGGATGACATTCTTAGTCATATGATTTAGTTTTAGGTAGTCCTGCGAGGAGCAGGGAGCCGGACTCCATGATCCTTATGGATCCCTTCCAACTTGACATGTTCTATGATTCTATGACCGTAACCCCCATCCCCACCCCCTGCGCCACTTGGGGGGAGAGGATTTAAAGGCGTGAAGCTGGGACTGGGAAAGGTGAGGGTGGGAAAGTGTCATTTTAATTTTTTTTCTTTGTTTCTCACTACCTGAATCTATTTTAATTGGCAACAAATGAAATTAATTTTCCCCAAGTCGAGTCTGTTTTGCCTGTGAGGGTACTTGGTAAATGATCTCCCTGTCTTTATCTTGCACTTTTTCATCCTCTTTTCTCCCCGTCTTGTTAAGGAGGGGGCGTGAGAGAGCAGCTGAAGGGTGTTGGCTGCTGGCCAAGGTTAACCCACCATACCCAGATAACATTGACTTTAGGACAGCTTTTCGAGACAGTCTCCCACCACAGTCTCACCTGGGAGCTGAGGAAGCTCGAGCTCAACGAAAAGAAGGGAAGCTGAGCTGGAAAACTGGCCGGGTCGCTGGCTCACGCGGCTGCAACCAACAGCTGAACGTCCAGCTGCAAGCTGGCAAGGGAGGACCCCGGGGGCCAACACAGGGCTCCAAACACACTCAGCAGCAACCGGGAAGATGACACAGATTGCACCCTCAGCAAACTGGCAGGTGATGCTGAAGTGGAGGGGGGCAGAGAAGAAGAGGGGGCTGACACAGTGAATGGCAGCACGTCTACCAACAGAGACAGACAACGATAAACCCAAGGACGGGGCCAAAAGAAACCTCATCAGGTTCAAGAAGGAAAAGCGCAAAGCTCTGCACCCAGGGCAGACGAACCCCATGCATCAGCACAGGCTGGGGAGAGCTGGCTGAGTAACAGCCCTCCTGGAGAGGGACCAGGCGCTGGGGCAGAAGCCAGCTGAAACGGGAGCCAACGTCTCACTGCAGAGAAGGCAAACCGCAGAGAGCACTGCAGGTAAGGGATGTTAGCCCTTCTCGGCCTGCCACTGGCAAGGCCACTCTGCAGAAACTGGGTGCTCAGGTGAGGAGCCCCACTTCAATGGGATGCTGGGGAACCAAGGAGGGTCCAGCCCTGGGCTACCAAGGTGGTCGGGGCCTCAAGGACATCCCCACAGGGAGAGGCTGAGGGAGATGGGCCTGTTTTCTCTGGCAAAGAGAAGGCTAGGACCATCTAAGAGCCATCTACAGCTACGGAGATGGGAACTCTGAAGACAGTCGAGACAAACTCTCTCAGCACTAGCAGACAGGATAAGAAAGAGCAATGGCCACAAAAGGCAGGATGGAAAATTGAGGTTGGACACGATGACAAACTTTTTCACCAGGAGGGTGGTGAAGTCCAGGAAGAGGCTCCCCAGAGGGGCTGTGGATTCTCTGTCCTTGGGGGTGTTCATGGCTTAGTAGGACAAAGCCACGGCTGACCCCACCCATTGCTAGTCAGAGCCCTGCTTTGAACAAGTGGTTGGACCAGGGACCTCCAGAAGTCTCCTCTGACCATTATACTTCAATGACTCTCTGATTGTAACAGCTGTAAAACAAAAATGTGGTGGACTAGTTTTGATAAGCAAGGAAAGTAATATAAGTCAGGAAGAATATTTGCAGTCACTGTAAAAGAGCTCCCATGCTTGGAATAAGGAGTTTGAAGGTTAAGTCCTCTTGAGGAAAAACTGCAATAAAGATAAAGGTGGTATAAAGCAAGTTGGTGAGATCATAAAGATAGATGACCTGGGGGATCATACCTTCTTTATTTTGAACATTTATTTTGTTTTGTTCTGATTTTTAGAAAAAAAAACCTGCTGCTCTCTTTTCAAGGAAGCATAGCAGGGAATGCTCCTTGCAGCAAAGGTATAGCTGAGCAACTACTGCTATGTTCCTGCAATTGCTGGAGGGCTGGTGGGCCTGGGATCCCTCGCAGAGCCCCGACAGTGCTGCTTATCTGTGTGGCAGCATCTTTTCCCTGTGCACTCCAAGCTTTTGGGGCTTGGACACAGGTGGCGGATCCAAAACTAAGCAGGAGCTGAGAGCTGCCATCTTAAATACAGGTATGAATCCAACTCATCTTGTGCAAAGGGTTTCCATACTTCTAGAAGTGAGGAGGAGTGGGAATCACTGCCTTCCTCGAGGCAAGTTACCACCAGCCAGGGGATCTGCAGGGTCCTGCCTCTGTTAGGGGGAACGGCTGAGTCTGGAAATCCACATCCCCCCAAGTACTCCATTGGGAGGAGCAGAAATGGGGTGTAGGGACCATGACTGATAGACGCTATGGATGCTATAAGTGCATAATGACTGGCAAGGCTGAAAGCAGGTCTCGGAGACCTGTGGCGTGTAGCTATGGTCCCAAGCAAACGCTGCCATCCATCCAGCCTCTCTGAAAAACTGTGATCACATCTGACTGACTGAGTTCAGAAAAGACAAATTCAGTGTGGACTAGGTGAAAGGAAGGGCTTTTTGAAGAACCATGGGAATGGAGAGCCTATTTTATAATGTCCTGTTTCATAATGAGTCTTGTTTAGTCTGGCAGAAGAGTGGCTGCAAGGGAACATGACTGCTTTCTATAAATACTGCAGGGAGGGAAACACTGGGGAGAACTATTTAAGTGAAAAGCCAATTCTGGTGCAAAAACAAGTGGTATAAATTGGCTCAGAAAAAAACTGGTCCGGAAGATTTCTAACCAGCCGAATAGGGATGTCCTAAGGCTGCCCAATAGCTGCAGTGTGTTGAGAAGGAGCATCCAAACTATTTTTCTGACAGAATTTGACAGGTTTTGAACCAGATCATGTGGCTGTTTGTAACAGCAGATGATGGGACTCAGTCACCCAGGAGCTGCTCTGCCTCTGGCCCTGCAGGGCTGGTGTGTTGGAGGGCAGAGATGCTGCATCCCCCATGCTGTTCTGCCATGAGGGCAAAATTACACTGCTCTTTAAATTGCTTTAGTAAACACAGCCTAAATGTTTTCTTTTGCTTTCACAAATTTTTTGTTAATCTCAACATTTTGTTCCCCTGGTGTCCTGGGGAGATACTGTAGTCCAGCCAAAGGACCAACGCCTTCTCCTGTGCTTTACCCTCTATTTTTTCCAGCATCGTCTGACACTGCCTCTCAAGCAGCATACCTGTTATTCCCTCTTCTCCTTTATCTGTGTTCTCCCATCCATCTCACTCTTCCTTCTTATTTCTTTTCTTCTGCCCTGTGCTACACCTGCTTGATCTTCCCTATCAACCTGGATCTCTCACTTCAACTCCCAGCTCTTCTTCCACCACCATTCACCACTTGCCTCCCGTGTCTTCCTGAAGAGGGGTTGATATTACTTACCTGCAAATTGATATTACATGGGAATCTATACCTACCACATTCTGTGTGGAGTGTGTGCCTAACAAGAGTATCGTATGATGGAGAACAGAGTCCTCTAGGACATCTTAAACGGCACTGAAGTTCTATGTGTGGGCAACTGAATCAAGCTCTGTGTGTCTTAATCTGGAGCTGGATCACCCCTGAGGCGGCTTACAGCTAAAATAAAAATTTTCATGTGTGGCTGAAGAAACCAAATAAGCTGGTTTTGCAAGCTCCAGAGTTTCAGTACAACAGTTGCAACTCGATATTGATTATCCACTAAGAACAACACAGACCTAGAAAAAAAGAAAACACTCATGTCTCCAAAGAGGAGCAAAAGCAAAGTCTGAGTGAAAGGCAGGTGACTGTTAATTGATTTATATCACAGGATACCGTGGCTGAAGACTTTGATACTGTAAATCAGAAAACAGTGTTAGAAATGGCCTAAACTGAAATAAGACCAACTTTGAATGAAAACAAAAGGTTCACTGGCTCAGAGATGTGAGATTAATTTGGCTGCTGATTCAATGGATCAAAAATTGCATTGACCTAGTGCCTCTGACTTTCCACATCATGTCCAGAAAATGTAAGGTAAGTACAGCTAGACTGGAAGACTGCTGCCTGACAAATTTTGTTTTTTTTCTCTTAACAGAAAATTTCAGCTCCATTTTTCCAGCGGTCCAAAACATCCTCTGCTTCCCACATTGTGAGATGACGACAATGCTCAGCTGTCTTTGGCCTGAGTTATGGCGCCGTGCCAGAAAGTATCTCAAGTTGTGAAAAGTCTTAAATCAACACATTTTACCACTGAAGAGTGAGGAAAAACAGTTTCTAAACCATATGAAATATTCATGTCTAGCATCTTGTGAGATACCATCTGGTTAGATCAAACCAAAGCAGAGCTGATAGTGTCACAGAAACACACTGGATAGAAAGTACAATGAATGATGTGACTTCAAGATTCATTGTTTCATGACCTACAAAAGACCACTGCAAAACCAGCAAGCATTATTTCAGGAACAATTAACTTTTCAAACAAAGAAAAATCCGAAAGAGAAATGTTGTTCCTTTGGGTCTGTTATTAGGAGAATCATAACGTACTTCAGATAAAATCATGCCTCTCATGAAGACATTGACAATTTAACTGCAATTTAATATTTGCCTAAATATTAAAGTATCTTAAAAAAAAAAAAAACCTAACCCCCAAACTATCAAACAAGCACTTTTACAGTCAGAAGAATAAACAAAGGACAAATCCTGCTGCAGTACTATGATCTCCCAGCACTTTATATTTATATTCCTAGAAGTAAATATGTCCTTTTTTCCCTAAAAGCCATTGTTCACAAGGCACAGTACAGGGACTTGGGAGACCTGAGTTTTTCTCCTGCCAGAGCTACTTTGCTGATATATGACCTTGAGACAAACATTTTGCTTGTGTTACTGCTTCCCCTCCCACCTTCAGTCTCTTCCAGACAGAGACATTTTTACTCTGCCTTATACAATGGGGCCTCTAGGTGCTATTGCAATGTAAATAGTGGCAGCACAGGTGCAATTGCGAGTGGAATATGGCTTTTATTATCCAGTTACAAGGTCACCGTTGGGTGAAAGGATTGCTGCATGAAACATTACTAAGCCGTCAGCCTATGGCTGCCTCCCGGTTATATAATAATGTTATTTCAAACGCAGGGAAAGTATTTGAGGCTCTCCCAAGCCTGCCAAGTTTGCGGCGCTGCGGAGCATCAGTGGTAGAACAGCCCCGTGCAGGTGAGCATGAACGCAGAGACGCCTAAACTGCCGGGGCCTTGCCCACTCTGTCCCTGTCGTTTGCAATTTACCCATTCCTTTTCTCGAGGTTAATTAAGCTTTGTGACACCTTGGAGGATAAGGCAATATTGTACCCAGCTCTGCGGAGGGGAAAGATGAAGGAGGCAGAAATGAAATGGCTGCCTTGGAGTGGCAAGAGCCGGAATCAGGGCCAGGGTAATCTCCATTCCCTCGCCGCGCTGCGTACCTTGTGATAAAACTAAAATGCTACTACTTTAACAGCAGTGTCAGTCACACAGTATGAGCTCTGCACAGGCTTTGAAAACCAGGGAAGAGAGCATCAAATGTTCCAGCCCACTTAATTTGAAAGCTGCCTATAACAAACCCTTGGGAACATGTAAAACAGACAGGTCAAATTACATAGTTACACAAATATCACTGGATTTCTGGCATTTGGGAATAAAAGGCTTTGATCTGTTCAATTTAAAAGTGCCTAAAACATGCATACACTATGTTAAAATGTAACATTAAATGCTTTTCTTTTTGTATTTTCCAAAAGCTTAGCTAGCGACAATTTGTACACAGCATGACAAAACTTTGCCTTAATAACATAAATATCTATGCACAAGTAATTTGGCACAGTGTGCCATTGCAAAATATTTTCTATTCAGTAAAATGACAGCTCTTATCTAGTTCTTATACATAGAAACCCTTAAAGAAACAATCTATCGCCCTTTAAAAGCCCCTCTCTGTTCCTCGCTTTCCCATCTGTCTTATTTATAGCTCTCTCCTTTGTAAAGCTCTCCAAGATCTACGACTGAAAAGTACTCATAAAAACTCTGTGTGAGCCGGGATTTGAAATCAGCAGCACTTATGGATGTTACGCCTATGAACGAAAGACTTCAGTGCAACGCTCCGGTATTCAAAACCAACCCAACATCAGTGTCCTCGTCAACAATTAGCTTTAAACCAGCGCTCACTCGAAGCGCTGTATAAATGCATCAAAATGCCTCTTAGCCCTCCTCCCCCTTATTTTCGGCAGGCGTTTCACCGTGTCTATGAGCAGGGATCCTCTCTCCCTGTTTTCCCTCATTGCACAATTGGCTTTCCATGGGCCTCTTTGGCAGCTCCAGCCCCTTTGGAAAGCAGAGTTTATTCCTCCCCTCCTCTTTCAGCCTCACATTGAGGAGGAGGTCTGTGGCAGGGACTCGATGCCGCAGAATGTCAATGCCAGAAGTGGTCTTTCTCATGGAAATCAGGCGCGGGAGTCCGGCATTGTCCGTCCAAGAAGGAGAGACGTTGCTTTTTTTTTTCCCCCTCTCCCTTTCTGGGAGATTATATTTGAACGGATGAGCTCTGGCTCTCTCATGCCTCGCGAGTGCCAGATCCTTCCTCAGGACTGATTTCTCCATCTCCTCCCTCACCTACATTGTTGCGCCATCTCCTCTTCGTCACGTCCAATTAGTCATTACGGGCTTATCTTGGCATTTTTCAGATTTCATGGATAAAAATGCCAAATAAGTGGATTTGACATGAATTTACTGCTGCTGAGGACTGTATTTATCTACCCCAATACGTGGCACACAAGCACTGATTACACCGTTTGACCCCCTGGGAGAAAAGGAAGTACTCTCCTCGCCGAACTGAGGGGCAAGAGGAGATGTGCAGGAAGGAAACGACTTCCCTAGGGACACGCCGGGGCCCTATTGATATATCCCTGGCGGCACATTTATTTATGCCCCTCCCAAGAGTTTGCTGTTCAAAGTCTTCCTCCTGGTTTGACTCAAGAGGGATTTGGGGGGGATCAGTAACACGGACACTGCAGTTTTCCAGCGTTACAAATACGAAGGCCCAAGTCCTGGTGTCTTAACATGCAGCTCATGGCGGTTGACAGTCACATCGGCCCCAGGCGGTTCTCTGGTACATTAGAGTAAGGTCACTCCTGGTTGCTGCCAACTGGCCAAACTCATCCCCTTCACAGCCCTGCGAGTCAGCCACAGTCAGGCTCATGGTTTGGGGACTGGAAGAAAAAAAAGAGACCCATCAAAGAGCAAGCTCCAGCAGAGCTGGCACCTACCAGAACCGCGGTGCAAAGCCCGCAGATCCACGCACGGGCTCCCCGGGACGGGCTGGCCTTACCCTCACCAGGCAGGTCAGCACCTAACCCTGCGCACAGCACGCTGCAGCTGCGCAAGAGCCGCCTTCCGCCGGAACGCTCCTGCTCTGAATATCACCAACCTTGAGTGTTTTGCTGGCAGTCGGTAACACAACACTAAATCCAGTTGGGCTGATAAGAAATAAGCCATGTCACAAATTCAGTGATAGTGAAAAAGCTGTCTTTAAAATAATTTTCTTGTTGAATCTCTGCCTTCAAATGAGCAAGACCCAGACCACGTATGAATTCACACTGCAGATCCCGGTCTTGCCGTGATAGGATTTAAACTGGTTTGTTAATACTCTGGGAGAAAGGTATCACGCATTTCAAAGGCAGGGAAGCTGTATCTGTGCCCTTTTATCCACCTTCGGGAAGGGTTTGTTGAATACATCTCAGTACGTATTTTTGATGAATATTGGATTGTATTTCTGAATGAATTTTTCCAATTAAAAATCGTTCGAAACTGTCATTTTGGAGCTATGACAGATATGCGGCACATACAAAGTACGCAGTGTGTTCTGCATGTCGGGTAGATGAAAGATGCAGGGTAATTGCTAATTGATAGTGTATTTAAATATCATGCCTGCGTACTTATCTCATCGCAACTTAGAACCGACAATACGTAACATGTTGTTAATGCACACACCTTTCATGAAACGAGGTACAAAGAGTCTAGTACACCGACCTTGCACAGGTTGCATGCTGTGTGCGCGTAACCTTTTCACAGCTGACAGTGTTTGAAGTATTTACGCATAAAAAATTTATGCATGCATTGTTCACTGAGGCATTGAGATATGCAGCCTTCCATATGTTATACATATCACATATAACATCTATGCCAAGTATTTTTGGGAAACCAAATGCAATTGCCCATATGCTCCCCAAACAATGGGAACGTGCTGCAAGTTGTGGGACTGGGGCAGCAGCTTGATCCTCGGGGAATACTGAAGCACGGTGGGATAAGGGAGAACACCAGAGATGGAAAGGAGCGGGCAAACTGTGACGGCACTAGCTCGGCTTGTGTACGCGTGTGCGGAGAAAAGGCAGCGTTTAACTTCGTGTGTTAGGATTTCCGTCCTCCCTCTGGAGAGGAGGGAAGGATTCACTCCACTGCGGAGTGTGAAAGAACACGTCCTCCCTCCTTCGCCCTTATCTTTCCACCGAAGGATCAGAGGCCTCGACTTCAACACGCTGCTCTGCCCCAGGCTCCACAGCAGCCACGGCCAGCATTCCCCCCGCTCCTGCTCCGCATCCCCCTACCTCTGCTCCCGCCGCAACATCTCCCTCGCAAAGAACCTCAGGTTTCCCTCTGACGCGCTCTCCTGCACGCTCCACCACCAACCCTCCCTCCGACACCGCCCGCAAACACACCGCTGCGGCTGCCGGGACGAAAGCGGGGAACCGCGCGCCGGCGGCGGCCGCAACACGGCGCACGGCACACCGCGAACGACCGGCACAGCTCACCCTGCACCACGCATACACGCACTGCACACCGCAGTCCGTAGCGACCACGCGCGCCGTGCATCACGCACCCCACGCAGCGCACACACCGCCCACGCCATGCGCTCCACGCGCCCCACGCGCCCGGCACGCTCGGGGCGCGCGCCGCCGGGGGGCGGGGTGGAAGCGCGCCGGCGCGCGCTCATTGGCCACGAGGGAGGCGGCCCCTCCTCTCCCGGTGGCGCGTGCGCGCGTGCTTGCGTGCGTGCGTGCGTGCGTGCGTCCGGGGAGAGGGCGGGGGCGGGCAGCGCGCGCGCGAGGTGGAAGGGGGCGGGGACTGGTTGCCATGGCAGTGACGTCAAAGTGTGTCGGGGACAGGGAGCGGAGACACGGAAAAGGTCAAACTAAAGGCGAGGAGGAGACGCGGTCGCCGCCGCGCCGGGGCCGGGGCCGGGGCCGAGCAGGGGCCGGGCCGGGCCCCGGCCCGGGCGGCTCCGCGGGACCCGCCGGCCGAGCGAGGGCGGCGGCCGCCAGCGGGGGGCCGCGAGCGGGCCGGGCGAGGCAGCCCCGGCGAGGCAGCCCCTCCGGTCCCCGCGGCGGAGCCGGCCGCCCCCCGCCGCTTCCCCTCACAGGTACGGGGGAGCGGCGCCCCGGCGGGGCCGCCCCGCTGTGGAGGCGGGCTGGGGCGGGGGACAGGCCGCGGCCTCGGGCGGCGAGCGGGGCGCGGGGAGGGGGCCAGGGCCGTGGCGGCGGCCGCCCTGAGGCGGGGGGACGGGGGCGGGGGAGCTCCCTTAGTCCGCCGAGGGGCGGAGGGGTGCCCTGGGCGGCGGGGCAGGGGGGGGAGTTTGCAGCCCGCCACCCCCGGCGATGGGAGTGAGCCTGGGGAAGGGGCTCCCTACCCCTTTGCACATTGCGGGGTGGGACAGGGTTCTTGCGGGGAGGGAGAGGAGCCCCGCAGCCTTCACTGTGCCCGCCCCGCGCCGTGCCGGGGTCCCTTTCCCACCGCAGAGCCCTTGGGGGCTGTGCTCGCCCCCTCACCGTGCTTTGACCTTGTTGACCTGGGAACAGAAGTTGGGCTTTTTTCTTTTTTTTTTTTTTTCCCCTGGGCTGTAGGGACTTCTGCCCCCCGCCCCGGCCCCCAGCTTTGCATAACTTGTCTCCCGAGTTGACTGTCCCTTCTTCCCTGCACTTTGCCCTTGCTCGGTGGTCTGTAGCGTGAGGGAGTAAAACTATGCAGGGACTGTTTTTTGTTTCTCTAGTGAGAGAGCTGGATCACAAACAAGGCAGACTACCTAATATATATATATATATATACACATCCCTTTTTTCCCCCACAGCAGCCCAGTGCTGAAGTAGGATTCTGTGATAGTATAGAACAAGGCCCTTGGGCGTGATTTTTTTTTTTTTTTGAGAAAACCCTGGACTGAAGCTGCTATTAGCATGTAGAGTTTGAATGCCACAGGCAGTCTGTTGTCTCTTCATGTTCAAAGAATAATTTAGAGGAGCAGTAATGACTCATTAATAGAAAGTATTAGTTGCATGAAGGCAAAACCAGGTGAAGTTTCTTACTTTACCACAGACTTAGTCTGTGACCTTGGATCAGTCTTTCTGCATCAGTCCTCTGTTTGCTTATGAATCAGGAATAGTGGTGCTTTCCAAAAACATACTGTGAATAAATATACTAATGAGTGTGAAATGCTTATCTGCTATAGTAATAACAGGTAGATAGCGATGTTATTTCTACTATAGAAGCATAGAGGCTCTAGCCAGGACACGAGTGGTTTGCTTGCAGAATTTCCCTGTAGTAGCTACACTTTGATGGAAATAGACGCTTGCTTAAGAAGACATTTAATAACCTGTGATATTGCATGATCTGTACTGTGTGGTCATCTTACACTTCATATTTTTATATGCTTTCAAAGAGCCGCCATTCCACAGTGCAAATAGTTTGTGGGTGTTTTTTCCCTCCTGTTTGCCTAGAACAAAGCTGGTGTCCTCTTCCACTGCCAAGGAAGCCTTGTGAATTTCTAATGTGGCTGATTATCTCTGATAGTTGGCCTCTCTGAGCCACATGGTGTTAGATTTGGTGTTTTGGTAGGGAACTGGCAGAGAGGTATTCTGATATACTTGATATGATGAAGAAATTACTTCTGGCATTGGTTTGTAACTTACTGCGATACCATTCAGTTGTACTGGCCAGGGTTGGGTAGTTGCGTTAACTCGATGCTATCTCAGGGTGCCTCTGTATTTGTGAGAAAATACTGAAGGGAGTGACAATAAGTTCATTACGTGTGTAATGAAAGAGAAACTGAGTAGTTCAGTTTTAGGAACAGTATTTTCCCTCTCACCTTATATGATGCTCTCTATAGAAAATCAAATGCCTTAAGTATGCCGTAGGCAAAAACTTCAGTACAGGAATCCTAGAACTGTGAAGGAGTTACCTGTCGTGGTTCACACGCTGCTCTGAAGTGGTGTGCAGCCACTGCAATAACAGCTGAAAGCAGCCAAGCGCAGAGCTGGGAGTTGCTGCTGCTGTGAATACTGACCTGAGTGAGCTAAGTTTTCCCTCTTTACAGTTTTGCTTTATACTAACTTGCGCAGCTAGATTACTTGTCTCTTTTTTTTTTTTCTTTTGTTTTTTTTAAATCTGTTGTAGAAGGATACACCAGGAAGAAGCACTATTTGACTGATATCTTAGGGGTTTTTTTGAAAGTAATTTGGTCTATAGTTTCTCACTTATCTACTCAAGTTAATATGAAACTTCCATAATCAGTTTTAACATTAAATAGGAAAGCTTTTATGTGTTGAGGAGGAGGTAAGCATAACACAGTTGGGGTTGTTTAGGGTTTTTTTCTTTTTTCTTAACAAAACTGAAAGCTGCTGTGGTAAAATGGCAATTCATTGTTAATTCATAATATGTAGGTGCCCTGGAAAAATCAAATACCTGGTTTCATAGCTACCCTTAGGCATCTTTAATTTATGCAAGCAAGGCTTGCTGAGTAACTACTCTAAGTCTCATTGACCTTAGTAGGTTTGCAGAGGTCATATTTTAAAACAGATAAGTTGTGCTTGAACTATTTTTTCAGTAAGTATTAGGAGCAAGTATTTGTGTATGTAATTACATGCTTTTTCCAGTTCTCCATTACATTTTTCTGTTTTTCTTTAGATTCTTGCTTATAAGTGCTACAGTAAATCTAGTGTCTTCTTGGATTTTATTTTTTATCTCTCAATATTAGGAAGAAACACGGGTTTTTGAAAACAAGTTCTTTTTCAAGATCTTGGTAAAACAGAGCAAACTGTGAGGTTTTGCAAACAGCTAGAAAGGCCAGTTTTAGGATCAGAGAAACTTGGCCAGCGCAACCCAAACGTATACGAGTGACATCAGCATTTTCCTGAGCCATTTATGCTATTCACTTCTGTTGGTTCCCAGCAGTGCCTTGTGTCTTATGTAAGCTTGCACTGTACATCCTGTCCTGCTGTTCTCATGCATGAAAATTCATTGGTGTTATCTTACTGTAGGTTTTGAGAGCTGAATAGTTACTGGCTGCTTGTTGTCTCAAATGTCTACGTGCAAATTTCTTACGAGCATGCCGAAGAGATCTATGCCAGGAGCATAATACTGTCCTCCTAGGAGACATCAGAGGAATAGCTTGGAGTGAGACACAGTTCGTCCCCCTGCTCCTTTTGGTAATGGGAACTGTAACCACTGTGAAGTAATGTGGCTATGGAGATTAATCGTGAGAGAGAGGTTTTACTGGACAGAAGCCTTGATCTGTATCATACATAGATGGACCACTAATGCAGTTTTGATGGCTGGTGATTAAAACAGCTGTAAAAACCAAAGGACTACAGTTTCAACAGAAGCTTCAATAATATCAAGACTGGAAAATAAAGGCTTTTATATACTATTACTGTGCAGTTCTTGTTACAAGGTCTTTGAGAGGAATTGTGCCTTCAGATACTAATACTTTAAACTTGTTCTTGTAGTTAGCATTTAGTCATGCATAATGAAGATACTGTCACCTGATGGGTGAAATTGAAGCAAACTCTCCATTATAAGCTCTCAAAACCAAACATTCCTTCTGTTTTTCTTGCTTGCTAAATCTAGCTGAAACTTGCTGGCATAAAATCCTGCAGTAACGCAACGTTTATAGTTTAAGTAAATCGGGCACCTTCTTTGAACAGTATCTAATGTTTCAGTTTAAAAAAAATAAAAAGTGTTTCTTAAATACACTCTAGTCTCTTTTGTTAGTGCTCTAGCAGTGTGAGGGAGCCAAATTCCTGCTTACCTGGCTTGGTGAACGTGGTTGTCCTTGTCTGGCTCAATGGCTTGTTTTGAACAGCTGGAAAGTTAGCTTATGAGCGCTGATGTAGCGCAGTCATGTACAGGGCTGTACAAGATGTAGAGCTCTGCAGTGGAACCATATACAGAAGGGAAGAAGGGTTGACATGGAGGAGAAGCGCACCTGGAGAGGAATGCTGATGTGGCCTCTGGAAGTAACGAAGAAATCTTTTCTGTGGCTTCCCACAAGTGATCTGTTCCATACTCCATGAAACAATTTCTCATTGTAATAGAGAAACAAGAGGAATATAAGACTTGACAAGGAGACTGGTTATCTGAAAAGGAACAGGTGCAGTGCTTTGACACTTAAAAGCTTAACAAATTCTTGTAAGGGAGCTGTTCTTGCAGAGTTTAAGGAAATTTATTGGCAAGACATCTAAGAGGGACTTTAATTTTCATTTTGAGTAGGGAATTATCATTATTGCTTTTATCACACAAATCTAGGAATGCATGGGCTTTTTCTAGTGCTTTTGTTATTTTTGGAGGATATGCAAATCTGTTTTAAAACCATATGCAGGAAAATGGACAGCAGTGCAGTTGTATGCATTTTAGAGACTTGTAGCAGCTGTAAGAGCAAACCTCAAAAAAAAAAATTACTTCAAAAGCACCTGCATGTAGCACATTCAAGATTCCATTACATTATATTTTATTGCTTTACAGATACTTATGTGAATATGAAAGTCCACATATCTGTTGTCATTATTCAATAGCCTTTTCATTCTGTAGATGTAGACAAATAAAACGTAGTCTGGATGCTTAAATCTGCTAAAATATTTATAAGAAAGTTGGCGCTTGGAAAAAGTTTCCCACAGGATGCAGTGGGTGTCAGGTCTAAAGGTCAGTGGCAGACAAAGTAAAGTGAAGGCTCTTTTGGATTTATTTTTCTGCATGTTTTTTAAACAAACCCTCCTTATGTAAAGAAGCATGGAATCTTTCTTTTACTTCCTAAATTTCCAAATGCTAACAGGCATTTATGGGTTCGTTCCTACTTAACCATTTTGTTGAAAACTTTTTTTTTCTTTGGGAGAGGAGAGGAAGAAAAAAAATCAGTGCAGTTAATATATTAATGAACTCTTAGCACGGAAGTTCCTAGTGTAAATCAGAAAAGCCAGATGGAGTTTTAAGCAACTGTCATGTACAACTTAGGAAACGAACATTCCTGATACTAATAAAAGGGCCAGATTGGAACTACATAATTAATCCCAGCGTCCTCTTCAACACATGATAAGATTTGGCTGTAACAGCCAAACTCTTGTGCGTATCTACTGGTGATTAGTGCTCATGCTGCAGCTTAAATGGGAAAATAAGTGTGAGTAGTGGCTGACTTGGTCTTGAATCTATTTCCTGTCTTAAATATGTATGTAGATAAATTATACGTATTAAATATGTATATAAATATATCTACATACATATTTTACGTATATAAATATATTTAAAGACAGGAAATAAGTATATAGGGTTTTTTAAGTGTTACACGGCAAAACGTTCTCTCCATTGGAGTCGATTGAAATGTAATGACTGGGGAGCCGCAGGAAACAATCCTGCAATTAAGTTTATTCACTGCATGTATCAGTGACCTGGAAGAAGTGTGCAGGAAGGTGCTAAAAAAAAAAAAAAAAAAAGGCTTATGAGATGGCACAAAGTCTGTGTCAGAGACAGACAGGAGGAGGAGTGGGCAGATGGCAGTCAGTACAAAACAGGTGAATAATCAGATTGAGAACAAGCTCAATAGACTGTGCAAGTCAGTGTGCTGTTTGCATGCTGCTTGCATTTTTGGTTTAGTTAACGCGATGGGGATTTTTCCTGTTGTGATCTGTGGAACAGAGAGGTAAAAATCTTGTAGCTGGAAGCATATATAATGGTGAAAGCGTGCCTGCCATTGTCAGAGGGAACTTCTGGGATGAGTAGAAAGGTCGGTGCTTTCAGAACTATCTGGACTGGAAAACCTTAAAAAAAAAAAAAAAAAAAAAAAAAAAAAAAAAAAAACCAAACCCTGTTCAGTTTTACAGACTTCACCTATTCAGATCTGTCTTTGGCATGCATAACATGGAATAATATTAAAATGATATAAAATCTTAGTGCCTGGATAACCCGCATGTGCTGTGTGATGACAGATTTATTTTTTTTTCTGAAATGGTCTAGAAGGTAGCAAGATGTATTTGTGATAATTTGCTTACATAATTGATTTTTTCTAGTTTGTTTGAAAACTTTTTGGGTAGCTGTCTAGCCTAACCGTTCGTTGCCTGGCTTGGTGATCTTTTCCAGATTGTTGCTTAGAGGCACTATTGGAGTGATGAAGGTAAAGAAGAACAAAGGGATGGTTGTAGTGATGAATGATTGATCCCGTAGAACCTAGCACAACGCTAAGGTTTATTAAAAAAAAAAAAAAAATCCGGAAATGGAAAAACTCCTCCCCCACTGATTCTTGCTTCAAAAAAATTTGTAGTAATTTATAATAATAATAAGCAATAATAGCAATCTCAGTCTTTCCTGTTTATATTTGTTTCAAAATGTTCCTGCTCTTTTCTTTTTTAGGGAGTTCCGTAAGTTGCAACAGCAGTGAACTGGTCTAGCTGGAGAATGCCCTACTACCCAATAAAGAGGCATTGCTTTGTCTGAGCTGGCACTTAATGAGAAGTACAACCCACCTTGCAGTTTAAAATTTATTTAGTACAGAGAAGTTTTCTATGTCTGAAGCTACCCTTTAGTAATATCAGTGCGCTCCTTGTATGCTGTCTTCTTGGGATGCCTCAGTCTGAACAACACCAGTAAAGAGTTTTAACAGCACAAGAAGGTTGAAGGAATTAGGTCTATATTTCTGCAGAAATGAAGGTTAGAAAGATAAAGGAAAAAAGATTAAAATATTCACAAGAAGTGCCCTAGATAAGATTGTTTCGTGTCTGAGGGCATGTTGAATCTTGTGGGAATGAGGAAGCTAAACTACTAAAAGGCTGTTTAATTCTTGTGTTTAACACTGAATCAACACGATGTTAGATATCAAAGTGGTACTAGTGGAATTTGTAGGAATGTGGGCACTTTTATATAAAGAATATAGAAATGAAATAAGTTAGTCCAAAACAAATCTTTTGCTGTGTCAGAGCAGTGTGGAGAATGAACGTGGGAGGCTTAACATGAGTATAATAAATCAAAATGCCAGAAGAGCCTCAGAGGACTTTCTTCATTCACTTCATTGTTTTCTCTGCAGATACAGCATGGTTCAGCCAAATGCAGGGTCGTCATTCTTCTGATGTTCAAAGTGTTTCTAAGTGTTCCTGAAGACTGAGCTCTTTTCTGTGCGTTACCTTAAACTGCTCAGTTCATCATTTGGAGTGTTCAGTGCACTAACTGAGTACTTTTACATGCAGAAATCACAGTGTGAGTTTGCAGTTTTGGGTGAGCGGTGAGGTATGTTGTGTACTGTTGATAACCTACAGAAAAGGCTCAAATTTGTACCTTCTGGAAAGTACTATTTCCCTAAGCTGATGCTTGGCAACAGAAGATGCCCTGCTGACCCTCTGCAGCTTGGCAGAAAATGCTCCTTAGTGCGTGAGCTTCCTAAGCATGTATCCCAGGGTACAGAGTGCTTGGGGCTGCTGGCACAGAGTGTTTTTCCTTTTTTTTAACCTTCAGTAAACTGTCTCCTTTCCCCATATCCTCAGTACCAGGCAAACAGAATAGTAAAATAGAGGGCAGAGTTATTTAGTAAGATAGAAATTGGAAACAAAAGAGTAAAAGTAGAACAGACTGAAAACTCTGTTTTGGTTTAAGCAAATGATGACCTGGCTAGCTGTTTAGCTGCTGTTACCTAGAATTTCTAAGGCATGTCTCAGCTGTTGGACCTGGACAGTCAGTACTCATAGCAATAGTCTCGCATCAGTGTTAGCTTTGATTAGTATTTAAAGATAAAATTGCTGTGAGTTTTCCATCACATCTTCATTTCTTTTGCCTCATCCTTACTGCGTGTTGTTTGTGGCTCTTCCTGGAGATGGGCACCTTTGCTTAAAGACCGTTGCTTTTTGTTTTTATCAGTATTCATTCTGCTGGCTGACTGGCCCATGTTTGATATGCATCATTATTTTAACATACATTCTTACAACATATGCTTAGTGTAATGTGTATTGTTAACCTGATGTTTTCTGAGAGCACCTTTAGCTTTTTATAGAGAGCACATGTGATACATTATTAGCACTGCTGATAAACTTTGTGAGTAAATGATCTGATTATATACAGATTGTGCTTGTAAATAAATATTCTCATCATTGCCCCTCAATCTCCTCCTTTTGGAGTTTTGCTTATCTTAAATTATTGTTCAGTAAACTTAACCAGTAAAACTTTAACTTAAGAGTAATCAGTATTGCACTTGCTTCTAGAAGGATAAGTAAACACATTTTTTCCATCAAATTAGATTAAGACAAGAAATACTACAGCTAACTAATTTTTAATATTAGTTTATTATACAGGTGTATACTTTATCCCAATAAGACAAAAGCAGTGTTTTCAAGAATGTTTTTCCTGGTGGTGGTTCTATGAGCCTAACTCTCTGATCTCCCTGTAGGTCAAGGACATCTTCATTTTCACATAGCCCTTTGCTGTGGGATAACTAAGCCGTCTGCTAACAGTATCAGGCACTTTCAGGTCACTGGAACATTGGGAATGTTCTGGTATCAGGGAAGCTAGTTCTTCTGCAACCTGTCTCTCATCTGTTCTGAATATATCAAGGGAAGTATTTCAAGGAAATATCAAGGAAAGTTAAGGTGACTTCTAGAGCTTTATGAAGATTGGTATGCTGTATCTCTAGCCTTTATAGCAGAAAAGAAAACTATTAGACTAAACAGAGCTTGCCGTGTTCAAAACTTGAATCAGCTATGATAGAAGACGGATTCTTTAACAAGGAAACTTGTGATATTTTCTTTGCTTAAAATACGCATCTGTCTATTTTGACTCTTCCCTCTTCTGATTTTTTTTTTCCTATTACTCTGTAACTTGAAAAATGAGTTGCTGCAGCTGATCCAATGCTTTTAATATTATTAATTACAAAATAAATGTAGTAGTTGATATCCTCAGATATTATGTGATTAGGCATGATTGTCTGGTCTTGTATTTTTCATTTGATTTCAGCCTGTATGACTGCTTTGAGTTCAAAAGCCTAATCAAAATTTTACAATGAGTTTTTTCACTTTGAATATGGTGACTAAATGACTTGTCTTGATAAACACACTAGTTGGATCAGGAATTGCTAAGCTGGTGGTTCAGTTAAAAGTCAGGTTATGCCAAATATTAACTAGAAGCAGTAAAATCTCAGGAAAGTAAAATGAATCTATGTACTTAAACATTCCTTGGTTCTAACAAACTGACTGAAGCTGTGATTCTGTATGTTAATGTGAAGTTGCATATTACAATATCAGGGAGAAGTACTGGTTTATTTGTTGCTCTTTCTTACACAACACATTTCAGTGTGAAGTTCCTTATTGTCGTAGTTAATGCTATCTGACTTCTTGCTTATATGTAACTTAAGAAACAAGACCTTTATTTACACACCTTGAATTGCTGTTATGTGTAGTATTACTTTTAAATTTCTCCTAAGAATACCAGGCATCCCAATAAAACCAAACCTCTGCTGCAATTCTCAAAGACTGTTAATCATTAATTATTTTCCTTTTTGTGAAAAGGGGAATGTTTTCCTAAGTCGCCTGCTTTAAATGAAAAGGTGAATACTGGTTTTCTGTCAATTTACCGGTACACTACAAATCTACTATTGCAGAATTTTCCTTAATAGTTTAGACAGTTTATAATATGCTGTTAACCTGAACTATGTGGCTGTCTGCTTCAGTCATTTCTTCACCCCTGTAGAATCAAGAAGTTATTTTAGCTGTCTGGTTAATCTTTGCACAGATAGGACTTTCAGATCATTGGAGACTGAAGCACTGTGGTGTGCAGGTTATTGATAACTCTGTGATGTTTCCTGTCTTTTAAGCTACTGCTTTAAGTTGGAGAATATAATTAGTTTGACTTCTTCTGCTATTAAATAGTATTGTAGTTAAGTTGGGATTTGAAAGATTAAATGTGAGATTTCATTTGCATACGGAACTTGACAAATATTGCCAACTGTGATGCTCTCTTTCTTGCATTTAAGTGGAGCCTAAGGCAGCTGACTTTTTGTGGCTTTGTGGAAGGGCGGTGAGTTTTGGTCTGTTGTTGGTGCTTGAGTTTAGTTTATATGACTGGAAGCCTGTATTTGCAGCATTTGCTTAAGTGTAACTTCATTGGTCCCATTGTAGAGGTTAACTTTTTGTTTAGCAGAACATACTTGTTCTAGAAATGCTATGGCTGATGCTTATTACTCTAGTACCAGTTACGTTTTAATTTTCACGTTGGAAGAATATTACAAACTGCACATGATTTTTTTTTTAATTGAATTGATTCCTTAGAGGAATTTCTTGATGTTTTTATAACATTTCTATTGAGTTAATATGGTCTCCACTGACCTCTGCTTGAGCTGCAACAGTTCTGCAGAACTGACCGAGAATTTGCAGTTGGTCACTCAGATAAAGAATAGAAGTAGAGGGTGTCTGTAAAAAGTGCTTTCAGTAACTTGTCCCACACTTGCAGGTAAACGATGTAGAAGAGGTTGAGGAAAATAGCTGATTTCCAAGTTGTCAGTCTCCAGACACCTTGAGAGTTTTTTTTCGGTTACCTATCCTGGTTTCTTTGGCTTGTAAAAAAGCAATTGGAACAGATGATAACTGCTGTGGAAAGCTGAATGAAGATACCTTTCAGCTCTTTCAACAGGTGAAATAATTCTTAAGGACTGTAGCATCCTTGCTCTTCAAACCTCTTTCAGGGAACATCATCTGGTTTATGAACCGAGTATGGCAGGATTCCTATGAAGGGCCATGCATTTGCTTTTTTTTTGTAAACAAATTATTTTTCATATGTAAATGTGGTGAAATGAGGTGGGCAGCTTTAATCTTTTTTTTTTTTGGCTCATTTGTTTTGGGGAGGTGCCTGGCTTTAATGAGATTTTATTTTGGGCTCTAGTAAAAATCCTGATAAAATCAAATTTATAATGTAGAAACTCCAGACTTAACGATGTTTTTGTGTGGGAGCTCCACTTTTGGGCTTGGCTTGCATCTCTCATGCAAACTTTTCTGCAGAGCTGTACCCTTGACCTAATGAAGTAACTAATGTTAATGTGTTAGTAGCCGGCCAGCCACCAAAGGAAGATTGAACCACATCCTTGATTAGAGGTTTTCACAAATATTTTTCGGGAATATTAGTATTCAGAAATGTATTATACTGCCAAGTTCTTCAGGAGAGGTTTTGCCTTAGGTGCTTTAGATGATTCTGACTACTTGGAAACCTTTTTGTTTATTCTTGCATTCTTTTGTTTTGTCTTTGCCTCTCCAAGGTCAGGATGCTTTCTGGACTGATCTGTACTGTCCGCATACCAGCAGGTGGAGCATTGGTAACATAAGACAGACTTATAACTCCCTCCAGCATTTAGGACAAGTGATTGCCATGTAAGTCCTGCCCAGTTGATTTCCGGGGAGGTGGAGTCTGCTGACTGTGTTTGGCATAGAAGTCTGTGGGAAGAGCTCCATGTTAAAATGCAGTGTTAACAAAAAATGCCAAAGGACAGTTTTCAGACTTGCAATTGCGGTGAACTTTGATGCAGAAAGTGAAAGGCAACTTGGTGTTCCTCTGCTGGTTTTTTGTTTTTGGGTTTTTTTTTTCAAATGTCAGTTTCCTGTTGCAAGGCATGGAAGTATTGAAGCTACATCTAAATGGTTATAAAGTTGATAGTACCTTTAAGGGAGCATGATTTTGCTAAATTAATTTTTCAGTTGTTTACTGTGTCTTTGAGATATACAGCTTGCTCATGTTACTGTTCCCCACTCAAAACGTTGATATCAGAGGTCTTAAGTATTGCTATCTTTTTTTTTTTCCTGGGAGGGTGGTGGGGGAATGTTCCTATTGTGGTTGAACAATTCACCTCTATTGATTTAACACTATATTGCCACCAAAACAGGCAGGCCTGCCCTATACAGTACCTTCTTCCTGTCAGTGCTAAGGATTGCACTGCCATCCAGTAACTGAGATCAGCTACTTGCTATAGCAGAAAACTGATCTTTTTTCTTTTTTTTTTTTCCAGGATTAGTTTGCAGCTAATGTAGTCGTTGTCCAAGTAACTTGCATCATGAAATTATAAAATTCCTGTAACAGTGGAGGAAGCAGGAATCCCTCAGCTGGAAGACAGAGAGAGCAGGACTACGCTTCTGCCACAGTGCTCTTACCATGTTCAATTTAAACCATCCTGAAAGTGCACCAGTAGTCAGGCTCTGTGGCGTGAGTATTCTCTTCATGTTTTTTGGAATGGTCACTGTGTAACAGCCTCCCTCACTAAGATAATTATAAAGCAATACTAAATTGCACTAAATGATGTTCTTATTGTGCAGTTGTTTTCTATTTGAGGTGTGATGAAGATCTCAGCTGCATATAATTGTTGCATTCATGCATTACTGTATTTTGCAGGCATGCATAAAATGTAAGTGTTTAGGTTCTGTGATTTAAAATGCTGCTAATAAAAATTGCTTCAGGATTAACTTTCGAACAACTGTGCATTATTATCTCCAGAATGCCTGTCACCATAGGCTGGTTAATGGCGTTCTTTGCTGCTGATCCTGCTGAACATGCAAATCAACTTCTTTTGGCTGAAACAAAATTGAAAGGTTTGCTTCTGGACTTAGCTAATGCATTTGGTTTAAGGCTATTTAGACCATAGGTCAGACTAGAGCTAATTCTGAAGTGAGATCCCCTGGAATATATGTAGTTTGAATATTGTCTTCAGCGCAAACTGTTTTCTTTTGCAGATCTCCTCTTGCAGTACACTACCCACTAATGTGGGTGTAGGCTTTTTTTAGATGAATACATTGGTTAGTTAACCAAAAGGTGTGAAAAACACCAGTCAATGCAAGGAAGAGAGTTCATTTTAGCTACTAGTCTTATTGATTAAATTGAATACCTCTCATTCTTATTTTGAAACTCGGTGACAGCATGAGATAATTCAAGGTTCACTGGAGCAAAAATACCCAAAAAGCAGGATTATAGGGTCAGGTAATGACCTAGGTTTCCCCTTCACCAAGCTGTTTTGTCTATTGCATTGACTTGTTGCTTAATCTGTGTGGTCCTAGGAGTGAGTTGTAGGAACCAGTCCTTCTACTCCTCAGTTACTCCCAAACTGTTTGTTTACTGTAATTGGTTTAATTCTGATTATTACTAAAGCTCTGCATTTGTAGTGTGACAAAAGAACAGTTTGATGGGTCATACTGTCCGTCTTCTGTATTTAGTTTATTATGATTTGAAAAGCTATATTTAATACCGGGAGGAAACAAAATTGAGACTTGCTAGGGAAAAAGAGAGACTTAAAATCTGTAGTCTATCCTTAAATGTAAGACATGCTTGCATATTGCTTAAGAGTGACATTTTAAAAATTTCATGTTCAAAATTATGTCTTGTGGGAAACATTCTACTACCTTTGTCAAATTTGAGGGAGCTTCTACAAGCAAGCTAAGTGAAAATATCTTTCACGTTGCCTGTTCTTAAAGACACTGGCATAAAATTATAATCTTGAAGGTTTTTTCCCAGAAGAACATTATGAGCGAGCTACAAAAGTGACCATGGCATAGTGTTTGGCAGCATATTTAAATTCAGTAGGCTTAGGTATGCAATTTCTATTTTCTCTGTAGTTTATTTTTTAAAATATTTGGCACCAGCTGATTAAAATAGTTTTAACATTAAATATTTGTGATTTCAGAACTGTCGGAGCTGCTAGCACTGTAGTCTGTTGATAACACCTGGCTATTTATAGGAAAGTCTGTACTGATGTCATCTATGGATAATTCTTTTTCCAAAGACTTATTAACTTCATCATGTCTGAGGATAACTATATAAACAAGACTCTAGTGGCTGGAAGCATATCGCAGGGATTAATGAGATCATGGAGTTGCAAGTATAATGGTCAGAGGAGACTTCTGGAGGTCTCTGGTCCAACCACTTGTTCAAAGCAGGGCTCTAACTAGCAACGGGTGGGGTCAGCCGTGGCTTTGTCCTACTAAGCCATGAACGCCCCCAAGGACAGAGAATCCACAGCCCGTCTGGGGAGCCTGTTCCTGGACTTCACCACCCTCCTGGTGAAAACGTTTGTCATCGTGTCCAACCTCAATTTTCCATCCTGCCTTTTGTGGCCATTGCTCTTTCTTATCCTGTCTGCTAGTGCTGAGAGAGTTTGTCTCGACTGTCTTCAGAGTTCCCATCTTGGTAGCTGTAGACAGCTCTTAGATGGTCCTAGCCTTCTCTTTGCCAGAGAAAACAGGCCCATCTCCCTCAGCCTCTCCCTGTGGGGATGTCCTTGAGGCCCCGACCACCTTGGTAGCCCAGGGCTGGACCCTCCTTGGTTCCCCAGCATCCCATTGAAGTGGGGCTCCTCACCTGAGGAGATACCTCACCCAGTTTCTGCAGAGTGGCCTTGCCAGTGGCAGGCCGAGAAGGGCTAACATCCCTTACCTGCAGTCCTCTCTGCGGTTTGCCTTCTCTGCAGTGAGACGTTGGCTCCCGTTTCAGCTGGCTTCTGCCCCAGCGCCTGGTCCCTCTCCAGGAGGGCTGTTACTCAGCCAGCTCTCCCCAGCCTGTGCTGATGCATGGGGTTCTTCTGCCCTGGGTGCAGAGCTTTGCGCTTTTCCTTCTTGAATCTGATGAGGGTTTTTTTGGCCCCGTCCTCGGGTTTATCGTTGTCTGTCTCTGTTGGTAGACGTGCTGCCATTCACTGTGTCAGCCCCCTCTTCTTCTCTGCCCCCCTCCACTTCAGCATCACCTGCCAGTTTGCTGAGGGTGCAATCTGTGTCATCTTCCCGGTTGCTGCTGAGTGTGTTTGGAGCCCTGTGTTGGCCCCCGGGGTCCTCCCTTGCCAGCTTGCAGCTGGACGTTCAGCTGTTGGTTGCAGCCGCGTGAGCCAGCGACCCGGCCAGTTTTCCAGCTCAGCTTCCCTTCTTTTCATTGAGCTCGAGCTTCCTCAGCTCCCAGGTGAGACTGTGGTGGGAGACTGTCTCGAAAGCTCTCCTGAAGTCAAAGTATGTTACATGGGCCATTCAACTTTCATCAGAACCTCCCAGAGCTTCATGTGAGGTTGGTTGGGTACATTCTGCCTTTGATAAATCTTTGTTAACCGTTCATGATTATCTTTTTGTCCATATCTTCAAAAATGAATTCCAAATGGCTGCGTTCCATGTGCCTTCCAGAAGTTGGTGGGACTCTGTACCTCTTGACTTTCTCAGACATGAGTATGGTGGGTTTTGTGCTTGTCCAAGAACCTTCTGTGAATGCCATGACACGTCTTGTAAATGATACTGGTAGTTCTGTATAGAACACAGCAAAAGAAGACTAATGCATTTGGTAGTTGGTAAGCAAAATTTTTGACAGTCAGTATGAAAATCAAAGATTATTTTCATGACTTAGGAAAAAAACTCCTGCTAAAAGTCGCTTCTGTCTTCTGGTGTTTGAGAGAGAGTCTATGAAAGTAGTAATTTTCTAAGTATGTTTGTCAGATCCTATGTAAGATTGATTTGAAAATATGGAGTAATGTTTTCAAAATGAACTGTTTTGCCAGCACTTTATGTCTGTTTCCAGTTACTGTCAGTAAATCCTGAAAATTATTTTCTGAAAAGAACTTGGTGAAATCTACGTCTTAAATAATCATTCTGAGAGTACTTGAAAGGTGTTTTGTATTATTTTTTTATGTTGTATGGTTTTTGTTTTGTTTTTGAGATCGTTGATCCTGAAGTGGATGCCATGATTGCATGCTGTTCTTGTGTGGACTGTTTCCTTTGTGGAAGCAGGCTATATATGTGTACTTAAAAGAATGGGTCTCCTGAGTATTATTGCAAAACAAATAATTAACTTTTTTTTTAACTTGTGCATAAGGACAAAGATGCTTTGTAAAACCAAGTGCCATGCACTTACCTGATGTTTCTGACTTGCATGCTTACTGGGTTGAGCTTATTTTATTTGAATTAATTAAAAAAAAATTGTATATGCTCTGGGAGCAAGGTTAGGATTGATACTGGTGTACAGATCACTTCTCAGTCTGATATCCTTCAGGATTTAATTGCAATGGAGGAGTTGAACTCACTTCATACAGCAGGGGAAATATGTTGTTGTGACACTGTACTTTCACCAAAGTCTACAGGCTGCAGTAACAGTCTCCAGACTCTGCTTACCAAAATTAAGTGTGAGAATGTCGGGATTTGTCATATTTGCAGCTATATTTTGCAAGGATTGGAATATGTTCACACAGGATTATGCTTAAAATGGGAGCATTTGTCTTGTATTGCCTGTAGATCTCTTGGTGCCCTGGCCCTTACCAGCTTCTCCAGCAATCTAGTAATATGGTGTAGACTTAATTGTTGGGCTGCTGATGTTAGCAGACTATCCAAAGGTGTCCTTGTTCAGCAAAGGTAAGCAAAGGAACTTTGCAGTATGAACGTCTCCTTGTGATGGAAACAAGTTGAGAATTGCAGTGTTACAGAGAACTATTGTTGGCAGCTGATATCACCAGAGAATTACAATTGCAAATGTGAGTGAAAAGTCGTTAAATGAAGTATGCTTAAATGTGTCATTGATTCCAGTCTGCTACACCAGACTCAATTGATATCCGCTCAAAAAAAAAAAAACAACAACCAAACCCCAAAAAACGCAAACAAACTAACCCCCCCTGAAAACCTAGCCTGACAAATGATGTATTTATATAGCTTTTTTGGTCTTGTTCTTTTTAGGGAGGTTGTTCCATTCATGCTTGGCCATATTTGAGTTGGCAGGCACGGAGGGCTTCAACGTTTTAGAAAACTTGCTACTGGAAATAGTAATACTAATAGTAAGTTTCCTTACTATTTAGGGTTTTTCTTTGTATTTGTTTTTTTTTTTTTAAATGGGTTGAGCTTTTCTGATACTACTGCAAAGAACATCTATTAAATGTATTCTTTGTTTCTATTTCTTGTCAAGTGTTAGGGTTGTGTTTTGCCCTCCTGCTTCTGTCTTCCACTCTCTTAAAGAGAGAGTGATCAGATCAGTTACTGTATATTCAGTAGTGTGAACTTCCTTTGTATTTTTCAGATTGGAGGATCTTCTGAATCTTAAAGATGCCTTTAAAAAGAAAAAGCTCATTTCCTACAGACAGCTTTGTCATCTTGGACGAGAGATATTGGTTACCTTGAAAGAAGAAAAGGCAGACTATGGGCCCAAACTAGAAATTGGAAGACTCTTCAGGATAACATGGAGACGTGTCATGTAGAGGTAGCTGTAAAATATTTACCGTGATTTGTTTTAATAGTTTGTAATTAAGTATCTCCAAGAATCTACCCCAAATAAAACAATCTACTTTCAGTGTAGCTCTTTACCAGGAATGAGGCAAAAATTCCTTTCTTGTAAGAGGGACCAAAAGAGAAAGGTAAATAGTTGAAACCATGAAATTAGAACTATACTGTGGACAGCAATATTGAGTTATATGTTAAACCCATTGAGTTTGTATAATCAAAATTTCTTGATAAATCTGAAGAAGGAATACTTCTATGGGAACATAAGGAAAGGGATCAAATCTTTATGTGAAAACTGGCGTAATACATTCAGAGTATTCATGTTTCTCGTAAGTTTGTAGTTCTAGTTGTTCAGGTTTCTCTTATGGTCAGTGCGCTGTGATGTAGCTATCCTGCTAGAAAAGTTTAAAATCTAAAAAAGCAAAAATAGCAGTGCATGTTGCTATATATCGTATAGCAATATAAACTGCTGAATGTCTGTGCTCTGAGGAAAAGAAATACAAGTAAGGGTGCTAATATTCTTTCTTCCTTTTTCTGTTCTTGATTGCAGGTTAACCTGTTGGTTGGGATTTTTATGAGGGTAGTTCATTATGATAAGTTCTTAGTGTGGTAGATGGATTTTATTTTTTTTTAGCTCATTTTTAAAGCAAAAGGATCTTGCATTAGCCACTTCCTGCCTGGAGATGACAGATTACTGCAGAACTTCGCAAGTTACCTGAAATAGACTTAATTTGGCTGAATAACTTCTTGGGTATGTTACTCCACCTAATGGAGAGCTGAGATGGTATCCTGTAAATAAACATACCGTTTCTTCAGGTTGAGCTGTGTTGCTCAGCCTGAGGAATACAAGACTGGGGTGTGGTGGTGGGGGATGTCTAATTGCCCTCATCATTTTTAGCCATAGCAGACTAAATTTATGGTTTTGTTCTAACTTTGTTCAGATTCAGATGTGGGGCAATTTTGAATCAAGATCTGGACTTTATTTTGGCTCACACCATCATCCTTTTTCTGTAGTTTGTCCTCCTTAGATCTCCTTTTGTCAGATAAGAATATTATTTTACAACACAGACTTCTAGGTGTTTGTTTTTCTGAAATAATTATATATGGCATATGCATCCAGCCCTCACTTAAATTCAGTCTCAGCTATGTTAGTGACATTCTACTTTCATGCTTTCCCATACATTTTTTAAATATCAAGACACTTTTTTTTCTCTTTCTTTACAATTAGTGATGTTAGATTCAGTCTTTTTCACGGTTTTAGAATTCACGGCCCAATTTAAAAAAAATCCTTCTACCTCTTATACCAAAATTGCTAGTTGCACTGCGTATGTATTAGTGATCAGAAGAAGCAGAGTGTGTGCTTTCCTGAAAATGCACAGGAAATGCAGTGTTAAAACTACTTATGTACGCTTCCTACTCCATCAGAATTCATCATGCATTGTTAACTTCTAGTGCTACAGTGAACTCTCTGTGGGTGTTAGAAGCTCACTACAACATACAATCAATATTCAAGGCAGTAACACACGTGAATCACTGCATGACATAAGTGCTATTGGAGATGATGTGATTTGGATTACGTACGAGCTGCAAGCTACGGTTCTTAAAATGTAATGCTGATTCAGACACACTGTTTGACCCAGGGCAAATAGCTTAATTTATTCTTTGTGATCCCTGAAAAAGTGGAATAAAAATGCTTGTGAATTACAAGGCTAGTTAAAAATGTATAAAAATCGTGAAAATTTAATCACTTAATACTTCAGAGTTGGATAAATTTCTTTGAGCATTTAGTTTAGAAATAAACTGTCGAGTGAAAAGAAGTTGTTCTCCCCTCCCTGACCCCTCTCCCCCCACCAAAGAAAGAAAAAAAAAAAAATTAAAAATTAGGACTTCAATATAAAATGTGTTCTGGCTACTTTACTATAGTATCAGAGGAATGGATTTGTATTTAAATAGTTTGGTATAACTACATTACTATAAAGTAAAAAGGGAAAGAATCCATTAAAAACAAATGTCTGGATTTATATTAATTTTTTTGCCTATATTTATACTTAGGAGGAGTTTGTGGGGGAGGGAGAAAAGAGCATATTGAGAGCATATCAATTCATGTAGCATTAGTCTTTAAACAGACTATACTATAGTATACTACCAAATTTTACAATCCAGATTTAGCTGCTAGGAAATTGGTGAATGCTGGCTGTTGACTTCCATTGTGAAGTTCTTCCTACTATTTTTGAAATTAGTGTGCAGTTCAAGAATCCCTTTTATATTTAGGATTTAATGTTTAATTCTCAATTCTTTTCTGGTCAATACGCATGACTTAAAAAAAAATCATAGCACTAGTGAGCATCTGTCTCCCTCTCAGTTCTAGTCACTTTTTTGCTTGCATCAGGCATCTGTGGCTAAATGGCTTTAACTGATAGACGGACTGATTGACAAGACCTTGACTCCAAAATACACACACAAGCATGCATGCATAGACAGACTCCTTTGACTCTGTTCCCATTGAACTGTTTCTATGTCACAACCGAGGCTTCAAATTCAATGAGTTAGTGGTCATGCTGGTTGTAGAGTGAGGATGTCTTAAGATGTGAGGAGAAGGGAAGGAAGAAGCTCTCTCTGGCTGCTTGCCGCCTCATCCTCTTCCTTTCTCCTTCCTCCCATCCTTCCTCCTATCTCGTTGAACTCTTTGCTCAAGGTGCTAATGTAAGGTGCAGTAAAGGTTCAGTGTGACTGGTAAAATAATGCTTGAGAAAATTGCAGTAAATCTGTGGCCTGCATGGATTTGATTTGGAAATTGTGACTGAACGCAAACGTTAGGTATTGTAATGGTGTCCCTTTTTTAGTATTAAACCTTTTTTGTTATTCCGGAGTATTGACACCTGAAGAACAGTTCCTAGGCAGATGATCATACATTGCTGTTGGAAAATGAGTAATAGGTAAATTTCCTGTGTCAGAAGGACTTTTGTAGTCTTAAAGATTTGCATTGTTCTGTGTGTTTTCTACATGTGGAATTAGGAGGGGATTTCACACTTCAAAGAATATCTTTATTGCTGTTCTTAACAAAAGCAGTCAAAGGCGTTAACAGAAGCCAGCAGTCAATAGTCTTCAGTTTGTGATGACATTAGAATAAATCCTGTTTGTTTTCGATGCTTTTAAGCTTTACAAAAATGAGGGCAGTGTCTTTAATGAAAGCTGGAGTATGCTGTCTACTTACATTTGTTTAAAAAAAGGAAGTGTTTGGGAGACTAGCTGAAAATGCCTCTTAGTAAATATACAGCTTCAATTTTGATTGAACTTTTATAGAAGTTGTATCTTTCAAGCATGTAGTTGTACAAAGTGATCTGTAATGCCTCTACCTTTTCTAACACCACATTTGGAAATGAAAATTTCAACTACTTTTGTACAAATATAATCACTTTGTAAGATGCTGTGTAAGTATTTGTAGTTGACAGTGAGTTTGATAAAACAGCAAGAGACGTCATTGTCATGTATGTTGGCTATTTTGTGATGATTTACATGTTAAAACAAAAGGAGGTTGTGGAGAGTTTGTTCTCTTTGGGCAGGTGACATTGTAGTAACCTTCATTATTCCTTAAGAAGTAAGTGTTAAAGGAAAGCAGTATAAGAAATGGTTCATTGCAACTTAATGCTCAGCAGCCTAATTAGTCAAATACCATGTGCCTACCTCTGCATGAAATAGCCTATTTCTTTCCAATGTAAAATAGGAATTTTCAGTTTTGGAACAGCCTGAAGAGGCCTTTGTTGCAAATGACCACTGGCTTTTTAACTATTTATTCTCAAAAATAATGAAGGTCAGCATGGTATCCATAGTGACTGCATGCAGCTTCCTCGTTAATCTTGGCATACTGCTGTAATAACGAAATTCACTTACTACGTACAAGTTTTCATGTTTCAGGAGGAAACCTTTATTTGAAAATTGAATGTGATTGGGTTTCTGTAACTGGGACATCTTGAATATTGTAGTTTTTCTTCACTTTTAAACTCAGTGTCATAATTTCTTTTTTTATGAGTTGCTATGGAGGCCTAAAGAGAACCCACCCAGAACAAGCAAACTTAAATTGCTGAAGTCTACATATAGTCTGGCAGTAGAAAACTTTTTACGTGCAAAATTCTTTTCTTTCTGAAGGGATAAAGACTGCTAAATGGGAATATATCAATCTGCTTTCAGCTCTGTTAGTAAAAGGAAGACATTCCACTATAAACTACAAAATTAAGTCATATAAGTATTATATGAATATGATCAAGAATTACATGGTTAAAAAAAATCTGCCGCTAGCAGTTTCAGACCCTCCACGTCCATTGCAAAGGCAGGGGAAACTTTCGCTACAGCAGGAGCACCACAGGAGTCCTCTGAATTTTGACTTTTGGATTACTTCTGTGCACAACAGTGTGGAATCGGAGTATTAGGAGAATAGGCAACAACTAACTCGGTGCAATGCACTTAATACATTACTTTGGTTTAAATTATTTTCTCTTTAAGTGTTATGCATTGTAAATATTAATTTTTAATATTATAAAGGTTCTTTTAAATTAGAGAAAATTGGCTGTTGCAGAACAGAATGCAGTCTTGTGGGAGTTTTGATAGTAATTTGTTGAAGATGGGCAGTAAAATGATTCCATCCGGAGGCTGTTCATTGTTTTCCCTCCCACCCTGTCCCTCTCCTTTAATGCTTACCCAAAAATAAGTGGTTTGGGGTTGTTTTTTTTAATTAGTTGGTTGTAATAGAGCTTTAAACTGATCAGGTAGAGTTCTGACACTGAAAGTAAATGTTTTCAGAATTCTGTCAAGTTTCTGATACTTTCTTTATTATGAACATGGCTTTTTTTGCTACTGTCTTTAATTCTGCATATAGCTTTATTTAAAAATATCAATAATTATGAAAGGATAGTTATCTGCAAAATTCACAGGATGTTCAAAGTGGAAGTCCTAATATTATTGAGAGCTCCAGGAATGAGGGTATAGGGAAGTACGGTCAAGGGATCTTTAAAAAAATAATCATCTGTTTTTATTTATATGTATTTTAAATGTATAAATAAAATATATTTTTTTATATTTATAAATATGTATAAATATACATTTGAACCTAAAGAGGTCTTAAAACTTATGTTAAAAATTGAGAATTTGTATTCTAATATGTTGCATTTAGAAACTTTGTTAATTTAATGTAAGTTGAGAATGTAGAACTGTATTTATGTTACTGAATGTGAAAATAAGGTTTTCTTCAGAACTAGCTGAACAGTAATTGGTTGGAATGTTATAGAAGCATGTCTTAAATCTTTTCTTTTTTATTTCCCCTCCTCTAAAGGTGACCAGCTGCTTTCCACTGTTAGACAGTTGCAGTGATGCATAGTAGTCTGTTGCTGTAAACATCCCCGACTGGAAGCTGTACCAGTTCTAGCTTTCAGTCAGATGTTTGCTGCACCTGGCTATTCTTGGACAACATCAGAAGGAAAAGCTGTCATAAATACATATGCGCATATATCTCTCTCTAACGCTGTTTCTATAGACACAGTTGAATTGCCTTCAAATGAATTAACCTGATTGTTATTAATAGTGTAGGTATGATTTCTCAAAATCTAGTCTGAAATGGAGATACAAAGCTGTTGCCTATGTATCACTCAGAACAGAGTTCTTCACTGCTTTGCGGTGTGAGCTACGGAATTATGCTTCACGGGAACATAACAGCGAGTGGCGGTTCATTTCTCGTGCAATTATCCATAAACCAGACTTGCTTTATGAATTGTCTGTTTTAGCAGCTTCTGCTACTTATGACTCTTAGGAAAAATTATTATAAATGCTGTCAAATACTTAGCAGGCATTTTATCTGATGTGCCTTGCTTTTTGTTGTTTTTTTTCTGAAATTCCATGTTCTGAGTCTCCTACGAGTGGGTGGTGCTCATATTGTTTGTAAGCTGGATATAACCCAAGACCAAAATAAAGGTTAAAAAAGTTCGATGGAGGATGTAGTTTGTGGTATGGTCATCTTGGTTTGTGCTACCCCCCACCATGGCACTACAAAGCAGTTTTTTTCATGTAAATAACAGCTTTTGAAAGTACTTCTTCAGAATTAACTCTTCAGTGATTCAGTTCCAAAATGACTGAAAGCAATCGTGTCAACAGGAACAGCTATCCGCAAAAAAGCTTCAGTGCTTTCCACTTTTCCCGGAGTGGGATCTGCACATGCTGTTGCCTGGATCTTCTCTGGGATTTTTCTCCTTTGTTTCTCTCTAGTCTTCTATTTTTAAAGGAATGGCCTATGCGAGTAATTTCTGCTGCTGCTAAGACAGAAAATACTCTTGCACTACTTTAGCTCTCCATTCTTCCCCCTCCCAAAATGTTATCTTTTTATTCCCTAACGCTTAAAAGAAAAACTGTTTAATTTATTTGATAATACAGTAAACCTAGGTATTATTTGTTCAACTTTGCTATAGTGATTCTGTAAAAGAAGATGATGTCCAAAGATACAAATACTTAGGAAAGAGAAAGATTTTCTCTCTAATTTATCAGAATTAAAACTACTAGGATTTCTTGGTCCTAGGGAAGCTAGACTAATTAGGTAATGATTTTCATTAGATTAAAAGGTAATGACTTTCAAGCAGGCAGTGAATGACCAAATGTGAACCAAGGACAGCCATTCTTCTTCTGTGATGGTCCTGTGACCGTAACTATTTTGTTTCTGTTACCTGGGTGTTCTGTCTGGTGACATAGGAACATGTGCGGTGATAGAAGGTACTGAACTTATTTATTGATCCAATTCATCGCTAGCACCTCTACAAAGATTTGTTTTTAAAGCAACTTGCACACTTAATACAATCTCAGTTAAAAATCATGTTTTTAAAATATTATCTGTTTGGCTTGATAATTCATGTAGGTGTATTTATAAAAAAGACTTTGAAGCAGAATCTACAGGTCTTGATTTCTTTTTTTTAAAAAAAAAAAGGTGCTGGTAGTTGTTTTCCAAGCTTTCGTTGCTGTAAATATTTAGCATTTCCTAGTTCTATATAGTATTTGGACTTAGAAGAAAGGAAGTGTTCTCTGTTAACAAACTTCTGTGAACGATCAAAGTAAACATGTTATCTCATAATTAATCTAGTAGACATTTTGGTTAGTGCTGTGTTAGCCTTTCCACATGCCAGATAACAGCAGTGCTTTTTTTATAAGCTTAGTTCATGTGCAGTTTGTCAGTCCAGTCTTGTGGAACTTTACTTATGCGTACATTTATATTGTACTAGTATCTAATACATGTACTCAAACACAGCTGTCATATGTCTGCACATGAAAACAAACTGAAGTGGCTTGTAACTGCAGGAAATAAATAAATTTAAAAAACCACACTGCATTTTTGTTTGAGGTTTTTTTGCCAAGTGTTTGAAATACAAGGATCTCCTTTTTCTGGACATGAAATACAAAGTACTGAACATCTTAACATGTCTCAAACATGGCTGTTGTATGCAGCTGAAGAAGGTGGGGTCTCTTAAAGTGGATGTATATTTATGCAGTGATTCCTGGTGAGCTCACAGCACTGGGATTGCTGGGAAGGGATGATGGGAATTTGGCATGCTAGCTGTGCAGTTCTGCTGGTGGGGAGGAGGAGTTGAAGCAACTGTTGCAGAATTAGGCAGCACAGGGCCACAAATAAAACAATTAATTTGGGGAATGGAAGAGGCAGATTTGCCCTGTCAGCCCGGTGATCAACAAGCAAGTTACCACACCTTGTTAACGTGAAGCCTGGGACTGTTGCTTATATTATAGAGTCATGGATCAGTTTCTGATGTTTTGCTGTGTGCTAATTTTGAAGCGGAGGAAAATACCTGAATGACAACCAGGTTGGTGGTCCAGAGGCCAGCGGCGAAATTGTGGACACACAGCTAGTAATTTTGGGTGGCCGTCATATGCTGTATATGCGGGTGCAACGTACAGTTACCTGTGGAGATGGAAGCTAGGGAGGAACACAAAGGTCCTCACTTGCTGAGCAAGTGGAGTGCCTGTGAAAGACTAGGGTTTGGGGTCTGGATTAGTTGCCTGTGTTTTTCCTCCGAGTGGTTTTTATGACCGCTTAAAAGCAATACATCAAAGTCCTCGGTGACTTCAGACTGGCCTCCGTGAAGCACTGTCTTCCCTTGCTGTGAACTCGCAGCTGCTTTCAGCAGCAATGCTTGAGCTCATGTTTTTCTTCATACAAAGAGCAACTGTTAAACATTTGGGGGGGCTTCCCCCCCTCCTCTGTGTACGAAATAATCTGCATCTGTGATTCCTTCCCAGTACATCTGCAAAACACCTGTTCAGACAAGAGCTTTGAGAAGGCTGAGGCTTGGCCTCTTGGCTGATGGAGTTTATTGAAGTATTCTTGTCCTGGACTGCTGAGATCTTGTTTGTTTGAGACTGTAGACATTAAATTAAACATACCTGTAAAATCTAAGATAAGATGTTGAAGCTAAAGTAATAGTGTTCTGCTCTCTTGCTGTTATAATGACTTGTATTTCTGAGTAGCTAAAATCCATGTGGAGGAAAATAAGAATGAAAAAGATTGAAATAATAGGAGCGCCTTGAAAAAGTTCTGGAGGGGGAATGGGAATTAGTTTAAGAAAATACAACACAAATAGGAAGATGTACAAATGTAGCAACAAAAGCTGTAAAACTTATCACACTAAGGAAACTGTTGAAATGTTCAACACCACAAAGGTTTCGTTTTGCATAAACAGTTTGAGACGGACATCTCTGAGGACTGTTACCCAGTTTGTACCACCCCATTAATCTCCCATATATATTTTGGTGATGAGTTTCAGTTTTGAAAATTACTTGAATTTGAGATTTCTAGAAGGTGTCTACTTTGAGCATCAAGGGCCTTGGCAGGTAAGTGCAGCAGAATGCTGATCTCCACGGGCTGTGAGAAACTTTTCTCCTATTTTCCTTCTTGTACCTCTACAGCATCAGGGACTGTACATGTGTATTACTGTGTTCTGATATTTAGAAGATATTTAGGAGATTAAATGTTAAAAATATGTTCCAACTTCATAATGTTAGTAAGGCTTAATAAGTGTTGCATGTGCCTTACGAGTTGTGCAAATTGTAGCTCAATGTATTGAAGTATGTCTGTGCAGATTCATTTTTGGATATCTTGAAAGCCAGTGCTGTATTTATATTGTTAAGCTAATTTTTAGTTCCTGTAAACATCCTACACTCAGCTATAACAAGTGGTAGGGCTGGGGGGTGGATGTTTACTTCAACTGACTTGGAAAGGCAGCTTTCCTCAATGATCAAGTGACATATTGGCAAGAACGGAATACTATTTTTCAGTAGTATTCAGATAAGTTTATTGTATTGTAAATAATTTCTGTGGAAGTAGTATGTATTTCTATAAATGTCTTAATACTCAAATTATGATTTATATTGGCTGTATAAAGGCATAGATGTTTATTGTGAAGCAGTCTTTAACTGATGAAATCTGTATCTTTTTCTAAGTGCAAATAAACTGTGATAATGTATCTTTGCTTGAAAAGTAACTTCTGATACCCTGAGGATAGAGAAGTAATCTAAAATCTTACATTGAATATTCAATTCTCAACTGCAGCAGTGATTTATTACTTGTTATCTACTTGCTCATTGTCAAAGGAGGAATAGATATATTGGGTAATGCTAAAAAAAAAAAAAAAAAACCAAAAAAACCCCAAAACCCCCAAACCAACAGATTATTAAAGTAGTAAAACTACTAAGATTTAACCATTTCTGTTGCCCTTTATATCTAACAAAATGAGAAACATCTCATTTTGACAGGGAAAATCTGGAGAGGAAAACAAGGAAGGAGACGAGCGTTTTTCGCTTTCTGTGTAACTCTTCTTACATCATGTCTTATCTGCTGGAGTCCCGTTCCTACTAGTGATTGATGCGTTGTTAAATGAAGTATGGCTCCAGCATTTGGAAAATATTAAGTACCAAATTTAACTGTTCAGAAAGAACTCAAGTATTTTTATTAAAATGGAAGCATGAAGGACATGGGATTCATCATCATTGTGAAGCATAACCTGGTTTCTTGAGGATCATTTTTAAAATTTTGTAGCCCCATGAATATTTGAAAGGCTAGACTGAGATGTAACATTTCTTACATGGCAAATACGTTATCAAAATCATCAAGAGAATTTTTCTGCATTTAAATTCACATACATGAGCACCTTTTTGTTATAGTTAAGCTTTTTGCAGTGCTTTTTATTTTTTGCTTCCAAACTAAAAGAGGTCTTCTTAACTTGCAGAACTCCTTGTGGGCAGGTTATATGTAATATATGGCACTGCAAACAATTGCATGCAAGAAAATGCATCAAATTCTGTATTTATGCAGAATTCTAGTGTGTGAACACTGCAGTACAACCATGTATTTACTGTATGTGCATGTCTACGTATATAAAAAGTTCTAGTGGATTTTGACTTAGTGCATCTGTTTAATGCATTGACTTTTCCAGTTGGGGTGAACTAAGGAAGTATGAGGGATGCGAGTTGTCCTCCTTAGGAGAGATCGTGTAGTTACAAAAGCTTACCTCCAGAAAAGAACCTGCATGGCTTTCTATTCTGTTCCCAAGAGTTAGATGCCTCGTGGCATCCCTAACTATGTCTGAGAGAACTTCACTCAAGGTTGCTGGTGTCTCTCTCCTCTCCATTCTGAAAGAGCATTCTACTGTGAGTTGCCATCCTCTGGGAACGTGAGATTTGGACGAGCAGGGTAGGAGCACAGAGAATGCGGCGAGAGGCGAGCAGGCTATACCTGTGAAGCTGTAACGTTGCAGCTTTGGTGTTGCGCGTTACGTGGTGATTAACGTTGACATATGCTCTTGACCTATTTCACTAATGATTTCTACCCTTGCTCATCTAAAGGAACACGCAGCGTGTACACATCTCTCTACTACATCACTGAGAGTGCAGTGAAATGCACTTGCTGTTCTTTCTCAGTCTGGATCAGTTCCCTTGCTTGGCGTCTTCTGCGGCGCCACACACTGATGTCGCCATGGGATAGTGCAGTGACCAAAAAAAGGGTTTGATGGCAAGAAAGAATTGTCAAATCAACATTACCGCCAAGCAAAAGGTGTAAAGATTCATCTTTTCAGCAAGTGCCTCTATCTGGAACTAACTGGTAGCATGGATAGTGAGTAAACGCTCTGAGCAGATGTGGATGTGTATTTGGTGTTTCAGCAGGTTTGTCTTAAATGCATTTGAGATCTAGAATTCATATTGTAGAAATATAAATATGACCAAAACTAAAGTGTTACTGTTTTTTTATTATAGAAAGAACAGTTGTGACTGCTTTTGATGGCACACTTAATTTTTAAGTAGGAGTAAAATGCTAGAATTAGTAAAAACAAAGAGCCTATTGAAGCTTGAAATTTAATTAACATATTTTGAATATTTGGGGTTTGCAGTAGTTTGGGTTCTATAGTGGTTTCAGGTTTGGGGGCTTAAATTTTGTTTAGCTACTCCTTGGATAAGTGGGCAGTAGAGTAGGTTATAACGATAATCTCGTCAAACAATTTCAAGTAGTTTGGCTCCTTATAAGGGAGACAACACACTCACTGAAAAGTGTCAGGACCAGTACCATGAGGTGCAATTTCTAAAGGTGAGCCAAACTCTTGGGGCTTTTTGTTTCTTTTAATGAGGATTTGATAGGAGAACGAGTATTGTGGCTGTGTGCATCCTTCCGTGTGCTTGGCTGCGCATGCGGATGTTGTAAAAATGTAAGCTGCTAACTTGTTTTACTTTCTTTGAAAATCTTAATTTGAGAATTGGACTACTCGTACTGTTTCTCCTCAGCTGTATTTATTGGGTAATGTTTGGCATTGTAGTTTGTGCTAAAGTAAAACAAAGTTAAACTTCCAACCGAGAATATGTGTTCAAAGATTCCAACATAAAATAACACTGCAGAATTTGAAGCTCTGTGTTAAATCACGTAGTTCACTTTTTTTCTTCCATTGTGTTGGTGCTTTTTAAACAGATAAGCCGTAATCCCATGGCGCCAGTGACGGCATAAAACAAAATTGGATAAATAGCTGGGAAAAGGATACAGTGTGCATGATTTATAAGATTGTCTGGAAGTTTTACATAGATATTGCGACAACGGTAAGTCACTTAACAGTCAAAAATTAAATTTCTCTTGAAAAACACATAGGCACAGTTAATGGGTTTTTTTATGGCAATTTTGAAAATACGCATTTACTCTTCTGTTTAATTCCTCCTGTTTTTGTCTTATGCTAAAAATCCAAATGCTTATTTAAATAAAAGGACATTGGTACCCACCTTCCTCGGCTGTTGTGGTGTTCACTAAGATAAGTTCTTCCTGTAATTCAGCGCGCTCCCTCTGAACCAGCTGTGCCAGTTCTAACCAGCTTAGTTCACGTTTTGTAGGGGTTCTGTGGGTGGGGTGAATAAGGGCATAGTTAAAACTACTTAAAACCTCTACGTAGCACTCTTGAATCACTGTTGAATCCACATGATTCTGTAGTAGTTGAGTATGAGTAGTAAGAGCTGAAGAACTGACGCTGAAGTCTGTTCACACAGTTCAGGAAAGCTATAAATTGTTTGTTGGGGTTTTTTTTCCCCCTCTGTTAAGGAACAGCAGACCCCTAACGTGTGCATCTTTAAAAGAGAGGAAAACCTAACCCGTGAAACAACGCATGGGCCCTGTAAGCAGAATGAAGGAAATGTAGTTTATGTCAGTCTGGATCATTTGTTGTCCGATAACATCGCTTCCTCAGTAGAGAAATAATTTCCTGTTAACAATATGGCTTTATCTATCTTAAAAATCTGCCATTTTAATAAAGTGGAAAATCATTTTTCCAAACTTTACACAAGCTTTATCTTTGACAGGAAAAAAGGGAGGTGGCAGGGATGAAAGATGCTTTGTGAACTGAACTCTGTTTACTTAAGGTTATAGAAAACATGCTGAAAACATACATAAGTGCATAGCTTAATGCATTTTTTATAAACACATTTCTCCAGATATTAATAAATTAGTTGAACTGACTATCTACTAACTAGTAGAAAAAGTGATATATTAATAATCTTTTTTGGAGATGTTTCACACTTAAAATCTAAGGAATTTGTAAGCTAGCAAATCTCTCCTTAACCTGGATTTCCATTTAGTATTAATAGTCAACAAAAACGTTATAGCTGAGTGTGATTTCATGAAATGTGATCTCTTTTGTGCCTGCTACACATGAAGTCTTGTCTATCCTATTAAACTAACTGCTGTAGTTATTGCAGGTTGCTTGCTTCCTCCTGCCTGCAATGGAGCCGTAACGTATACCCAGTATTTCCACTTTGGCAGCTACTCTGGTTCTCCGGGTGTAGGCACTTCTCGGTCACATCACCTGCCAAGGGTTTTACTGGTCGAGCTCTGTCAGCTGGAGCCACAAACTTCATACAGTCGCCTTCAGAGAAGTGTTCATGAAATCTTGCTTGCTGTTAAACAAAGGAACACCCCCTCCCCCTTCTTGCATAAATTACAGTCTTCTAGAAAAGCTGGTGTTATGGGATAGAGGCAGGCAAACAAGAAGCAAACTAGATCTTATCAAAGGGAGCGATCTTCGTGAGGAGGGAGGAAAAAAGGTAATTTCAGAGTTTTCTGGTCAGGGGCACTAGTGTGTGTGTGGTCTTGGTGCTAGAGGCCAAGGCCAAGAGAACATCTGTTGGCTTCTGCTTCAAGACACTGAATTACGTGACGTGAAAGCTGCAGGTATGGCTGAGATACAAACTCTGAAAAATCGTGTCATCATTTTTCTTTGAAAAGCAAAAACAGAAGGGGAAAAACTCATCTGAAAATTATCTTAAGTAACCTGTTCTCTTTCAGAGAATTGAAGTAGTCTCCTTTGTATCTTAAATTTACTGCTGTTTCCTATTTTTATTTGCTAAAGCTGATTAAAAATCAAAGAACACCACAAAAAAAACAACAAAAAACCTCTCATTTTTTACCTGTGTAGAGAATTGTTTTCTAGAAAAGTTACTTCCAAATAAGAAACCTAGGGAAGGGAAGGAGAAGCGCTAAAATTCAGAACTAAATTTTTTGAGAAGATTGTATACACAATATCAGTTCCAATTCAGAGGACACTTGCACAGTTTGAGATTTTTCAGTCCACTGTTTAACTCTTTGAGTAGGTTTTGAATGACAGCTATATGCTAATAACAGAAGCCCTACTTTGCATAAAAAGTTTCATACAGGACTGTGTGCCACTGCACCTATGTAGTTAGACCAGCTCATTTAGAAGTTCTAATGGTCAGTCCTTAAAATGCTGGATTTGCATTAGGGATGACAAAATTTCTATGCTCATTTTGGTGCGTGTTAAGAAACTTCAACATTTTAATAATAAAATAGGTTGTTTATAATTCCAATCAAGGACCATTCAGAAGATGATTAATTTTGGTTAATATACCTGCCCCGTATTTTCAATACTGTGAGAAATTCTTCTTTTCTACGAGGGAGTTAAGCATAAGTGGGATTTATACTTACAATATTAGTATATTATCTATGTAAACAAAGCTTTTGAAGCCAATTTAAGCTCCAGGGAGAGCAGGATTGGACTTCTGTTTTTGTCTTAACTTTTTGGGATGACATTAAAATGCAGAGGCGTCTTTAGTTTTGCTGAATTCTGCCATATAAACTTTCTTTCCCATTCTCAATGCCTAAATACCACAGTATGTGCAATGTGTGCTGCTAGAGAGTAAGTGGGTGGCAGTACGATAAGAACATTTTCCATTATTTTACTTGTACATCGTGCTTTATATTGAACTTTGGGTCCAAAAATGGCTCCAGATTAATTTCATATGCATTTATGCCAGAACAAGTGAAAGTGTTTTAAGCTAAATGGAAACAAGATACTCATTTTCTCATGTGGAATTAATCAGGAACAGCTTGGGTTTTTTAACTACGAGAATATATGCTTTTAAATGCTACTACTGATGTTCATGTTCTTGCATTATTTGTTTATTTGAAATGAGCTGAATTTTTCAAACTCTGCTTGGTATTGAATTTCTAGAAGTGTGGACTGGTTAGGTTTTGAGTTGCAGGGGAGTGATGGTGTCACGAGTTGTCCTGGTTTTGGCTGGGATAGAGTTAATTTTCTTCCCAGTAGCTGGTACAGTGCTGTGGTTTGGATTTAGTATGAGAATAATGTTGATAACACACTGATGTTTTAGTTGTTGCTAAGCAGTGTTTATCCTAAGAAGTCAAGGATTTTTCAGCTTCTCATGCCCAGCCAGCAAGAAGGCTGGAGGGGCACAAGAAGCTGGGAGGGGACACAGCCAGGACAGCTGACCCAAACTGGCCAAAGGGATATTCCATACCATATGACATCATGCCCGGTATATAAACTGGGTGGAGTTGGCCGGGAGGGGCAGATCGCTGCTCAGGAACTAACTGGGCATCGGTCAACGAGTGGTGAGCAATTGCATTGTGCATCACTTGTTTTGTATATTCTAATTCTTTTAGTAGTATTATTATTGTCATTATTATCTTTATCATTGTTTTTCTTCCTTTCTGTCCTATTAAACTGTCTTTATCTCAACCCACGAGTTTGTTGTTTGGTGGGTTTTGTTTTGTTTTTTTTTTTTTTTCCGATTCTCTCCCTCATCCCACTGGGTAGGGGCGGGTGAGTGAGCGGCTGCGTGGTGCTTAGTTGCCGGCTTAGTTAAACCACGACACTGGTCCATCGCATCTGTTTGACCTGTTCTGGGCACTGTTACCTCTTGCCTTCACAACTCCCATCGTACCTGGGGGGAAGCTTCTGCACAGAACCAAGCCTATCGATACCTGTTACCCCTTCAGCAGGGGCGATAAAGGTTTCATTCAACTGCAGAACACTTGCCTGTATGCTTGTGAGGTTCTTCCACATTGTATTTTAAAGACGTGTTTTAATTCAAATTGCAATGTTGAAGAGAAACTTCCAAGAACCTGATTACATTTACCTAAGAAAGTAACATTACTTACTGAAGAATTCTGCACTTCAGTGAAGTGCTGCTTTACTCTGTTGGAGTCTTCCTTTTTTCTGTCAAGTAGTCCAGGCTCCTACAGAGTTTTGGGTCCAAAATTTAAATTCTAATGATGAGGCATATGTCCCCCTACCCCAAACTGTTTTGATACAATTGAATATAAATGCTGTTTAAAGCGAGGTTACTTAAATGACGGAACTGATTATTGAAAGGTGTCTTCCTTCCTCCGCTCTTATGGCAGGATGTTCTCCAGTGCTGTGGGGTCCTGCCAGGCTTGTGTTGTGTTTGTCTCCGTTTGCACAGAACGAAAAAGTCTGAAGCTTCGCCCGCTTGTATTGAGGCATTCTGGCTCTCGTGTGCTGTCCAGAGCGTTGCTGGTGCTCAGGAATATACCAGCTGGCTGCATGATTGGAACAGAACTGCTTTGGCATAACCATCACTGATTTCCCTTCTTGAAGATCGCCCCTGTAGCCACAAGGGCTAGTTATTTTCTACTGAACAATTTGGGGGGGGGGGGAAAAGGGGGGGGGGGGGTAAGCAGAACACATTATAGTGTGGTCCTAATCACAAAATGGTGTTCTTCACAGCTTGAGGTTACTGGGCAGTGAATTTATGTGCAGGAATTTAGTATTGCTATTTCTGTAATAAAGTTTTATGTACTCCCGTAAGGACTGATTAATGAAGCCTGCAGTATTAAGCCATGTTATCAGACACAGATGCACAGATAGCTCTGCCCATCCATCTGTACAGGAAATATTGGCACGTCGCTACCTCCATCGTGTTTTTCCTTCTTCTGAAGCTTGTGGTCCCTCCTGTGTATACATGAGTGTCAGAAAATGAGAATTACGAGGCTTGTGAATTTTTTGGTGATGTTGTGGTGACGCAGGCCTTTTTAACTGGACCCTGTCAATTTTTTTCCAGGCATAAAAACACTTTGGCACTTACATTGTTGGGAACAGATGTTTTGGGACTTTCTAGATTGCTATGTTTAAAAGACACTGAAAGAAAATAGAAGACCATGTTTATGACAAATCTATATTTATTTTGTGGGTTGTAGTATTGGTCCTTGAAACTTTTTTTTAATCCACTCACAAAATTAAGGTTCAGAGCTTTGTCCAAACTTAGAAATTGTAGAGCGTTCCAGTTGGTTCCTTTCAGACAAAAGGAAATGCAGAGCTCCTTTAATTGCAATAAAGGAATTCTTTGTCTTTCACTCCTACCTGTCTCCTCAGAAGTAAAGGAAGAGTTCTCCCTCTCAAGGGAAGAGAATAGGGAAGCAAGTGCCAGTAAGGCAAAGTCAGAGATAGTGTCTTTGGTGGCCTTAGGTTGAGAATACAGCAAAGGGAGGAGCGAATCCTCCAAGGTTAACAAAGACAGAGGTATTGAATTAAGGAATGGAGTTTGGTGTAGCTTGAGGGTTTGCTTAACGTGGCTGGGCCGCTGTTGGGCACGGGTATGGGTTGGCAGGTGTGGCTAGGGAATTGTGTCTTGTTGGTTACATTTTGTGTGCTCTGGCTCTGTTGGGATGTGCCTTGTTATCTAGGATTGGTTCCAGTAGGTTGGAGTTTTGTGGCCAGGCTGCTTGCTGGTCGGGGATAGGCCCTGGAATGTGCGGGATGTCTAACAGGACTGTTTATATAAGCTGACTGGGGTTTCACCTGGATGGAGATGCAATTTTGTAGGCAGGACCCTATGCTCTCCCCGCTAGCGAAAATAAAGGTGCTTTGGCTTACAGTCCGTCTGTGAGTCGGTTCCTTTGAATCAGAATGAAGGACCTTTTTTTGCCAGAGTTGCCAGAGTACAAACCTTATTTGTGGACATAAAACAGAAGAAGGGATTATCCAGTGAGCCAGGTTCACTGGATAATGTTCACAAGGATCCAGAAATGTTCACAAGGACCTCTCTCCTTTTTTGTTTGTTTTATAGTGGGTGGCTTTTTCCTTGGTAGTTAAATTTGTCAGATGCACCCGTCTGAATGCAGTTTTGAAGAGCTGCTGTGGCCTAACAAGGGTTATTGTAAGGCTGCCTTGATCTCTAAGGGCTGAGTAAGTTCAGGCTCCCTTTGCTTAGATCTAGGATCAGGAACGGGTACATAATTTTTTCACTGCTTTAAACAGAGCCTGTTCTTCACTCTGAGCTGTAAATGTGTGGAGTAGGGAATATCGTGCTGGTTTATGTTTTAAGGAATTTGCATTGTCAGGGGTAGTTGCAGCTAGGAATGTTTCACAAGGGTGTCTTCTAGGGGGTTCACAAGATGCCATTTTCTTAGGTGTGGAAAGATACCAGGCAAGTCTTACAGATGATATTGTCCAGGGGAAGAGGATTCACCAAATCCTCTAATTCAGAGAACACTTCTGTGAAGGCCCAAAAGCTTAATTGATATTATGAAGATAAACTGTCCATCTCTGACAACTAAATTGTCATAACAAACATTACATAGGACAGAGCCCAGTCTCAGAGTTTTCTGGACTCGTGGCGATCAGTCTTCGTATTTTATGTAGAATAGGAAAACTTCACAGAGCATAAGAATCCAACCTTTTTGACATTGAGTAAAAAAAAAAAAAAAAATTAAAAATATGAAAATGAATCGGGTGAGAATATCCCACTCGCAAATTATTTTCTAATTCTCAAGGATTATAAAGTAATTAGGTGCCTAAGTAGCCCTGAAAAGAGTATTTCCCAAAGTCAGCATGCTATGTGAAAATTTTATCTTCTGCTACTTGAAGGTTTGCCAATGTGTGGTGTTCTTATGACTTCTACCACAGAGATATAACAAAATGTAAAGCAGAAGGAAGTATTGAGTACTGTTTTATCACTCTTGGTTTTAAGTACGTTAGACGTACACTATGACACAGACCTACTCAACTGACTGGTAAATACGGGAACGCAGGGAAACTTGCTCCTGATTTATTCTCAATGTTACAACAACACTTTAAAATCCTTATAAAATGTTAAGTGCCTTGTTGGAATAGTTTAAATTGCACCCTTGGTAACTTTAATCCTGAGAATTTTTTTTGCTGCTTAAACTTCCCTTGGCTAGCAATACTTAAACACAGAGTTGGTAGGGAGAGAACAAGTCATATGTCTTTTTACTGTAAAATGGAATAAAACTTCATTTGTTCAAGATATCTAAGAATCAATATATGACCATACTATAAACTGATTTTTCTGAAGCAAAAATGGGATCTAATTTTACTGAAATATATTTAATACAAGTAGACGGAAAAAAAAAGTATCAGTGGTAGACTTTGCCCATTTCTCTTAAACTGAGATACTAAAAAATGGCAAAAATGCCTACCCCCTCCCCCAAAAAAGGAGCTTCATGCCCAAACTGAAACTCTATATTTATTTTCTAGTAAATCATGAGTGACAACACACACAAGCAGCCCGTCTGTATAATGTCATCTATTTACTGCCACTGTCCTGAGCACAGCTGCTGACGGGAGTCGCTCCTTCTGTAACATCTGTTAAAAATGAACTCATGGCCCTTGGAAACCTTCATTAAAACTCTCTCTTTGTGTCAGATCTGATAAGGCTGGGTTTTTCGTCAGGGTTAGGTGCTGTTCTGAGGCAGCTGCCCGCCATACTGAGCAGTATACCATTTGACTCTCATATATATATGGATGTTGTCTCTCTAATGCCTCATTGTAAACCTGGTGGGCTAAGGACCTGTTCACTTGTCTGTTCATATTCTTTCTGTTCTGCAGGAATTCTAACAGTGATGTTACATCTTCCACTAGTAAATATATTTACATCTATGTTTAGCTCTGGCTTCCTCTCATTAGAAAACTTAGTGAAAACTAAGTTAAGAAGTAAGGAATCTTTTCCACATATGTTCTTTAAGTTATGATTATATGCTTCTTGATCAGCTAAATTGATTGGTCTTCTGTAGGCTTTCGGTGAAGCACAGAATTCCCAGATTTCTAAATTTTTTGCTCCTTTCTGAACCTTCTTGAGTTTTTGCTGCTGCACTGAAGTTCCTATTCTTAATCAGTGAATTCAGGAAATGGAAACTTTGGCCATTTCACATGTTTAGTAGCAGACAATAAATATTTAAATAATTTATGGATGGGTGTTTCATGGTAAAAGTAAAGTTTTTGGATATAGTTTTTCATCTTCATTTTTTTAAGACTGGAAAATTCTATTGCATGTTGAACAATCAGAAATAATTTCCATACAAATCTTCATCTTAAAACTTTTTTCTATTTATTTTGACTGCTTAAAGTACTAATTTAAGATATTGTACCATAAAGACTGTGTATATAGCAGTGGTAAGAAAAGTCAAGATCTAGCGAAGTTTTTTCTAGGGCTACGCTGATAAGAATGTTAGCTTATTACTACTTCAGCTGATGAAGCAGTAGTTAGTATTGTGGGATGCACAACAAAGTCTGCAATACCATATTAAAACAGCCCTTTTTGATGTAGAAGCATTTTAATTAAACCTCATACCTCTTTTTTTTTTTTTTTGATAAATACCTTTTTTTATTTTGCAAGCAGGCAAGTACATTCTGTGCGTCTGTGAACTGTTGTATAAAGTTAGGAGGAGTTTATGCTTTTTCGTTTAGGGATAGAAAAGTTTCCTCCTGTAAATAAGATGTAGGCTAAGACTTGAATCTGTCCAACGTACAGGCTATATCTATATTGATAAATACACTTGCTCCAGGGAGTGATTCCTTCTTCCCCCTGGCTCTTTTCCCACCGCCACCCAAAAGATTGCACCCACAGCGCTCAGAGCTGTCCCCTCTAGACTGGCTGGATCTGCACGACCTAGCATTTGACTTTGGATCTCCTCCATCGCCTGTGTAGCGCTGCTGCTGTCATAAGACAAACACATGGGTGTGTGCTCCCTCCTTTCCTTTTTGGAAGCGTCTGATAGCAGGGGGCTGTGCTGTGGCTCACTGGAGTAGTGTTCTCAGGGCAGGAACCCGAGGTGCATGTTGCATGCCTGGGGGTGATGGTGGGGGTGTATTCTGATGCCTGAGGGTGCAACGGTAGCGTTGCTTGGGTGGTGTTAGAGGACTCCAGGGCAGGAGGAGCCCACTTGGTGGGCTAGGAGAAGGTGTTCCTGAAGAAAAATGGTCTTAAAACTCAGGGATGACTGTTCTGGAAAGAACCAATTCTGCACACTTCAAAAGAAAGCTCGGGGATGGATATAATCATCTAAGAAGTTATTTAATGGCATGGACTTATTCAATTCCTACTTTGCTCTAGTCTGTTTCTTGCCCTCCTTCCACTCACCATGCCATTCAGCTGCCCTGTCTTGCCACCAGTGTATCCTAGTTAGGGATGTCCATGGTTGTAGTCATCATCATACCTCAGTGTGGAGGGATTGGGGAAGACACTCAGCTGCTTACTGTTGCTCTCTGAGACACCTCGGTGAATGAGGACAATACCTTCTGCAGACTCCACAGCCGTCTTACGGCTCCCTCCTGGACTACTGATGGTGCTGCTTCCCTCCAGGAGTAGAGGAACAGGAGAATCTCTAGGGCATTACATGTACTTTGTGAGAGGTGACTGAGAAAGGTTGTCCAGGGATCTGTATGGGCTTGTAGATGGCGGAAAGAAAAGTTGAGTTTCTACAGTTCCAAACTGATTGTTGGGGGAAGGAAGGAAGGAAGTGTGTGTCAGAGGGGCTAAGAAGTGGTTGGAAGAGGCAGACAAGATAGGACAAGAAGGGCTACAGACCTTCATTGCCGGGCTGGTAGCTTTCAGGTAGGCATCAGCTCTTTTAGGGGGAAGGGGAGAGGGAGATACTGTGATATTTCAAGCCTTCCCCAAAGCCATAGATGGGAGGCTTCCGTTTGCCCTCATGGACAAAAGATCCCTGTCTGGGCTTCCCCAGTGAAAGGGATGAGAAGCTTTCCTTGCCTCTCAGGAGTCAGGGAGAGGACTGAAATGCGTATTTCTGTGTGACAGTGGGCATGCGGAGGTTTGCGCTGTGCCAAGCTCTGACCTTTCACCGACAGCTTCGGTACTGAAGCTCTTGCAGACATGGCCTGCCTGCATGGGAACCACAAGGTACGTGAAGGTTCTGCTGGTCCTCGGACAGATTTCCTCCAGTGTGCCCAGATGGGATATTGGAAAATCCTAGAGTACCGAACTTCCCTGAATTTTTGTTTGAGCTGCAGCATTTCTGCTAGAAAAATAGGTAAGTGAGGTCACACTAAACTAATGGCTTCCAACGCCTTGATCTCAGTGATAGCTCACATCTATGAATTAGATTTGATGGTTGTTTTTATAGCAGAATAGCAGTGCTGACTTGAGAGCATTTAATTAATCTGTAGTTGTTGTTAAGTGAAGGCCAGATTCTGACTCCGTTAAATTCCATTACATCTGGGTGACTTCACTGACTTCTAAGGTATTTTCTTCTGGCTTTCATTAATATGAATGAGATTATAATCAGGCTTCAGTTATGGTGCAGAATTTATCAGGAGATACCAAATATGAGCAAAAGTAAACAGTCATGTAAAGCACGTGAAGCGTACACGATACATAAGTGGGTTTAATCATAAACAAGTTTTGCAAAATTGACAGCTGAGATATGACAGGGATGACTAATTTATTAGCATAGCTTCCCTGTATGAACATGAAAACCGAACTCGGGTATTTTTATTAGATGCTTAAGTAATGGTGTTTGTGTTACAAAAATAAACCCCCCCAAAAAAACCAAACCCCTTGATGTGATGTACTAATGAAAGTAGACTGAGCAGATGGTTTTTAGGGACTGCACTTCACATATTATGCAACTGGGCTGTTCTTTCAGAGAGAGAAGTGAGGCAGAAAGAAATACAGCTAAACCTTTAAAGCTTAATTTTTCACTCATTCTTAAAATAAAACAGAAAATGACCTGAAGAACACTCCAAACATAGGGGAAATATTCAGGTGTGCAAGCTACAAAGCTTATTTTCTTTTACCTTCCAATTTGAGCAATTATCTCATTAGAGCACTGGAGTTAAAAACTTGTTGAGTGTGTTTAATTTCTATCAGGGAGGAGAAGGTGGTGGGGGAGGAATCATTCTTGGACCAGGAAGACCCTGGTAGCACAGCCAAGAGAACAATCCCAGATAGAACATACAGTTGCTTGGTTTTGAGATATTACAGAATGAAACCTGAAGATACTAGCTTAAACTGAAGGAGTAATAAAAAAGGAAATTCGAACAGCTTATACCAGTTAAGGAGTTTAACTGGAGCCTCTAGATGGAGTTAAGAGAAATAAAGTCATCTTCTCTTACATGGACTTCCTGTAGACAATCCAATTCAGTGTTGTTAACATTACATTTTAGTAGCTGAAGTATTCAAAAGATGAGCAATATTTGTGATTTTAGGAAAATTGTGAAATTGTAAATCTTCCTTAAAACATTTTGTGGTATAATCTCTATACTACCTTGAAAATTCATCTGTAAGAGAGATGGAGGGGTTTTGGTTAAAATATCCACAAGCACTGTGCAGTGCATGTGTTCTCCTCCTTGTAAGGAGCAAAGAACGAATAGGTGGCGATAGGACTTTTTGCCAGTCAAGCAATATTACTCTGAAAAAGGACTGACTGACAGCTCTTCCCTTGTTAAGGATTTTTTTTCTGTCATCAATATTTATTATGTCGACGAGTGAATTATCGGGCTGTGATAACTGTGGCAGTTGCAATGCTAATATGCAAAGACTAATGAGCAAATCAATGATATCGACACTGCACGAGTTCGATAACTTTTTTTTTGCCTTGTTTCCTAAGTAGGCATGTGCTCCTTTAAAGTGTTGTTTAGATGGTCACAGTAGTCCCACCAGTCTCCTTCTGCAGTCAGTGGGAAAGTCTGGATGCTTCTGAAGACCTCCAGAAGCTGCAGGCAGGCAGGCAGGCTCTGAAGAATTTAGCTGCAGATTTTTTTTCCATGCGTTAGCGTGCTTATCCATACCGAGGCAGGAGAGGAAAGTATGCCCGTGCCTCAGTCACTGCTGCTCAAAGCCCAGCACCTTGGCTTCCAATGCTAGTGACAGTGGGTTGGGAGTTGCCTGTGAGCTGAGGACACTGAAAGGTGCCATCTCCAATCCCCAAGAATGGGAAATTCTTTACTGGATTACTGTACTTATGTAAAAAATATAGTTAAAAGAATCAAAATAGTGAATGTTACGCTTCCAGACTGCATAAATTCTGTGGTGCTTTTGTATGAGAAGGAGCAGTGGTCTTTGATTTTAAAAACATTCAGTTGCACGTATTTGGTAGACAACTGTCAGAGTTTATAACTAACGGTGGTATTTTTTACCACATTTTTATAACTAACAGTGGTATTTTTTATCAGAAAAGGAGATCTTTCAGTAAACAGATGAAACAAACTACCTTTATTTGCTTATAAGGAAATCCCCATTACTTTTCCTTTCTCCTTCTCTGGGTGAAAGTCCTAGGGATCCAGTAATGTATGTGTACTGTTTCTTGTAATTTCAAAACATTTTTAGTAATGAAGCAATGAGTTCTGAACAAACTTACGGTTGCCTTACCCATTGAGCTTGATGGATAGATGAAGGCGTATCATATTCTGTTTGAGCTTATTGGGGAAAAAAAAAAGCACCAGTGGTAAATAAAGTCTGAGACGTGTTTTAGTAGCACAAATAAAGTGTATGTGGAAAAGAGAACGTGGGTAATTGGGTGTGCATGTAAAATATATATATGTATGTATTTAATTGGAGGAACTAAAATTATTTAGCCTAGGTAGTGGTGGTGGCTCTCACTTTCCTAGGAAGGAACTTAAGCTATGAAGTATTTAATGACATGCTAATCTTGCAGAAAATCGATGAAGAATAAGAATAGAACAGCAGTCTGCTGGAGCCAAACATATGATCAAATCAAAATCACACAAATCATGTAGGAACTGTCAGATTTGTAGAGTTTGCAGTTTGGGTATATCATGGTTGTCAAATTCCTACCGTAGAGTTAATAAATCAAAACCAGCGTGATTGGTGCTGTTTTTCCTCTCTGCTCCGCTATTCTATAAATAGCTCGCTGTTCAGTGAGAGCTGTGGCAACTTTCCCGGTAGGAACGCGGTAACAAAGATGTCTGTCTTCTACACCTGTCTTTGTGCCTTTTTCCATACCACTCTCTCTTAGCGGTATTGAGAATATGCTATTCGTACAATGAATTTACTTTTTCTATTTGGTACGTATATATTTCTTCTTTCCGTGAATTACAGTAAAGGTGAGGAGCATGAAATCAGGGTGCTGTCTGGACGTTGCACTGTATTTTTTAATACATCATCACAAATACAAATAATCTTCTATTTTGACAGTGCTACATTTTGAAAAGCTTCTGGCAAAGTTTGCTTTCTCACATGCATTTCTAGCTCAGTCCAGCTGCATGGTGTTCCTTTTGTACTAGACTGAAGAAACAGCGCGTAATAACGTTTCTTCTTAACTTTCATTTTTTTAATATAATTTCCTGTCTCATAAGAGCCTGTGTAAGACAGCAATCCCCAATCAAAAGGTCCTTAAAAGAACAAGGAAGAACACCATTTAAATCTGCACAGTGTTCCAGCTGTGCTGCTGTCTCCAGATAGTCTGACATCACCTAGCAAAGGAGAAACATGCTGTACAGTTGTAATAGGATTAAACAGTATAAACCTGCAAGCAGAAATGTGATTAATACGGGGTGTTTCGAAGTCCTGCAGTGATGATATTGCTACACTGAGAAAACTAGAATCTGTTTATTAGAAGCATTTTCAGTATGTATATATTTTTTTCTGAAGTTATTTATAATTGTTGCCTTTCTCTCAGGCCTGCAGGAGATAATTTTTAAATTAACTGTGCAGTGTAATCAGTATCAGTAGACTATACAATCCTGAAGATGGCAAGAATTATGATAAGCCTCATACTAAGCTCTGGAGAGATTTGTAAATGTGCAGTTTGCACTGCCCCATTTTTATTAGCATTTTCATTATAAAGTTGTTACCAGAAACATAAAGTTAATGTTCTGTAACAAGAAAACAGCAATTATGCAGTCCTAAACACAGAACTCCACATTAAACATAGCAGATAAAAATACCAAGCAGATACAGTTACTCCAGACAGATACTGTGGAAAAAAATTAAGTATTTACAGTAAAGCAGTAACAACTTCTCTTTCTTAAGCATAAAACTAGTTGCAAAACAACCTCCTATAATTTCTGAGCATTCACCTCCTTTGCATTTTCAAGTAGGACTTCCAAAAGTGCACAGCATCAGCTTGAGTTTTTTCCCTTTGAAATCAATGGGAAAAGAAAAGTGACGTAAAAAAAATGTGCTGAATAGCTTTGAAAATTCCTCTTAAACCTGTGTGGTGGTGGACTGACTTTTGCCACACATGATCAAACTGATGGCACAGGGATAAAGAGCAGTATTATTCACAAGAAGGTGAAGGTAAATTCACTTTAAACTCCTAATATTTTTGTTTAATATAGTGCTTTGAGCTTCTCTTTGGAGAATCCTGTATCTTTATTAAACTCAAATTATATACCTTATATACCCTAAATTATATATTTAAAATATTTTGAGAATGCTCTCCTTCATGTCCTCTCCCAGAATCTATCTTAAATGGACACTGTTGAATACCTCCACAGCTGTAAATATGGCTAGAGTTTTCCCTTAGTGGAAAAACAGTTTACAAAACTGTTACTGAAGAACTACTTCCTTCCTTCACAAACTTTAGTCTTTGCTCTCATTAAACAATGGTGCTTTTATTTTAAAAATAATGAAACATGTTCCCTACGTGGTCATACATGTTCGCCCAGGTCTCTGAGTTGGAGGTGAAGGTGATGGACTCAGGCTGTCTCTACAGTGTAAAATGAAAGCTGATACTTGCACTGGTTTAAAACCTGTTCAATTGACTTAAAATTAAAGAGATGTTACGGATCAATGAATGGTGATACAACTCCCATTCCCACTCTCTGCTCTCTGCTCAGTTGTTTCAGTGCAGTTGTCCCTGGGCTGGTTGAGAGAAACAATCCAGGTTACAAATAACTCTTTTTAAACAAGTTTTGTATCATCTAGATTGTTTTGCAGATTGAATATTGAGCACTTGGCTGTGCAGAATTTAACAGGTATAGTTAGATAGCAATAAACTTACTGTTGTGACTGAGGAACAGGTATGTCCAATTTCAGGATTGTAAAGTGGGCATTAATCTAGAGTACGTTTTGAGGGTGTAGTTTGAAGACTTGCTTCAGTGGCAGCGCCACTGGTTGTTACGCTATTTGCAGGCTCCTGAGGTTCGCTGCCCGCTTACACTGCGTAGCTGCTTCTCCTGGTTTCAGCTGGGATAGAGTTAATTTTCTTCTTAGTAGCTGGTACAGTGCTGTGTCTTGGATTTAGTGTGAGAATAATGTTGATAACACGCTGATGTTTCAGTTGTTGCCAAGTAGCGCTTATCCTAAGTTAAGGATTTTTCGGTTTCCCATGCTCTGCCAGCAAGCAGGTGTGCAAGGAGCTGGGAGGGAGCAGAGCCGGGGCAGCTGACCTGAACTAGCCAAAGGCGTATTCCATACCATGGAACGTCATGCCCAGTATATAAACAGGGGGCAGTTGGCCGGGAGGGGTGGATCGTGGCTCTGGCATCAGTCAGTGGGTGGCGAGCAATTGCATTGTGCATCACTTATCTTTTCTTGGGTGTTATTTCTTTTTTTTTTTTGTTATATTCCTTTTCATTACAATTATTATTATTATTATAAGTTCATAGTGTATTTTATTTTACTTTAGTTATTAAACTGTTCTTATCTCAATCCACGAGTTTTACTTCTTTTTTTCCTCCTCCCCACCGCACTGGGAGCAGGGAGGGGAAGCGGCTGCATGGTGCCAAGTTGCTGGCTGGGGTTAAACCACGACACTGCCGAAACCGGTGTCACGGCCTAACTGCATGGGCCAAGCTCTGGCTACGTTTCTGTAATGTCTGTAATGAGTATTATGTCCTCAAAACGACCCAAGGGAAGTCTAGAAATACGAATTGCAGTGACACGTGAGGAATACAAAATATTAAAATTTGTGGTATGGTACTGCTGGCAAACTAGGAAATATCTTTGCAAATATTTGTATTTTTGGTTCCAAGCATTCAGTGTTGGGGAGGAGGAAACTTTTGCTCTAGCAATTAAAAAAAATTAAATTATGGAAGTTTTTTTTTTTTTTTAAAGTTCAGCAGTAATAAAGATGCATCTCAAAGTGAGAACACGCAAAGGGGGCTTCAAGGAGTAAATACTCTAATTAGTATTAATACCTCTCCTTGAAAGAATAATTCTATCAGTTATGTTAAATTAAAATATTTTAACTACATGAAAGGATAACAACTTAGTTTATCAATGTTTTATTCTTTAAATAACATCTAACAAAATACTTCTTATCCCTAGAGAAAAGAATCGTAGTTCCTGATGTACTAATCAAAAGGGAAAAAAATTGTACAAAAGCAGTGCTGTTTGTATGACCTTCTGAATGATCTGATCTAGATCACAACTGTCCCACGCTGCAATGCCCTTTGTCGTGAAAGAAGTGGGAAAAATCTTCACACGAGTCTGTAAAGTGATCTCATCTGTATTAAGAATATACCTACCACGTTTATCCAAAACTGCTTTTTGGTCAAACTGCTCTTCTAAAAAATATGAAATCAGAGACCACCTCTAGGATTCCAGTGAGAACTGTGTACTGCCCAAAAAATTGTTTGTAAGCAAGTACAGTAAACTCACCTGCAGTAAAGTGCACATGTACTGTAGCATTCCTTGTATTAGTAAAGAACCCCAACAGACATTTTGGGTTGGTTTCTTCAATTCTACAGCAAGCGTGCGCAAAGTTGATTTGAAGATTTCTTACAATATGTAGTTTGTCGTGTCTCTGAGTTCTGCAGTTCTGTTAAAATGCTTTATGCATTTTACTTCATAAAATGCTAAAGGTTTTTGTATTTTAAAAATACTAATATTATAAAAAGCATCAGTGAGGTTGGAAAGTCAAGCACTGGAAGCTCATTAAGTGTCAAAGTCAAGACTATCAGCATACTTCTGTTTTTATCCTCTTGCTGATATTTTTTGTTGCAGATCCTTAGGTCTGTGATCACATAATTTACTGTTTTCTCTCACAGGACTACTGCTTCATTTAGGCAATTAAATAGCGCTTGGTATGTGTCCTATATAGAGCTTTGCATCCTCCCCGTGGCTTGCTTAATTTTGTTGTGGGTGCTTATGGGGCATTTATATTGATTTGCTGCTTCGACAGAAATGGCTTTATTTTCACAAAATGCTTGGGGGGAAAAAGGGAAAGTGTGAAGCACTGAAGTTTAGGGTCAAAAGTTTCCCTGATTTTATATGTTCAATTTAAGAGATCTAGGATGAGGGTTTTTAAAAGCAATTATCACATTTAAGCACAGATGCTAAAATTTTCAGCTATAGAAATACGTGACACTTTTCAAAGCACATTGCAAGATGCCATGGTGAGCAACCAGAAAAGGAGGAAGACACAATTAATGAACACTGCTTCTATATCATAAATGAACTCTTTGAGAAAAGTATTATTCTCCTGGAAAATCTATTCTTGATTTCCCTTTGTAAAACTTCGTGTTTACTTCTCAGTATTTCCCAGCTTCTGTAACAAACGAGGCAGAGTCTTGTTTTACAGACAACCTCCTTTGCTATGTAGCCCCAATTCATATCTAGGTCAGGTCCGTCAACAATGCTAAATGAGTCAGAGATCCTGCACAAATGCAGAATATGACTGTGATGTTAAAGATTCCCGGAAATAGCTCATGCTAAACCGAATGGAAATGAAAGCTGTGCGAGGCAGTACTAATTCTAACTTTGTATTGATTTTACTGCTTTAATTCTGTGGGACCACTCGTACTGAACGGCTAAGCAAGACGCGCTCTGGTTTCACGCTTGTGAATACACATTTTCAGTAAAGTGCTTTTCCCATTGCTTGTGAATAACGCCAAACCATGTAACTGGGAAAAGGAGGAGTCGGTGTCTGCTGTACCCTCAGTAAGGGCATCTACACTCTCCTCATGGATTCCAGCTCCAGAAGCTGGCTGAAGCCCTGTGCAATACTTAACTTGCTCTATATGTGAACTTTGCATTCCTTAGCACTCTGTAGGGTTTTTCATTACTATTATACGAGAGTTGGTTAAGGAGAAGTCAACTGATATTGGCTAGACATGGAGGCTAGAACAAGGAACTACTCAGCGGACTGAAGAGAGGGAACTGGGAGCTGTATTTGATGAACACTTGTGTGCGCAGGAGCTTATCTGCGAGTGGCTAGACAGAAGGTGGGGTGAGAGAGTAAGTGCAGAAAGTACCTGGAAAGAGCCTTTGAGGAAAACATGCAAGAGATTCCTGCAGATGAAAACTGGGACTGGGAGCTGAAAGGCAGCAAAAGAGGTCAGACAAGGAGACAGGCAGGAGAGACAGGGAATGCACGGGGAGAGTGGACCTCGAATTTAGTCAATAAGGAAACTGGGACAGAACGAGATGAATAAACAGACCAGGATCAGATTCCCTCTCGAGGTGAGGGCTGTTGTCTGCTTTGAGAGGGCACTTACAACTGATGCTAGTTGTCCCGTTAGCCGGATCAGCTGTTGTGTGGGGTGCATCTCAACTCATGCTGGTGATGAGTTACGTGGGTTTTAATATGATGGCACATGGTGGAATTTCTAGAAGAACTTGAGGGTATTTTTGTTTAAGCTGTGGAAATTCTGATTCAGAGTTGCAAAGATTTTGCTTTCATCTAGCTCTGTGACCTGGCCAGGCACCCCAGCAGTGACAGACGGCCTTTCTCTCCTGACCTCTGACAGACAGAGCTCCCAGGACATTTTGACTAGGCCAGTGTCCTGAGTTTGGCTAGGATAGAGTTAATTTTCACAAGAAGCTGGGAGGGAGCACAGCCAGGACAGCTGACCTGAAGTAGCCAAGGGGATATTCCATACTATATGACATCATGCTCGGTATATAAACTGGGGGAGCTGGCCAGGGGAGGGGAGGAGGGATGGTGGCTCAGGAACAGGCTGAGCATTGGGTTCTGGGTGGTGAGCAATTGCATTGTGCATCACTTGCGTAACACATACTTCTATTAGTAGTTTTGTTGTTGTTATTTCTTCTCTCCTTGTGTTGTCCTATTACACTGTCCTTATCTCAACCCACAAGTTTTTACATTTTTCTTCTGATTCTCCTCCCCATCCCACCACGAGGCGGGGGGAGGAGTGAGCGAGCGGCTGCGCGGTGCTTAGTTGCCGGCTGGGCCTAAACCACAACAGCCAGACACCAAAGCTCAGAGATTCCAGCTCTGATTTTTTTTGTCTTTGGTAAAGAACAAGCCTTTATTAATGTGGCCTTTTACACAGGCTTGCGATTGTGCAAAGCAGAACCGTATGAAATAACTGTATGTAAAAAGCAACAAACCACGCATCGTATTGATGCTCAACCAGTAGTTCGACCTATGTGAAAGATTTGGGACAAGCACTTTTTTTGGCAGGAGAATCCACCCTACTTGCTGTGGTGAGGCTCAGTGACTCAAGGACCAGAGAATGTTCTTTCAATGCCAAGGTCAGGATGAATATTACTCATGTCCTAAAAAGAGCAGAATTCCTTCCTTTCACGGGTGGCGAGTGCCTGAGTACGTGTGTGCTTTCATCTTTATTGCTCCTAGCAGAAAACATTCTCTAGATGGTAGATACAGTAGCGAGCAGGGATGGGAAGAGGGGCAAACAGGGGCCCTAGAAGTAGGAGTCCAGAAGGTGAAGAGGGCGAGTCAAGGCAGCAAGCTAAAGACAAAGGCAGACTCCTACACATTGCTTCTCATCAGGTCAGAATATCTATGCGTGACTCTGCTATGATGTTGCTCTGTCATTCAGGTCAGAGGAGACAAATGAAGTAATTTAGCAGAGGAGTGTGACCATAGCCTCTGGAAAGGTCTGGTCTTCTTTCCCTTCTGCCTTGTATTTGGGTGCCCGACGTAAATTCTAAAGAGCACGTTTCTCTATGAGCTATCTCATGCAAGTCATTCTGAGCAAGAGGAGTAGTGGGGGGGTGAGCATTGGTAGAGTACAGCTGCTCAAAGTCTTTCTGCTGAGGCCCAAGACTCAGTCTGCCTCTGGCCAAGCTCTCCTGCATCTGTAGCAACTAACATAGCAGAACGCAATGTAAGACTGTTTGTGTAATGCTGCAAGTAGTGTAACACCACAGAACGTGACACCAGCTAGGAGAGGCGACTGTTTTACACACAAATGATTTCACTTTCTCATACTTGCCCTGTTATACCCATAAGCACCAAGGATGTTTGTTCAGGTAGTCTGCCCAGAATTACTTGTGGTGACACGGAGGACAAGGGACACAGGCCACTGAGTCCCCAACATCACGCCTCCTGTTGTTCCTTGACTGGCAAGCTTGCTGTTTGGATGCGGCTTTTGTGCTGTTTAGGAGCTGACAGTAATTTTCATCTTTTGCGCGTTCATCTTGCCCCACCCCGTGAGTCATCGGCAACACTGCTGAGTTACTGTCTCGTGTCCTCTCTGGGTGCTGTCTGCCCTCTGCTTTCCTCATCTGGCTGTCTTGAGGAGCTCTGCGTAGATGTGCCATGGTAGCAATGACCTGCTGAGCATAGGCCCCTCTTCCGCTTCTTCTGCTTCCATTGGTACTCATCTTAACGTTTCTGTTAGAAATCTCTGCGCTCCCACCCCTGCTAGATCCTTGACTGCTGCTTCCCGTATGTCCCGGTGAGTTAAATACCAGGGTCCGGCCTTCCTTTTGGCGGCAGGGCTGTAGTTTGTTGTCTTCTCTTACATCTGATCTGAAGGCGTTTGCTTCAATGAGCCCTTATACGTGATGGATTTTTCTGCCCGGGCCAAAAGACTCTTCCAAGAAAAAAGCATGGGGTAAAACTGTGAGGCTGGCTGTTAGGATAAAGATCCTCGTTAGTTCAGCATCTGGCAGAGGCAGCTAGGGAGGGAAAAAGAAAAAAAAAAAAAGAGAGAAAGAGGAAAATTGCAGACATTAGTCCCCACTTTTTTTTTTTGAGATGGGGTGGTAGTAGAGAGGCTGCTTCCACCGCAGCAGGATGATCACCAAGGCTGCACTGGTAACGTTACAGTGGAGTACAGCACAAATGGTCAGAAAATGCCCAAGTGATGGCAGAGGTGGCTCAGGCCCAGAGCTGTGGTCAATCAGGTTTGGGGTTCTGGAGTCAATATTTATGATATGAATCATCATATAGATCTTTTCTAGGTTAAAAACTGTTTTGTCGGACTATACATAGGTTTTGTGGCCTTCTGCCTGTGGCTGAATTTTACTTGTCACAATGAGATATAAGCAGTGATGTTTAAAAAATATTTTTATAAGCTATTTCTCAGTTAATATTTATGCATTATTTCTCTTACAACAGGAAATTATTTAGGTTTATTACTGTAATTAATACTGAAATGAATTATTGTTTTCACAGTTTTTACTCTTTACACTTAATTGAGTACATATGCAGTATGACAAAAAAAAATTATAATACTGTTAATGTTTGGGAAGGATAATGAGTTTCCTACAGAGTCATTTGTACTGAAATTAACCACAGTAACAGACATTATGGAATTCAACACTAAATTAATTAATATTGAATACATGCAACACTTGTGATGATTTAAGAGTGAAAGTGATAAAACTGATTTTCAGTGTTTGTTAGTGTAGAAATAAAACAGAAAAAAACAGAAAAACAAGAGGCAGAAGTGGATGAGTATTCCAGTGGCACTGGTTGTGCTGTGTCACGGACGTACCTGTCTTCAAGCCCCTATTAAGGAAAAAAAAAAGCTGAAGAAATAGTTTTTTTGATCCAGTTCCTACATGATGATTTTGGGTATTAAATTATGTGATTCACCAGACTCTTGATACATGTTGGTATACTGCTCTCAAAGGCAAATGTAAAACTTCTGAAAAATTAACTTATAAAACACGCATGGTCTTAGAAATGAGGCTAAATATCCATCTGAACTACAAGTCATCAGTGTTTGTTTATGGACTTATTAATACGGTGGAAATTGTATTTTCCTCCAAGCTTGTCCAATTATCTTGCAGTAAATACGCAGATGTACCAGGTTCATTAAGACACACGTTTGTAATTATTGGTGGTAAGTTAAAACGACTTTGGTACCGAAGGGCTGTGTCAGTACGAACTGTGCAAGTCCCATCCTTCTCAGGGTCCCGGGGCAGGGATGTGGCTGCTCCGGGCCCGCGCGGCGGAGAGGGGCACGAAGACTTCACCCCAGCAGGCAGAGCCTCGGGCCAACCGCGGCCTGGGCGATGACGGCAGTACCCCCCTCGCCTCCATGTCCCCAAGCCCTGGTCCCGCCGGGATCCCAGCCCGTCACGGCCGGCGGCACCACGGCGGCCGCGGCTGAGGAAACCCGGAAGCGCCAGGTTGCCGCCGAGAGGAGGACGCGACGCCGCCACTGCGCAGGCGCCGTCCGACGGCCGCGGCTCAGCCGTGGGGCGGCGCGTGCGCTCCCTCCCTGCCCTCGCGCCCCGCCCTCTCCCCCTCCCTGCCCTCGCGCTCTCTGTGCGACGTCGCGGAGGAAGAAGCCGCCGTGTCGGACGCGGCAGATTCGCCATACCCCGCCGCCCGGCCAGTCTCGCCCCCGCCGCCCCCACCGATTAAAATAATATTTTCTTTACCAAAGGGGGAAGCCCGCGGGGCCTCGGCGCGGCCCGCGTGAGCCCGGCCCGCTGGCGCGGAAGTGATTTTTGTTTTTCCCTTCCTTCCCCCCCCCCCTTTTCTTTTCAAACCAGGCCGCGCCGCTCGGCTTTCGGTCAGCTCCCCCGCTGCCCCCCCCCGCCCCTTCCCCGCCGCGGTTATGGAGGCTGCGGCTGCAGGTGAGCGGGGCGGCGCGGGGCCGGCCGCAAGCGGCGGGCCGGGGAGGGCGGGGGAGCGCGCACGGATCCTCTTACAGGAGAGCCGGCGCTGACCGTGGGGGGGGGGAAGTAGTTCCGGCGAGAGTCTATTGTCACGCTCCATCCGCACGAGAAGTAGTTCCCTCACCGGCGGGTCGGCTGCTGTTCCCCCAGCCCCGACCGTCGTCGCGCCTCCGCTGGCGGCAAAAGGGGGCTGGGGGGCAGCGGCTGCCGGGCGCCCTGGGGGGGGTTGTGGAGCTGCCTCCCCCGGGGGACCGGGGCCTAGGCCGGGGGGCGCCCCACGGCGGGGTGAGGGGGGGCCGCGGGCCGCCGTGTGCGTGTGGGGAGGCGCCGGGGCTGCCTCAGAGCGGTCCCCCTGCGGAGGAGGCGGCCACGGCCCGCCGGGACGAGCAGGTCCCTCCGCGGTCGGGGGTCTCCAGGTGGTGCCTGGGAGGGCGCCGGAGGGCTGGGGCAGCCCCGGCGCGGGAGCCCGAGGTCCCCCGGCTGCCTGTCCTGTCGCTCCTGTTGAGGAGCGTGTCGGGGAACACCTGGAAAAGAGCAGCTGCCGGGCTGTGTACTATTTGTGTTGAACTAATGCACATCTGGATTTAAAACACTCATGCTTTCCTTTGACAGCTTGTGTAAATAGTTGTAGCTCAAGAGCGTAAGAGTTCAGCTGCAGGAGGGACATAACAAGTTAAAGTTAGGTGTTTCTGCTGCATTGTCATCTCAGTCCTTTATGTGCCTTATATTGGCCTGACTTTCATGGGGATTACACATATAAGTGAAATTACGCAGACGTGATAGCCATAGTAATATTGCGTACATGTTTTCTGCATTTCACAATCGGTATGTGTTCGTTGCAGTACAAGTTTGCGAAGTGATGTTGCAATAATTTAACGCTAGTTAATTACCCTGTATACTCAAATTTGGCTTTTGGTTGTCAGTCCCTGAGAGAACAATTTTTAGAATCCTAAGTTATTTCTAGCTCTCCTGTGAAGTATTTACAGACAATTAGTTTACAACTCAAACAGGATTTTATGCCAAAGAGAATAGCACTATCATCAGGAGAATAACTTGTATCTGAATAGCAGAATATCTAACAGGTGCTGTATTATTTAAGTACTATTGTAAAAGCATTCCACGAATGCTTTATATTCTCTGATCCAACTTTAGATGAGAAATTAATTCTCTTACTACTACTACTACTATCGCTACTAATAAATTTGTATTTATTCAAGCACACTTGTCTTAATAAAAAGTGTTCTGAGGGTAATTGAACCCAGAACTGTCACGAGTGTCCGGTATGTTTGATGCTGCGACTGCTGAACTGTATCTGACTTCAGATGCGTTTCTGTTTTGTGTGCTTCCAAAAATCAGGTTTGGAGCATTTCAGCCAGGGCATCCTGAAGTCGGTGGCTGATCACGTAGTTCGTGCTTATTCTTTGAGAGGTTCCGAGTGTTTTCGGTGTCTCTGGTAGGGTGGCTTACGCTACGATATTGTACGATAGTGTATTTTAGTGGTAACTTCAGCAGTGTTGCATTTAGCCACATGAGGGCAATCTTAAAACATTAAAAAAGACAGTGTCTTTACTATAAGCACATCTATTACGGCTTTTTTTTTTTTTAAATGATGGAAAAGCTACCTTGTTTATATGTTTGATAAACTGATTATTCTAAACTGCTGCAAATAATTTCTTTTCCTAGTTATTAGAACATCTTTTTTAATCCAGTTCTGAATTTTGTATATTCTAGCCAACATAAATGTGTGTAGGCGGTTGTCATCTTTTGAAGAACTTTACTGTAACTTTTTCCAGGAGCATTTGTAAAGCTGGTGTGTGTAAAAGAAAAAAAATACATATGCCTTTATTTGCCTTCATTAGTTAAACTTCAGTAGTTTTAAACACAAGTTTCTTTTGACAAATCTAATAACAGACTAGCTAAATACAGTATGTTTGGGTTACGGTGAGAGTGTGAGGGCACGCTTCAGACAAAGAAGAGAGTTAAGAGCCTTGTGCCCTTTTCCTGTTGGGGCGGCTGTTTCATCATGTGGCATGAGGCGGGTTCTGGTTTCTGGTAATATCTTAGACAAGTCTGAAGCCAGTCAATGTAATCTGGATACTTAGTCTTCCAGTAACTCAAGTTAACCAAAAGGCAGAACTCTAGCCAGTTACTAGTCTGTTTCTCTACCTTTGTATTGGAGATAATGATGTCTTTATGTCAAGTATTTGGAGATTTTCAGACCTACTGTGTCATGTTGGTGAAATATTATAGTATTTGAATGCTAGAGTAACTGAGCTGCGTTAAAGTCTACATTGTGTAGTGCTCTTACTGCGACTTAAAGAAAATCTAAGAAAGTATCAATGATCTGGATCTTAATTTTGTGGCATGCCTGACACGTCATGTCTCTAACAGTGACTCATGATGGATGTCTAAATAGAGAAGTGTAAGAACAGGGCAAGCACACAGTGATGTTTGTCCAGAATACTCTCTTAGGCCTTCTTATGGGCTTGCTGAGCCCCGAGTAGTGTCTTTCCACTCACTTACTAGTTCTTGAGGGACTTTCCTTCCAAGAATTTTTAACACCAAGCGAACATGTACCCATCTTACAGTTATATGAAGAACTGCCTCCTTTCATGTTCTCTGTTTCTCCCAGTGCAGCAGCAGGCAGAGGTCACTTAAAGGAGCAGACAGGAGTTTCAGAGCGATCATTTGCTGTTCATCTCCTCCATGACACATGTGATTTTGTAGTTCTTCATTTTACGCTTTGCCTTTTCTCCGCTCCTCAGTTCCATCCTTTCCAGGCAGAAAAATTCTAATTTATTTAACTGCTTCTTGTATGGAACTGTGCTGTGTTGTTGATTGTCCTTATATCTGTACCCTTTAACAATGACGATGATTATTATTATTATTATTAATTTAGTTTTTTATTTTTTCAAGTTAGAGGAACAATATCCAAAGATGTAAGCCCAGTGTGGATGTTTGCAGCAGTAATCTTCTTTTCTGGTTTTTATAGGTCTGCACGTTATAGGACCATCTGTTTTATAGGACTGTCTGTTATAACTGTAAGGTTTTGTTTTTCAGTAGTGCAGTTCTTAGCTTCGTTTTGAGACTGTCTTTCAAGTGTTTGCCATGATTGAGAGATCTTTCATAGAAAACCTCTCCAAACCTTTATAGAGCGACAGCAAATTGGAAAGCTTGTTTTGCTATGGGCTCACGTTCTTTGAAGGGCCTTTTCCATACTCAGATTACTTTTTACTACACAGGCTTTCAGGCAGGCCTGTTACTGTTGAGGTGTTTTAAGAAAATTGCTGCATTCTGCTTCTTATTTTTCAAGTTGAAAAATTATCCTTGTTGACCTGCCTTACTGTGTTTTTACATTTAATTTGACACAATTTCCAATCTTTTTTTGTTTTTGTCGTTTGACAAAACTTTTATAACGAAGTTTTCTTCTACTAAAGCTTCCTTTCAATGCTATTTAGCTGTGCTAGGTTTTTTTTTTCTTCTCCTTTCTAAAATCTTCTTTGATGATTAGCATCAAATATGATGCTTTTAAATAGCCTTCATGCTGCTTTCAAGGATTTAACTTTTCTTGGAACCTTTTTAGTCCTTTTTGTGGTTTGTTTTTGTTTTGTTAAAGATGCTTTTTATCTTTATATAGTTCACATTGTTGAAGTTAAACACAAACATTTGGCTCTTCATCACTCTTTTAAAGGATTTTTGAGTACTTCTTTAATCACGGTTACAGAGTAACTCTCAAGTGGTGTCACTTTGAATGGGGTCCTGTGTTTTACTTCTGATAAAGTCAAGAACTGTTTCTTCTCATGTGATTTCCCTGACTGCTTGATGGGTGAAGCAGCCATTAATGGTGTCTAAACATTTAATCTTGGCATCCTGTCCTGACCTGACATTTAACCAATCTGCATAAGGGTAATTGACGCCTACCATATATTGTTGTTTCTGTCTTTGTAACCTCTTTTATCCCCCTCAGTGTGTCACAGTCATTCTTACCATTGTGGTCAGACTGTTGCTCATGTAGTCCTAACACTGTGCTTTTCTGTACAATGCAAGTATTTCATTCCTCAGGGATTCTGTTACTTGTTAAAATAGCCTGTTAATCAGATTTGACCCTAAGCTGCTTCTAACAGATGGCATTGCTTCACAAACAATACCTCCTACTTTCTGTAGGTAGTGTCCCACTGGCATTACAACAGTATTTTTCAGAAACTTGTTTGAATGCATGTCTGTCAATAATCCTTGTCTACAGCTAGGCATTCTGATTTTGACATCTCATTGGGCTTCTTGCATTATTGTAGTAGTATGTAGATTTATCTTTTTAAAAGGAACTACGAAGAAATAGAAAACAAACCCAACAATTTGTTTCAACTGTTCCTTGTTTCCTGTTAAAATTTTACTAACTTCTGTGTCATCCTTCATTTGAAAATAGTCTTCATGATTTTACCACTGCAAAGTGAATCACCTTGATCTTTGTGGTCTTTTGCACTTGTCACCTACCCTTCAATCTTTATTTTAAAAACATTTTCATAATCTCTTAAATTTGGGGTTGGATGAAGCCCGATGCTCCTCTGTATTTTTTCTCAATTTGTGATGTTCCCTTGGGTATATACAAAACTGTCAACGTAGTTCTGCTCAGAACAGCACCGCCATGCATTCATGTCCCAAGCGCCTTAACCTAGTGCTTTTTTTCCCCCCTGCTTTTGTTTTCTCTGTCCTAGTATATTTGTATTGTATAGATTTTTAAATGCAGTTTATTTCTTAATCAGAAACATTCATAAACTGCAGTGTAATTTAGTCTTATATACTGTGTACCTCTCTGTAATGTCTGAGAGCCTCTGTAGATGTAGTTTACCTTGTAAACTAAACTTGTGGGCTTGTTAGAAAAAATGTTGAATGTATATGATTAGGTTTTCCATAAAACCATATTAAGCGGTATTGATTTTAGTATCATCTTTTAGTTTTTGCAGGAATGCATCCTATATCAACGTTGCTATAACTGTCTTCCTTAATGTTAAAATAAAAAATGTTTGTGGCATTTAACTAATGATAATTAAGTTGTCCTGATTTTAATTAGCCACTAAAAGTGAGAACAGAGGTGGTCAGGTGCTCCTTTTCTTTGATTGAATGTATTCTGTATTGTGGCTTTTGTCACAGTGGTCATCCTATGCTGGTGAATTAAAAAATAGTTGCTTACTGTTCAGAATAGTTCAAATTCAGATGAAGGAAGCCCTTAAAATAGCTTTCTGTTCTCTCTCGCCTGCTGCTTTTAGTACAGTTAATTTGTTAGTTTTGAACGTGAGATTCTTGTGATGCTGCTGTTCTAATGGTAGTAAATAGTGGCGGGTTTTATATACTTTTTTCCTTACTGCTTACTGAGGATAATGCTTTTGATTTGGAGATATGCCATAATCTTGCATATTAATTTCTTGGTGAATTAAAATAGAGAAAATAGCAGGAAAAAAGTAATGATTTATTTAATTTTTTTACTCCATCAAATGAAGAGAAATAAAATTAGCTTATACCAGCATCTGTATTAAAATGATAACTAAAATGTTATAAGGTCAAGGAAGAGGTTTAAGGAATAAATCTATGGCTAAATATAGCCTTCTGAGGTTAAAGTGTATGTAATAAGAACTTACATTCATTTAAAGATTCTTTTTTGTAAGAGAGAAAAATGCAGCTGACAGCTACTTACATTTTACTGAAATTATGAAATAGTACTCATTACTTGAAGGTATTAAAAACACATAATCATACATTTCACAGTATTTTTAAAAATATTTTGATTTCTTTTTTAAACAGATTAAAGTAGATTTTAAGTAAAAAAAAAACAACAGCAAAAAGTGTCCCTCCAGTGAAGCAATAAAAATCAGAGATACATTATAACATGTTTTTGAAAATTTTGTATATTTGAAATAGCATTGAAAATGAAAAAAATCTCTTAACATGCACAGAGGAATAAGATCTGATGTCTAAGAAAATATTCTGTATGTGAGAAAAAGAATTATTTTATGTTCAGTTCAAACCATTTTTTCACTGAGAAATAATGTTGCTTGTGTTAAACACAAATTATTGGCTTTTTACGTGTTGCTTTCATATTAACTGTTATCTCACAATTTCAATACTTCTACCTAAAGAAGCTGTCAAGGAAAAGTCTTTTATTGTTCTTAGACACTTTAATATCTTACATGCTCAGCATTTGTGTATGAAGAGTTCTTTATTAAAAACAATAGTTTTATTGGAAGAATTGTGCCCACTTTTTATTGCACTTGAGATTTCAACAAAAACCCTTGTATTTTCTCAGTAATTCTCATGTTAGCGTATTATTATCATGTTTGGTATTAAATGGAAAATTTAAGTCCGTTGAATAAAGACAGCTTGTAGTTAATGGAGCTGTGATCTAACAATTGCAGATTTCAAGATAACATAGTGCAGGAGGAGAGCAATGGCAAGACAGAGAGGAAGTCGGGTACTGAAGTAACATAAAAACCTCTTTTTTTATAAGCTTGTTGGACAGCAATGCAGTGCTATGCTTTGCCGGTAGATGAAACTACAATCTGTTTCTGATTGCATTGTAACTTTTGTGTTAGCCAGTTGTAGACATTGTTAAGGTGTTAGATATCGGGAGTTTTTATAAGAATAAGTAATTGTTTTAGGAATATTTTGAAATTAGTGCTGGATTTTAGGCAGTTATCTCTGAATATAGCCCAGTGCTGAGGTATATTTAGCTGGGACTGTAGGATTTGCTTCTCCTTGGTCCACAAGCATAGCTGTTTTTATAGGTACGGGCTTGGAGAGTAGCACACCTTAAGGAAGTACAACTTATTGGAGAAAGATCAGCAACAACATTGTGGGGGGTATCCTGGGGGAGCCCCTGTCACAGGCTGATGGACCTGGCTGCTGCTTTCCCGCTTGCAGATTCAACCGGCGGCAAAGCTGAGTATGTATCCCAGAGACACACTGCACACACCGCACGCGTGAGACACCAACATGGGAGGCACTGCCTTCAACAGCGCCTACGTATAGGACTCACATAAAACATAAGTAGAGACAGCCAAGTCCTCCTCTTCGGCTGGTAGAGATTGAAGTTCACTAGTGCACACACATAGCACTCTCTAGATTCACAAGCACACGCACATTCGCAGATCTCCCAGGTACCGGCATGGCCCCTCTGTCCATCCGATACGACACCTGCACCCACACAGCAGGTTTGGGGAAGATGCAGACACTTGTGTCCCCCCCCCGCCCAGTAGCTGGCACCAGCTATGACCTGTGATCCCACTCCAGCTGCTGGTGCTGAGCCCCTTACCTCGCTCACCCCAGTGCCCCCAGTAGCTGCGCCTGGGACACGCAGCGGTCCCATCCCAGTGGCTGGAGGTGGGGACGGTGAATGGGGGTTGTGATCAGCTCGTAACACTTTGACTCTGCTGCTCCTTCCTCCTCATGCTCTTCCCCTGCTCCAGCATGGGGTTCCACCCACAGGAGACAGTCCTTCACAAACTGCTTTAGCATGGGTCCTTCCCATGGGCTGCAGTTCTTCACAAGCTGCTCCAGCATGAGTCCTTTCCACAGGTTACAGTCCTTCAGGAACGGACTGCTCCAGCGTGGGTCCCCCACAGGTCCTGACAGAAAACCTGCTCCTGTGTGGACTCCCCTCCGTGGGCCGTGGTGCCTGCCAGGAGCCTGCTGCTGCGTGGGCTCCTCTCCATGTGTTGCGGCTTCCTTCAGGGCACATCTGCTTGCTTTGGCGTGAGGTCCTCCATGGGCTGCAGAGTGGATATCTGTTCCACCATGGACCTCCATGGGCTGCAGGGGGACAGCCTGCCTCACCATGGTCTCCACAAGCAGCACGGGAATCTCTACTCCGGCAGCTGGAGCACTTCCTCCCCCTCCTTCTTCTCTGATCTTGGTGTCTACAGGGCTGTTTCTCTCATTTTTCTCACTCCTCTCTCCCATCTCCTGTGTAATGTTTTTTACTCTTTCTTAAATATGTTATCACAGAGACACTACCAACATCACTGATGGACTCAGCTTTGGGCAGTGGCGGGTCCATCTTGGAGCCAGCTGGAACTGGCGCTCTCTGACATGGGGGCAGCTCCTGGTGTGTTCTCACAGAAGCCATCCCTGCAGCCTCCCCTTTGCTACCAAAACCTTGCCATGTAGACCAAATACACATAGTCCCACAGGCGTTCCTCAGATATCCCAAATCTTTCTGTTCCTCTGGTTTCCCTTTTCTTACCAGTTACAAAGTCCAGGTGGCCTTCTCCAAAGCTGTGCCTGCAGTTTCTTGGTGTCCCATCAATTAGTAACTGGAGACTTTTGGTCCTTGGCATTGTCACTGTTATCTCTTGTTTGCCGGGTTTGTGACTCTGTGTGTTCTTGTTCATCATTTATCCCATTAACTTATTGACCTCCTTTGCATTGAAAATATTCTTGATCAGATAGCCTTAATGAAGCAGACTTTCACCTTCCACATACCCTTATAAATGATAAAAAAGACTAAAATCTTATTTAAGAAGTTGATGTTTCTCATCTCATTCTTGGCTCACTACATTCTGTTTCCTGGCTGTACCTTGGATGCACAACAGAAGGAGAACTTTCATACAGTTGTTTTTAAGAGCTTTCATACAGAGAACATTAAAAAACCAAAACAAACTTTTCACTTAATAATTGGATTTGCAACAAATGCTGCATGCTATGACATGACTTACTCCAGAGTTGGAAAACTCTAGTGGTGAAGAGTAAGCGGTCCTGTGGACCTGCACATCAGGTGAAGCGACTGAGCGTCTGGGCTGCTGTGTGCTCCCTGCTGCACCGCTCCCTGTTAGCTCTTGCTGAGCTGCCGGTGAACTGGAGCAGGGAGTTAGGTGACGTGTAACAAACTGGAAATGCAGCCAGACGCTGGAGAAGGAGCCAGTGTTGTGGAACTAGGAGAGGGAGAATAGACCCAAGGACATGATTCTGAGCTGAAGGCAGGTGTTTGTGTTTCTGATAATTCTAGCAAGTTCTGTAAAGAAACTGCCACCACCACAAGGCCTTTTTTTTGCAAACCTTGATGTGCTTGTAGATAGGAAGATAGAAGCAAAGGGAGTTTAGGATCAAGCGTGTGAGGAACCACGTCTGTGGCTAAGTGCATGGAGATCCTCTAGCTGTTTTGCTAGGGTAGAAAATGGCAAATCAGTGGCTTAAATTGTGTCTTCACAGGAAGAAGTACTGCTGGAGAAGAGACATGCTGGTTTTCTCTGTGGTGTAACTGGGTGTTAACCCTGGAAATAAAGATATAGTTTCTTACTTAATCTGAGTTAAGAATACCCGAATCTTCTGGCAAGATTCAGTAGGACAGTGTCTGGTAGCCATATGGTATAATATGCCCGTTGAAGACTGTGGTAGCTTTAGATCTGACCTGTCTACATCTTGTGAAACCTGGAAGCTACGTTTACCTTTAAGATTTTAAGCTAAGAACGAGTACTGTTGGATTCCAACCAGGCCTCAACAGAGAGGGGCAAAGTTCTTGTAGCTGCAAGGAAAAGGGAGGTTGGAAACAGAAGTACAAGTTAACATGAGTAGTTATGTTGAAAGCTTGGAAGTGCGTAGTAAGGAACAGGGAGAGAGAAGAGAGAGTCTGGTAGGGAGCATGGCGTAAGAGATGCAGGAGACAGAAAGGGGAAGGTTAAAAATGCATGATAGGAAGGGGGAGGGGGGGAGAATTGGAAACAAACACTAGTATAAGTTGAGAGATAAAGGAGTTACTAAACTGAGAATAAAGATTATATTACATATGCTGAAGATGGGAGGAAATATTTTAGATTTAATATACTTTATTCTTTTTTTCACTTTCACCATTAGCATTACTAATTGTCTGTAATACAGTCACAAATACCTAATTGTCATTAAAAAAAAAAAAAAACTACGGAAAAAAACCCCAACAAGACAAAGTCCTAGTCTAAGAATGATGTATACGATTTTAAATTGCAGAAAGTTCTTGTTGTCAAGGATTTGATGGTGATGAGGCAGCAAGGTTTGTTTCAGCTCTACTGTAAGTTTAGAAGGAAATAAATAGTTATTCATATTCTGAACTTTATTGCTGTGTATTTTAGGAAGGTTGACCAGGTGCATAAGTATGCATACTATCAACTTTGTTATTCCACAGGCCAATACACATCCAGTGAATTTTTATTTTTGTATTTAACTACGGAGTTCTAGTTCCTTTTAACAGTTGCAGAACTTCAAAGGCTATTACAGAAGTTTTTAACTGTTGCCTGCATTGAAAAGAGTGGTGAAAAATTTTGGATACATTGGAATGGCATATAAATACAGATTTGTTTCCTTGCTCTGTGTTTCTTGTGAAAATAGTTATTTAAAAATAAAACAAAACAATACCCAACCCCTAGCCTACCTTTTATGCAAAATGAAAGGTTTTGATTAGTTAAAATTAACTCTGGACTAGTTTTTGTTGTACAATGATCGAAAGTATATATGACAATAATATATTACCTGATTCCCTTAGAAAAATCACTGAAATTAAAAGTATTTAAGATAAGTGCTTCTTTCTCCCCCCTTCTCCCCACTCCAACTTTAAAGCAAAACAGCGCAGGTACTGTTTTGTGCTTTGTGGAGGGGATTGGGAATAAGGGAGCCTGCTTCCTAGTCTGCGATTTGCTATTTGTTTTTAGTAATCCATTTGTTAATCTCCCTTTGCTGTATACATGCTCAGTATAAAGAAAAAAATTGACTAATTAAGAAATATGCTGAGACCTTTGGAAGAATTAAAAAAAAATTGAAATGGCTTCACTTAAATTATAGCTTAATTTTCCACTTTTCCATTTAAGAAGAAAATAACTGGTATTATTTATTTCAGTGTACACTTAGCACAGTTTATATGGGCAAACTGAAGATAATGAATTAACACAAAGCATGTGTAGTGAACGGAATGTTCCAAATTGGTTTTGGCTGGAATTCCTGTTGTTTGTTTACCTGCATACTTGATTACTGTTCCTTTCTTTCTCTGCATATTTAATTGCTGTCTAATTAATTGCTCTGTTGATTTCCTACATAATTAATTATTCACTAATTAATCATTTATTCCCTGCATAGTTAATTAACTTATTGCTCATGTGATTTTTACACTTAATTGGCTATAATTCATTGCTCTATTACTACACCACCTAATTAGCAACTGGTTAATCAATTATTGTTTGCTTACTCCTAATCTACTTGTTTAGGCCTGTGATCAGCACAGTTTATCCTCTGCTATCTGACCTCCTTTTGCAGCCGTTCTTCCTAAAATAATTTCTTTACTCAGTTTTGTTTCCATCTCACCTCTGAGCAAAGCACGTGCATCTTCTGCATATTCTCCTGATGCTTTCTGCACCTTCACTAATGTACTGTTCTCTGCCACCTGGTCTGTTCACTCCTGGTTTTGTTCGAGCTTTACTTCTGTTTGATGGTTTGTGTAATCAGGCACTTTAAACAACCACAGAGACTTTTGGGGATTCTTCTTGCTCTTCTGTCCATCTCCAAGCCCTCACTGGGAGCAGTGAGAGAGAAAGTGGTGCGTGAGTACTGATTACAACTGTTGCAGGAGGAGACGGGAGACACAAAGCAGTGAGCCTGAACTTTTAGGGAAAACAGCTAGCAGGTCATGAAGCAGAAACAGTGGCAAACAAAACCTCAAAATAGAAGTGTCAGCTAAATCATGGAATGTCAATGTTCAGTGTTAGTTAAACCTTTAGGCAAATGCTCATAGGTTTTGTAGTGTGCATCTTAAATGTGCATTTACATTTAGGGAGAACAGTTGTCATCCACTGGGTCAATAACAGGCTTCGTTCACTTTAAAAAAAAAAAAAAAGAATAATGCTAACTAGAGCAGAACTAGTTCAAAGGAACTGATTCAAAGGAACATTTCCATTAGAAACGTACTGCAATCAAAATAGAAATGTGTGTGTGCTCAAGACAGCAGAATGCCTGAGAAGGAACCCTACTGAGCTCCTAAGAACACGTTGAGTGTATTACACATTTTACATAGTTGCTTGTGTGTGTAATAGAGTATATTTCAAACAGGAACAATATTTGAGTTGTTTTTCAGAGATGTTTTAAAAGAGGTGAAGGCCTACTCTGCCTTTTAGTTTTGAGGTAGTTGTATTATTTCTGAAGATGAGGATGCTTTTGTTATAGTTTCAGGTGCAAATAACTGTAAAAGAGAGCCAGCTCTGCTGTTCTTAAGATTCAGAACACCTTAAAGATGGATTTTTCTTGAGTGGGGTGAACCGTATATTTAGTGTGTCATGAAGGGAGGGGAATAATGTTGAATAGAGGTAGTGATCTTTGCTTGGGATTGTTTTGAAAACGGGCCCCAAAATACAGCTTCCCTGTTCTCTTCCCCCCAGATTCATCCCAAAGTTCACAAAATATCACTTGATTTCTGTACTTACTTGGCTAATCTGTGGTTTGGTTTGTGCCTCAAATAGCACTGGTTGTTCCAGTTTGATTTCAGTGAGCGTATGTCCCTAGTTTTCCTTAGGGAGGCAGAGGGAGAGGAGCAATTGAAACCCATCTCTGGGCCAGGAGTTTATGTATGTAGCTGAAGAACAAGCGTGCTGTTAAAATTGGTTCCTGGTTGTTGCTAGGTTTCATTGGATGCTGAAGGGAGCAGGGACTGTTGAAAATCAAACCATTAAAACAAATGACAGCAGTTTTAGAAAGCAAACAAAGTCTTCTGAATTAACTCTTTGCCAAAAGTTTGTGAGCTGTTTTTTTTGGCTGAGTTTTTCTGAATTGTTAACTTTATATTAACCCTTCTTTATTGTTATTTACTCTCTTGTGGCTTTGCTTTCACATCACAGCTCTAGTACCTGTGAATTAAAAAAAACCCAAAGTTTTGTCTAAAAAGTTCTGTAAAATTTCTGTTTAAAGCATTGACCAAGGAAAGTTTTAATTAAATTCTTCATTTGCTGCTGCTTTGAAGGTGTTTAGTTTGTTGGGTTTTTGGTTTTTTTTAATCAACAGGAATTTTTCATAGAACTTGTATGTCAAAGCATATGAAATACTAGATGTTTTTGTTAATGTTGAATGTTAATATTGCCTCTGAGGCCGATATGACATGTTTTGTTTTGAGAGCAAAGCTTTTTTTCCCCTCCTTACATTTTCCTCCTATTCCTGCCCATTTTTATCCACGTAGATGGGTCAAGATGAGGCCTGATATTTTTTTCAAGTATTGGGATAAAAGAAGAAAAAACTCTGTGTTTGTACAGCTCTGAAGTGAATGGCCAGAAGGAGAAAGGAAGTCAATGTGATTGCGTAGCTGTGACTGTCATATGATGCAAAATTTTGTGGTCTGCAGCGCTGCAGATGTTTTGACCTTCCTCCCCACTCTTTCATTAGTGGCAGAGCCACATCTAAGGATAATGACCCCTGAAACCATGCCCTTAACATTTTTAACTCACAGTGTATGCTCATGGTAACGTGCTAAGGCAAAAATGACACATCAAAGCATACATTTTTTATAAAATCTATTTATTTTCTAACAAATGTTACTATAATGAAGGAAAAATTCCCTTTTCTCTTTTACGGTATTTAATTCTTCCTTCCTTCTTTTGTTTCCAGCACTTACACAGGTAATTAGAGAATTAGACTCGCTTAGGTGAGGTAAGTAGGAAGGTTAAGTACATGTAGGAAAGAACAGTGAGGTCCGTGAACATAAATTAGGATTTGGAGCCCAGCTGTATTTCAGAGCTGCTTTGTAAAGGATAAAATGTTTTGCATTTATACTAACATGATAAACAACAAACCTGGACAATGACTTAATGTCTTAAATAATTTTACCATGTGTTTGAAAAAATGTGAAATTGTAACATTGTCTGAGGCTGGAAGGGAAAAAAAGGTCTTAATCTATCCTGCTTCCTTTTGGGTCTTGTTAAAAAAATTTCTAAGATTTGAGCCAGAAGAAATTTTTTGCCCTGTGAGGATCTGGGTAGGAGTTTAACCATTTCTTAAATTAATTCATTTTGGGATTCATTATGAACGTCTTCATTTAACGGTGTAACATTCTTCGTTTCAGCTTGCTACTGTCTGTTAAGCGTATTAAGTTAACTGATAGTTACTGTGCTAGCTGAATCAAAATCTCAATAGCTAGTGGTAATGCAAATAAACAACTTAAATTTGGAAGTATTAACTCCTTGTTTTTAAACTTATTTTTCAGGGATCAATTCCATCTTCATGTGTAAGCTTTGTAACTTATTTTCACCAAATCAATCCGAACTATTGTCTCACGTCTCTGAGAAGCATACAGAAGAAGGGACCAATGTGGATGACATCATTATTCCGCTCCAACCGCTAACAGTACCCACAAACGTAAACAAAGATGGAGAAGGTACATTCATAAATTGAGAGGAATGTATTTTTTAAAGGCATTTAGTTTTCTAATAAAACGTGTGGTGTGATGATTCTGCATTGTGTATAGAACGATTTACATAGCTTGTTTTTATAATGGTCACTGTACAACTGCCACCCTGAATTTCATTCAGTGCAGAATAGATCGGAGGACAGATGTGGATAAACTCGGGATGTGATAGGGGACGATGACATTGGTCCATTAATTTTAAATGTCAAATATAGCAAAGTCTGCTTCCTACAGCTTTAATTTGAGCTGTGTAATAGCAGTGGGAAGATTGTGTAAGAGCAGTGGAAAGCAACCAGGACACCATGGATGGAGGTGTGTCTTGAGGCTTAGGAATGGTGGTGTGCTTTTTGAGTTGTCTGTCCAACTTGTTTCTTGTGATTCAGATAATATTAATAGTTCTATTCCAAAAAGGAAGTGGCATGATTCATAATTTATAACTGTGCTTTGATATTGACATTGGTAAATAAAGCAATCTGGTAGTCAAAGGTTGAATTAGTTATACAGAACAATTTTACTCTGCAGTGGAAGAAGTGACATTCATTCAATTTTTAACTGATTATAATTGCAATCCCTTGTAATATTAGCAATGGGTTGAAAATAATTCAGACTTCGTAATTATATCTTCTTTTAGACCCTTACTGAGCAATGGATTTATATCGTTGGCAAACCTCTTAGTTAACACAACTACTAGGATTTTCCAGTTGTTATGATTTCTGGATTTTAAAAACTATGTGCTTATGAATAAAAAACACTCTAATATCATACTTAAAAGAATTTTTTTATCATTAACATATGCATGTGATATTTCTTCATTTATTTACCAGCAGTAATTCAGTAGCTATATTAACTTCATCAACATAAGAAGATATTTCTAATAATGGTCATATAGTATTCAGCTGTAGCTGCTGTCTCCTCAGATGGTTGGTGAGGAAAAATTGCACCAGATCATTATTTCACACAATGCCTAAAATTAACAGTGCATCAGAGGAAGATGAATAAATATCAGATCTACATCAAGTTTCAAAATGCCATTCTAATTGTATTTTAACTGTACACAATGAATTTCTCAGGCGTGCAGAATGCATCTTCCTTTCTTAAATCTTTGTTTCCCGTTATCCTTCACTAAATTGTATTTCTGAGCACAGTGAGACTGGTACTTTGTAACATATTCTTATTCCTTTTAGTAAAAAGGCTCTTCTGTAAATTTCTTTTTGCATTTGTGTCAGGGACTATCTGCACTTTCTGCATTGTATGTTGTTAAGCGTTGTGGTGGGTTGACCCTGGCTGGATGCCAGGTGCCCACCAAAGCCGCTCTATCACTCCCCTCCTCAGCTGGACAGGGGAGAGAAAATATAGCGAAAGGCTCGTGGGTTGAGATAAGGACAGGGAGATCACTCAGCCGTTACCATCATGGGCAAAACAGACTTGACTTGGGGAAATTAGCTTAATTTTATTACCAGTCAAATCAGAGTAGGATAATGAGAAATAAAACCAAATCTTAAAACACCTTCCCCCCACCCCTCCCTTCTTCCTGGGCTTAACTTTACTCCTGAATTCTCTACCTCTTCCCCCGAGCAGCACAGAGGGATGGGGAATGGGGGTTGCGGTCAGTTCATCACACGTTGTTTCTGCTGCTCCTTCCTCCTCAGGGGGAGGACTCCTCACACTCTTCCCCTACTCCAGCGTGGGGTCCCTCCCACGGGAGACAGTCCTCCACGAACTTCTCCAACGTGAGTCCTTCCCATGGGCTACAGGTCTTCACAAACTGCTCCAGCGTGGGTTCCTTCCATGGGGTGCAGTCCTTCAGGTACAGACTGCTCCAGCATGGGTCCCCTGTGGGGTCACAAGTCCTGCCAGCAAACCTGCTCCAGCCTGGGCTCCTCTCTCCACGGGGCCACAGGTCCTGCCAGGAGCCTGCTCTAGCGTGGGCTTCCCACGGGGTCAGAGCCTCCTTTAGGCACATCCACCTGCTCCGGCGTGGGGTCCTCCACGGGCTGCAGGTGGATATCTGCTCCACCGTGGACCTCCATGGGCTGCAGGGGGACAGCCTGCCTCACCATGGTCTTCCCCACGGGCTGCAGGGGAATCTCTGCTCCGGTGCGTGGAGCACCTCCTCCCCCTCCTTCTTCCCTGCCCTTGGTGTCTGCAGAGTTGTTTCTCTCACATCTCACTCCTCTCTCTGGCTGCAATTGCTGCTGCGCAGCAACTTTTCCCCTTTCTTAAATATGTTATCCCAGAGGCACTGCCACAGTTGCTGATGGGCTCGGCCTTGGCCAGCGGCGGGTCCGTCTTGGAGCTGGCTGGCATTGGCTCTGTCGGACACAGGGGAAGCTGCTAGCAGCTTCTCACAGAAGCCACCCCTGTAGCCCTCCGCTACCAAAACCTTGCCACACAAACCGAATGCAAGCATGCATTGTACTTTTATGAGAATAGTAGGTAATTACTGTTATGGTCTGAAGCAACAGAAATTAGACATATGCAGCTTTTAAGAAAACAACTTTGCAAATCTAATTATGTAAAATATTCATATGTTAAGTTACATATTCATAAGCTACCTTTTTCATTATTCTTGGTGAATAGTTTTCATCATCTGCTATGATCATATGGTGCTACCTTTTTCAGATTATGTAGCCCAACTCTTTGCCATCTGGTGTCAGTAAGAATGTCGTGGTAAGTTACTTTCACATAGATTTCAACCCGTATTCTAGATATACTTTAATATTTCTTCTTTCCTATCACACAGATTGATTGGAGAAGAGGGTAGTCTGTTCTGAAGTCCTATTCAATTATTTCCTGTGTTCTGTTTAAAAAAATAGGGTATGTCACAGTTGAATATAGGAATTTTGAGAGTTCTTTCAAGGCATCAATGTTTTCCCTCCTGTTATGGAATCTGCAGCAGATAAAACTTTAAAAGTTTATAATATACAGTTTTTTCTCAGTGGACCCTTCTTTGTAGTAATTCAGTATTGTCACTAAAAGGAGAAGTGATTGATGAATGACAGTCTTAGAAATTACAACTTCCTTTTAGTACTCATTGACTGATAGATGAACATTTTTTTGTCCTTTGGAAGCATGGTTTCTCTTCCAAGTATTGGTAAACACTGTAGCTGCTCCAGAATTGGTATAGACGAGTGAATGCTGAGTTATTCATGGAGCTCTTTGTTCTGCCTGAGTAATAAATTAATGATTTTATAAGTACTGTGAACAAGTAAAATGCTGGGCAAGTAATATGTGTTTATTACTCTAATGTTATTTTATTAGCAGTACTCTCTGCTGAATTTTATTTAGTGATGCCACTTTCCCATAGTTAGGTCATGATCTATTTAGAGTTGATTTGTCCTATCCATTTTGGTGGGATGATGTTAGAATTTTTTTTGTCAAGAGGAACCAAGGGTACCAGGCAGATGTTGCTGTTACACAAATTATGCATAGGTCACATTTTGTTCTCTCTTATAATGCAAAAGGCACATTTCATACTTCTCTCATTTGTGCTGTGCAAAAAAAAAAAAAAAAAGAAATCCAAAACCAAACAAAAAAACCCCAAACCAACAGTAAAAGTATGAAGTTCTGAGGAGAATAATTTTATTTTTTATTTTTGCACAAGTCTCAAGATTTGGAAATGTTTTGGTGTAAAAAAATTTTAAGGGATTTCTTTGCTGTGACTACCATAAGCTGAAACATGCACAACATTTAAGTTTGCTTGGTTTTTTTTCTGAGCGTTAAAAACAGAGTTCTTGGCAAAATTTTTGTGTGCACCAGTCCTTTGTCTGTCTCTGATATTACAAAGATGATGACTGACAGGTGCTTCATATCCGTTCTATTTCGCTTAGCACATTTTAATGCACATTATACTCTGGGGTTTTTTTGCAATTACGACTGTATCAAACTCTTTTACCTTTTAATTCTCAAACCTGGAATTCACTGCACGTAACTGAAGGTTCTTAAACTGGGATCTTAGTCACCCTGGGATCCAGAGACAATTCAGGCCCTATGTGATCTGAACTGCACTCTGAAGAGTAGTTTCTCTGTTCCTTCAATATAGAAGACAAATATTAATTAATTTGAGAACTCAAGTGTCTAACCTCAGATAAAATGAATCCTAAAAGCCTGGAAGAAGCCTGACTCTGTCCTGTTTCTCCATATACCATCAGGCAAGCTCTTTTCGACACATGCTAATTTTTCCTTCTACGCAGAGTAGGTATGATCCTTCACCAGATGTCTGCTCAGACTCAAAAAAAATCATTTAAATGCTACCATGCTTTGGTGTTTGTGAACTGAGAGTTTCTTGCAGAAGAGCAAGTTCAAAGTAAATAACTAAAATCTATAGAATAACAATTGGATAATTCCTCAAGAAGCACAGTATAAAGAAGTAAAACACCAATCAAGCAACCTCTGAGATTAACAAGAAAGATAGAAACTCATAGAGACCGATTCTTTTCAGTGTATTAAACTATTAGATAGGAGTAACTTACAGCTAGGATGAAATCTAAAATAACTTGATCACGATCCAGAAATTTCCCCCCTTCCCTCTGAGCATCTGCTTTTGTTGACTAAAATTTTTCTTGGGAGCTAATTGATTTGGTCAGTGAAGTCAACAGTTACATCTGTGAGCAGATGATAGCAAGTTGACTTTTGAAGTAACTACAGCAGTGATGAGAGAAATCTTAAGCAGGAAATACGAGTGCGAAGTGTTGTGCATTTCTATGTTCCCTACATCTCATTGATTTTATCAATGTTTCCTCTACAGTAATATGGAAATGTAAAGTTATGTTGTATTTATTAAGAATTGTGGATGACTTCTGATTTTAATTATTCAAAATACTCATTAAGGAAACATTTTTTGCATGACTTCTGGAATTTATTTGTTGCCAACAATTTTTTATACCAACTTTTGGCTAGAAAGCGCTAACAATAAAGAACCACAGGAAATATTAGAGAGTAATTGTTCAGTTTATTGAAAGGACAATGAGCTTTTGGTTTTAAAAGAGAAACTTTTTCTCTGAATACATCTCAATACTTAAGCAATTTCTTTAAGAGTAATTTAAATTAAAAAGGCTTTTTGTAGAGTGCTAGAACACAGCAGAGCAACTTTGTAGAATATGCATGCTGATACAGTTATACAACAATCTAAAAGAGTGCTTGCAGTGTAATTTCTGTAAACCTGTGGCACTTTGACATCTGCCGATCTCAGTAACACAAATGTTACTGCTTTGCAGCTAGCAGAAATGCAAACAAATACCACTGCTTAAAAATAACTTTGTGTGAAGCTAACCTTTTTTTAAGCTTTAGGGATAGAGGCTCTCAAACTTCATTTACTATTCCTATTTTTCAAAGATCAAATGGATATTAGCTAATTAGCTGTGGAATTTAATTATAGTTTCTTTTTAACTTTAACTTTCTTTTCCAGAGCTTCTTGTAGTGAAGAGGAAAAGGGGCAGACCAAAAGGGTCTACTAAGAAGTTTTGTGTAGATGAAGATGTGGCAGAAAATAACCCTGTTCCAAGTGAAGAAACTCCGCCTGGGACAGAAGAAGGACCGGAACTGTCTGAAGTCTCACCAGGCAGCTTGGAATGTAAGAAATGCAATCGGAAGTTCTCCAACACACGTCAGCTGAGGAAACATATCTGCATTATTGTTTTAAATGAAGGAGAGGAAGAAGGAGATGGAGGTAAGAAAATATCCAAGAAAAATATCTGAAGCGTGTTGTGAAACAGTGTGTTTCCATCCTGTGACCTGATTGGTAACAACTCGTAATCCCCAGTGTTAATTTTAAATGGAATAGAATTGTCTGTTTCTTTTAACACAAAAAGCATGTTGCAGCAAAACTGAGAATAAAGTCAGACAAGGTATTTTAATTTTTTTCAAAACGGTCAAAATGTTTATTGCACCAATGATGATCTTAAGCTCCCTGAAATGCTTCTTTTGCATAAGCAACTGTTCTGTTTCTCACAAAGAGGATTACAGTTTTCCAGTGAGAAGTGGTATGGGCCACATAGGTAAGTATCACACATAGGTGAGGAAGGATGATCCTGTAGAGGTGTTTCTATCCTGTGACTTGGGAAACCTGAATTTTGTCCTGTTCTTTTGATAGATCTAAAGACTGCTTTTCTGCATGGCTTGTTTTACTGTATAAAAAATGCCAGACTATTTTACAGAACTTTATGTGAATGACTGTCTTTGGAGTATGAGAGTTCATTGTTTAAATTTAGCTTTAAGATTAATTTGAATATATTCAGCCTCTCAGAGTTTTAGAATAGAACAGAACAGAATAGAGTTTTTTCAGTTGGAAGGGGCCTACAATGATCATCTAGTCCAACTGTCTGACCACTTGAGGGCTGACCAAAAGTTAAAGCATGTTGTTAAGGGCATTGTCCAAATGCCTCTTAAACACTGACAGGCTTGGGGCATTGACCACCTCTCTAGGAAGGCTGTTTAAAAAGACAACAGTGAATATTCATTTAGGATAGGATAGAATAGAATAGTTGGAAGGGACCTATAACGATCATCTAGTCCAACTGCATATTTTAACTTTCTTCAAAGGTGAATGTCTCATGCATACAAAGTAATACATTTGTCCAAGTTATCTAACTTTATGTGAGTTTTGTGTTTGCGTTAAAATTAGATTTTTGCTTTTGCTATAGTTGCTTAGCATGATATCCTGTTGATTCTACTTGTAGACAAAATTTGCCATTGATTTTTCTCCAGTTTTCTATTACCCTTTTGTGTCCAGTCTATGATTATGATACACAACTGGTATGACTATTCTAATTTCAGTGAGATGCAGAGTTTAACTTCTGTGGCAAAGACTAATTAAAATGGGCTTAGAATCTGTTGACAGAGCACAGAAACTCTTGCTTTGATAAAGTACCTGGTTATTTTTTTACTATCATCAGTGGTAGGATTTTTCAGCTATACATAGTGACCTTTACTCCAGCTGTCTCACCTCTGACATCACAAGTGTCCGTACCCTTTGCTGTTTGTATGTGCTAGGTACAATTTTAACATTGGCATTATTTCGGCAATATTGCCTTTTCTAATGTCCTTTTAAAATAACATCTCAGATCAGAGTATAAACTCAAATTAACTGTTTTTGACCTGTTAGCTCATTAGAACTCCTAAATCTTATCTTGATCTGTTTTGCTACAAAACACACTGGCAGATTTTTCAAAGGAAATTGCTCATCCTTTTCTTTCTGTAAAAAGAAAATAGCCTCAATTTTGGGCAGATGAAACATTCTTTATTTATTCTCTGGCAAAAGCAAACTAATGAAGCAAAGTAAGTTATTCTTGAGCAGCAAATAACAAGGGCTTCCAGTTGTTGGTGACTAGTGCAGCTAGAATGTCTCCAGGCCAAAACTTCCTACCTTGACTGCAACCTGTGAAGGTATTGGGGGCTGTTTTTATCCTGAAGGGATAATTCTTCCTTGGAATACATCTGGGAAGTTCAGTCTTCAGCTATCTACTGATTGCTGTCCCATCACAGGAAAACTTTTCACTTCTGGCTTTACCATATGAACTGCTTTGGGACAACTTTTCAATTTCTGAATACGTAGATGAAGGTAGCATGTGTTTTATTATTATCCTTTAAGAAAATGTGATTATATTGAGTAGCTCAAAACTTTCTGAGGAGTGGACAAGAACAATATGGTCTATGTCTAGGATTGTCTGTCATACTTGTGTTGCTTTACTGGCTCAGAAAACATGTTCTTTAAAATTCAAGCTCTTGGAGTTGAATTGTTATCAGATTCAATTTTCATTCTGGAGAAAGTTTTGAGGATGATGGGTGAACCTTTAAATGTGAACAAAAGTCTAAAATTGAAAAGGCAAGCAAAGAATGAAATTATAAATGTGTTTTTATCTGTTCATGTAATTTCATGAGGACCTTTTCATAATTTAAAAATAAAAAAAAAAATACTTAACCAAATGCACCAAGATTCCTAGTTGTCAAAGTTGTTGACAGCGTCCATGAACTAGAGGTTTCACCCGTATCATTGGCAACTGAAAGCTGTTAAACTCATTAATTTATCTAAGTGGGTTACAAAACTGTCTGGTTTTCTAGTTTTCAGTATGTTCTGTGTTAATGAGTTTAAGTTCATTATTACATAGTCTGTGAAATAGTGGTACTTCTGCTTGTTTCTTAAACCCGATGCTGCTCATTTCATTGGGTGCCATCTTACTCTATAACTCTGGGAAATGGGGAATAATAATTCTGTATAACCTTTTGCATAAAGTTCGTAATTTAGAAATCTTTGTAGTTGTGTTTAGATTATTCTTATCCTGTCTGAGTCTTAAGTAACAGACTAACTAGACTATATGGAAATTGCTTATGCATCTGATCAGTCTTATTCTTCTCAGCAACCCTGCTATAACTGTTTTGAGATGGAGGACCAGAACTACAAGTGGTGTTCAAGACACAAGAGCATCCCTAGTTTATACCATGGCATGATTTTTTTTTTTCCCCCTGTTCTACTTTTTTCTTAATTAATTTCTTAATTCCTCAGATTATGTTTGATTTTCTGACTACTGCTGAGTATTGAATTTAATGTTTTCAGGGAACTATTTAGAAAGACAGCCAGATCTTTCCTGTGTTGTAAGAGTCAATTTAGAGCCCATTGTTTTATCAGTAAAGTTTTTTCTATGTGTGCTTTGCTTTGCATTTATTGTCACTGTAGGTGGGAGTCTGTTCGAAACTACCACCTGTCTGCATGTATGTGTTTATGCACTAGGTTTTCTAACCTTTAATTATACTCAGCAAAGATCAAGTCAGTACTTTAGGGGAGCCTGTGGAGCGACATAGGGTTAGCTGAATTGCTCATAGGCCCCATTGACTGTGGTAACTAGAACTCTGTCTATAATGGCAATTTAGAAATGTAGCTTGTGGGTGCCTTAATCTGGTTTAATTCCAGGTTATTCTGTCACCAGTTACTGATTATTGAGAGATCTTTCCGTAGCTTCGTTGTCATCAAATGGTGTTGAAATCTAAATGTGTCATACACAGATAGTGGTGTAGCTGTCTCAGCACATACTACTGCAAGTATTACACCAGGTATTTATTTTGTGTGTGTGTTTTTGAGTGTGTATAATGTTCAACAAATATTTCAGTTACTTGAGCAGATGTGGTTGATACCAACATTTTCTAGAGTAAACCATCCCTGAGACAACTTCTTGAAATCACACTTATTTTGGTGTATATGAGGGGTACTGAAACTTCTTACTTGATGAGAGTTCTCTGTTGCTGAAGTTCTTAGAGCTAGATGGAGAGTTTTACTGAGGGTCTTTGAACCTTCTAGAGTTACAATATCTTCTCTCACATTTCAGACACAGTAGTTCAGAGTAGACGGCTAAAAATCATCAGGAGCTTTGACTGCAAGTTCTTCTCCCTTAGTCTTTGACCTCTTACCTAATACATACAGGTTGTTGTTTTTCCCCCTTTTTATCCATGTCTTTCCAACTTGAAATTACTTTTATCTGTTTTTCTAATGCTTTCGGGATTTTTCTGTAGTATTTTTTTACTACTTTCTCATGTTTTTCATTTCTTGCAAAGTTTAGCACTGTATGGAGATCTGATTAATAATCAAGTATGTTTTAACTTTGCCCTGGGTCTGGCTGGGGTGGAGTTAATTTTCTTCGTAGCAGCTCATATAATGCAGTGTTTTAGATTTGTGACCAAAATAGTGTTGATAACACACTAATGTTTTAGGTATTGCTAAAGTATGCTAAACATATAAATATTGAAAAGATATATATTGATATTCTGTGTGATATTCTTTGTTGAGAGAAACATAATATATGTTTTGAGCTGAAGTTGAAATATTAGGAAAGGTTTCCAAGTAATAAAATGTTTTGCTCTCTTTTATAGAGCCACAAGGGAAGTGTTGAAATCCTTATCATATTGGACATTTAAAATTACAATGAATAAATCACTATAAAACTGTATTGAAACTGCAGTATGTATTGGTCAGAGGAATAATTGGTGGATGTAATAGGCCTCTGCTGTTCTTTGCTTCTGTGATTAGTGATCCACATTGACCTCCCAGAGATCAGTGTCTCATTGATAGTTCTCCCACTCTTTCAGGAGTCACCAAGCCTTGCTGGTTACTGACATCCTCTGCGCATCTAATTTAATCCTTTGATGCATAATGATTGCTTCCACCTTGTGGGCCCATTCACTAAAGCAGCAAGAAAAAAGTATGTTATTTTTTTGCACATGTGGTGGGTTCACCCTGGCTGGATGCCAGGTGCCCACCAAAGCCGCTCTATCACTCCCCTCCTCAGCTGGACAGGGGAGAGAAAATATAACGAAAGGCTCGTGGGTCGAGGTAAGGCAGGGAGAGATCATTCACCGATTACTGTCACGGGCAAAACAGACTCGACTTGGGGAAAATGAATTTAATTTATTACCAGTCAAATCAGAGTAGGATAATGAGAAATAAAAACCAAATCTTAAAAACACCTTCCCCCCGCCCCTCCCTTCTTCCTGGACTTTACTCCTGAATTCTCTACCTCCTCCCCCCGAGCAGCACAGGGGGACGGGGAATGGGGGTTGCGGTCAGTTCATCACACATTGTTTCTGCCACTCCTTCCTCCTCAGGGGGAGGACTCCTCACACTCTTCCCCTGCTCCAGCGTGGGGTCCCTCCCACGGGGGTCAGCCCTCCACAAACTTCTCCAACATGAGTCCTTCCTATGGGCTACAGTTCTTCACGAACTGCTCCAGCGTGGTCCCTTCCATGGGGTGCAGTCCTTCAGGAACAGACTGCTCCAGCGTGGGTCCCCCACGGGGTCACAAGTCCTGCCAGCAAACCTGCTTCAGCGTGGGCTCCTCTCCACACAGGTCCACAGGTCCTGCCAGGAGCCTGCTCCAGTGTGGGCTTCCCACGGGGTCAGAGCCTCCTTTGGGCATCCACCTGCTCTGGCGTGGGGTCCTCCACGGGCTGCAGGTGGATATCTGCTCCACCGTGGACCTCCATGGGCTGCAGGGGGACAGCCTGCCTCACCATGGTCTTCCCCACGGGCTGCAGGGGAATCTCTGCTGCGGCGCCTGGAGCACCTCCTCCCCCTCCTTCTTCCCTGACCTTGGTGTCTGCAGAGTTGTTTCTCTCACATCTTCTCACTCCTCTCTCCAGCTGCAATTTCTGCTGTGCAGTAACTTTTCCCCCTTCTTAAATACGTTATCCCAGAGGTGCTACCACAGTTGCTGATGGGCTCGGCCTTGGCCAGCGGTGGGTCCGTCTTGGAGCCAGCTGGCATTGGCTCTATTGGACACAGGGGAAACCTCTAGCAGCTTCTCACAGAAGCCACCCCTGTAGCCCCCTGCTACCAAAACCTTGCCACGCAAACCCAGTACAGTACAGAATTAAAAAATGTCCATTGTGCTTACAAATCCGCCATGTACATGCTTAGTAAATAGATTTTATTAATAGAGGGCTTATTTGCCTAAGGAGGTTGCTGTGATTTAAGCAAAGCTGTGTGTATACCTGTTTCTGGTTTTATTTAGTTAAACCAAATTGATGGTTTTGGCTAATGATTTGGATCTGGCTGGCTGGTGGTACTGCCATCCATTCTTTTTGTCCTAAGACAAAACTGGAAGAGTTTGAGATTCTTCCTGAACAGCCATGTGTCTTCACTGTGTCTGCTGCCAGCGAGAAAAAAGAGCTGCTTCAGCCTCTGCCGCTGGGATGAGATGGGTTTGGGGATTTTGGTTGTTGCTGGATTGGATCAGTTCCCCAGCAGCTGCCTCTAAGCTCGCTTGTTTTGAGAGGTAGACAACAGGTAATTATTTTAACCACCATTCCTCTCCCTCACTGCAGCATACCTGAATCTCTGGCAGATACAAGAGAGGACATTTGATGTCTGGAGAATGGGATTTGGGTGGAAGACAGATTACAGCAGTGGACAGATTCTGTTCTCTGGAGTGAACCATTCATTCCTACTGAATTAGGAGCCTGCATAATTCTTAAAGATGGCACTTTTGGCCTTAGTTTAAAATGGTTTTGCCATCAGCTGGGTTCTGATTTAAATCAGTTCTTTCTGTGAGTAGTATGTCAGTCTCTGCAGGAGAAGCAATTGTATATGTTCATTTTGAATGGCCAGTTTACCTTTTTTTTTTTCCAAGCTGCTCTCTTGCTACTATGAAATACCAACATCTTTTAGGGGATAAAAAATAGTAACTTGAATGAAGAGTAGTTTAAAAACATGCCAATTAAGGATGTGTAGCTGTGCCTGCAAAATGTCGTACATCCAATTATGAATGCAGAGAGCAGTACCTTCAATTAATGACTCAAATAGAGTCATTGGACAGATGAACAATCTAGTTCGACAGGACTCTGAAAGCAGTGATTCATTCAGAGTCGACAGTAGCTTTACTTGTCAACACAGACACGACCATTTCTTAAATGTGTTAGAAGGCACAGGCATGGTGTTGTATGTCTTGCACAATCAGAAGCAGGCATTTAAAATGCCTGTCGCTAGATAGGGGAGGTCAGTTCATTCGTCTGTTGGATCAAAGTGCCAGCTGACAAAGTGCTAAGCTGAGTGCTTAGCAAGGGAGATGCAAAGCGAGGCAGTTTGTCTAAATAAATCTGTTTAGGAGTAAGCAAAGACCCTTACCACTTGGATAAACTTTGCTTAGCTATTCTAAGTTTCATATACTCCATTTACTCATAAATCATCTTAAAATCACTTATGGGTGTTCCTTTATAATACAACAAGAATTGTTGTATTGTGCAGGTGAATTGTCCTAGTTGTGAGAGACAAAACACTTATTTTGACACTCTAATCCACAATGCTAATACTTAAGTCATTTTTTCCAGGAAGACAACTAAATTACTGATGGGATGGTCCTATATTGTGGAAAGGCAGTTTGAGCCCTGTGGTCAAAGTTGAAGCTCTTGTTTTTTATTAACACATGCTTTTGTCTCCTTCTTAATCCTTTCCTAAAGCACACCTTCTAGTTCAGGGGGGTTTGGTGTAGAGAGAGTTCAGGAAGAAAGCAGCTGTCAGAGTTAAGATTTTTTTTTTTGGTTTCGTGCTTTGATGGGGAGTGTTGGTTTTGGGGTTTTTTTTAAGTCTCTTGCAGGTTACAGACTATGAAATAGTTACATTTGTGGCAAAAAGTATTGGCAATGTGTGCAGCCCCCACTCCTTATCAACGGATCGTTTCTGGAAGATGCTTGTTCCTCTCAGAAAGGGGAAGAATGGGGCTACTGCCATCAACATGCATCAGATTAGTGAATAAATTTTAACATTTAAGTATCGGAACTTGACTGCTCTATAGAGAGGAGACAATTTTTTTTTTCATGTATCACGTGAGCGTTGAGAATGTTCACACAAATATGCAGCACTAATTGAAGATGTATGATCAGCAAATCAGTTGAATTTTCTCGCTTGCCTGTTTTTGGCCAATATATATGCGTGGGCTTTTTTTGTGTTAACAGAATTTGCATGGCACTCAATACCTTCCTCGCATCTTTGCCAATACTGGTTATAGTTCTCCTGGTAGTTGTTGGATGTTCTCAGCTCATATTGAGAAGATGGAAGCTGAGATTCAGTCCTTTGTTTGAAGTACTTATCAGCGTTGGGTTTCTTAAGAAAATATTTTCACATGGTCATAATCTTCATATTTAGTGCTTAGCATCCATGTACAAGGTTTCTATGCATATGACATAGCAACATTTTAATAAAGAAATCTTTTTATATTGCAATGTTGTATGTTATTTTAAAATCTTTTTAAATAGCTTTTTTGGAGTTCTGTTTTGAAAGCAGGGAGTCATAGTCAACTATATTTATTGTAACATGTCTGTTCTTTTCCACAGCTTTTACCCTTGGTCAAACTAAAGGAACTAGCAAACTGATCTGCCTGGTAGAGGCACATTAGGAGAGAAAAACAGCATGAAACATTTGTTAGCTTGTTGCTGTGGTAATAGTTATTCATTAGTGTGGATCGCTAACAAACTCAAGTCTGTGGTTCGTCCTTTTCTTCCTTTTCTATTTTTTAGTAGAATTCCAATGTTCAAAAGTTAATAGAGTTACAGGTTAACGTGAAAAACATGAAAAGGCAATAAAATGGTTTTGTCATTTGGTTTCAACCACTTTATTTCCTCATTAAACTGACTAACTCTTACTTTGTAATGGTTAGAAAGGAGGATTTAGGAGTAGGGTGCTTGGATTCTGTTCCTATGCCTACTAGGGATTCATTATGTGATCCCAAGCAAAATGGAGAAAATTCTGTTGTCCTCATCACAGCTTTCCTTTCAGTCTATAGTTCTGGATATCTTTTAGCTAAAAAATGCAAAAAATGACTTAAGAGTTTTGTCCACAGGTATATCAAATCTTTTTTTTTTTTCCCTAATACTATCACTAACTCTTACTGTCCACTGAACAAAAGCAGAGTAATTAACCCAATTAATTTCTGTATTTGTTGTTTAACAGGATGTGAAGTAGCCTCAGGGAAACACAATTTAATAAGCAGCTTACATTCTTTGTGTATTCTGATTCTTTATGAGGAGACTTTCTTCTGTTGGTGGCCTGGTCCTGCTGTGAAATTTGTGACGATTCATTTTATTGTTGATAATAAACTAACAAAAACTGTTTTGCGAAGGAAATGTGGAAAAATGTGTTTGTTTCTTCCCATCCCTGTTCACACCCCACACAAAAGAAAACACTGCACACGGAGTTTCTGGTCAAAGGGGATATTTCTTTATGTTCAAATATCCCTTTGAAGTATTGCAGAGAAGTGGCGTGTTAGAATTACATGGTTTCAATATCAATCAATAATTTGCAACTATATTAAGGAGTTAAATGGGGACATAATGAGACCCTTTATACCTATAAAGCAGCAATATTTTCCAAAATCATAGACATCTACAGAGAAGAAGGTAGTTGAGAAGAGGCATGTATCAAGGAATTTATCTAAAGAAATTGAAGAAGTCATTAGCAGGCACTGAAAAGCAGGGGGCTCTCAAGGCAGAGCATAATTTTCTATAATGTAGAAACTGGAAGCTGGGGCAAAAACATTGCTAACATGACTCCATAGAAAGATGGCTTGCTAACTGTGTTTGAATTCAGTTTGCTATGTGGTTGTTGCTTATTCTAGGTATTGTAAATATGAATTTCAGATTTACAGATTAGCATCAAGTCATTACCAGTTGTCAGTATACACATTTCTGCCTCAGTATGCCTGAGAAATCTAAACTAATTCCTACATCCCTTGTTTCCTTCTGGTTTTGTATCTAGTAAAGAGCTTGCAGTTTATCCAAGTGGTAGTTACATGACCAGTCCTAACTATGCTACTTCAATTTGTGCTTGTGTCCTTCATTTTTTTAAGGAACAGCCAGCACTCTTTAACCCTTTGTTCCATTAAGGTAAGACCATGGGAGACAGACTTGTTTGAATCTCAGCTGAATATTAACAAAATATTACTGAAATTAAAACACAGCCATTTCCATGAGGCATATCTTTCCACTGCTTTTGCTGTTTGCATGCCATAAACAACTCTAGATACACTACAGCTTTGCTGTTACTGGTTTTTATTTATATATTGTTTCCCTATCTCAGCAGAGCAGCTACACCATGTTATGAATATACATTGAATGACTTATTCTGGAGATTGTGTCAGCTGCTTTAGATTCAGGGGGAAAAAAAGAAAAAAAGAAATTCACTGGGTTCATTTATAATTTTTTTCCGTCAGTTTTTGCTTTCCTTGCTCATTACCTCTGGAACGTTTGCATAATGCCTTAATTTGCCAAGTTTGTTTTCTCTAGCTTGCATTTTCTACCACTTCATCTAATATAAAGAAATTTTGTTGGTGTAAACTAGCAGCCTTCTGTTTTTATTCTTTATGCTGCTAATTCTTTATATGTAAGCATTTTCTTTTTTTTTTTTTTTTTTTTGGATTTCAGTAAGGAAATCCTCATTGGCTTTAAGGAAGAAATAGCTTCAAGGAACAACTTAGCTGATTACTGATTATTCATTCCTATTTCAGATGAGTGTTTTAAATACAGCTATTGCATTGCTTTCTAGTTAACAAGTCCAAAAGTTATCCAATTTAAGAGGCTGAAGACATTCTGAACAACAACAGTTAGGGATGATTTAGAAGTGCAGGCCTTCAAAATCAAGAGTTACATGTCAGGAGTTAGGTTGAACCGAAGAACTGTTTTGAACCTTAATTCTTCTTGAATCAACACTGAAAAAGAAAAGTATGTTTCTGGCTATTGATTCACAATAACAGTGGGGGGGGAAAAGCCTAATCCAGAGAGACTGTTGGAAGACTTTCCATTAAATAAGATAGATAATGAATCCAGTACTAGGAGAAATAATCCTAAAGTCATCAGAAATATTACATATGGGAAGGAGAAAAATAATTTGCTCCTTAATGGTGAAATCATAAGAAATTCTACAAAGTTTGTAGAATTTTCACAGAAATCCACAGTAGTGTCCAGATAATTTAGAAATACAAATGTTTCTGAGAGTCCATTTTAAAAATTTTGAATTTTTCTTTATTTTGTCTCTTTTCTCTATTTGGATAAGTATCACACTAGTTTTATTAAATACGGGGAAAAGAGTTCCCCTTTAGGGACTCATGCAGCATTTCTTGTTTTGATAACATGTCTTTCTTTCTACAGTAGCATTAATTTTCTCCTAATTCTTTCTTGTAGTGTTAGTGACTGTGTTACCTGCATTTCTTTTGTACATAGTTACATTCTTTTTGATGTTTGCTCTTTAGGTAATGATTCTGACGTTGACCTTGACAGGAAGGAAGATGAACGAGAAAAAACTCCAAAGAGGCCCAGAGTTCAGAAAACAGAGAAAACTGCATCAACTAAGGAGACTGAACAGGTTTCAGGAGCTAAAAATCCTATTATAAGTGTGGTTTTGACAGCCCATGAAGCTATTCCAGGTAATCGGAATCACCGATTATATAATCAAATTTGGTTTTGTCCATGCTGACACTGTATAAAATAGTAATCGGTCTAAGACTGAACTGCTTAGGTTATTTATTATCTGAAAAATATTTAGTATTATTTGATTATCTTGATACAGAATCTCTGCATCTGGCAGCTACATAATTTTAGAACTTCATTTCTTTAGAATGTCACATTTCTTCATAGGTGTGACAAATGCTGGACCTGGGTGTAGTTACCTGCATTAACATCAGTTATGTTTAGTCTGTGAATAGTTGTAAAGAAGAAAATGAAAAAAACAGTGATCAAAGAACAGGAAAGTATTTTTCCCCTGCAATATCTTTATTACAGCTCTTGATTTGTGTGTATATTTAAGATAAATGTAAATTTATTTATGAAAACACCAACAGCTTAGTATATATATAACTTAATATTTATGCATACAAATAGTTTGACAGAAAATACGTATATATATTTGAAAATCGAGTAAAGTTCCTGTATAATGATTAAAGGATTCTTCATCCATAAATTTCTATAGTGCCTTTTCATCAAAGGATTTTGGAATAATTTCAAACTTTATTTTAAAACTAGACTTGCATTTGCCTCTTTATATAAATCATTCACTCACCTGACTGACAGAATCCCTTTTTAATAGTTCTGTGCATTATTTTCAGCTTTGTAGCTTTATTGTTCTCCTTTATTGCTAACATTTCTGAATATTTGTTTTGCTTATAGCTCTCAGAACAACTAGAATGTATTTATTTATTTTATTGTTGTGGGTTGGAAGCTAGCTGGATTTTCTGTGTTGTTCTTTAATATCTTTTGATATTGAGATCTGTGATATGCTTGGACTTTGTCTGCTAAAATGCATTTCTGATGGCAGTGATAGAGGAAGCTGGATGAGCTCACCAACAAATATCCTGTGTGCTTAGAAGGGAAGTAAAAAACACCTTCACATTCATTGTTTGAGAAACATCACACAGGGCTTTGGACTTACACTGAGGTGTTAAAAATTTGCTCTTGCAATATTGTAAGTACAGGGGAAGGTGGAAGAGGGCCGGTGAGCACTGGAAGTGTGGAAACCTGGCTTCAGGGTGGTTTGAGGTCGGCATCGCTTTGTTTCACTAACCGCAGGCCCCTTTCCCTTGTGTGATGTAACCCTGGGCTCTTTCCTAGCTGTTGCTAAACACTCATTTTCCCCACTGTGTCTCCCATCTCTTTTGCCTCTTTCCCACTGCATGTAGCTTCTCCCCCATCCTGGTGCCCGTTCCCCTCACTGCCACCCGTGACGCTCCCCTTCGTCTGGGTAAAGGGGAACATGCGATGGCTGCTTGAGGGGCTCATGTACGTGTTAGTAAATGGGTTCATATAGGTGTTAGTTTATGGATTTATACACACATCCTCCCTTCCTCAGGGCTCTTGAGAACAGCTGTAATTGGGGTTTCCTCTCTCCAGGTGCTAAATTTTATGAACCTTTTAAGAATTTTTGTCTTTGAGATCTTTACATTTCTGGCAAGGACTAGAAGAGTTTTCAAGAGGGGAAGGAAAGACATGGTAGACAGTGCAGTAAAGACCCATTTTCTTAGGAAACTAGCCTAAAGAGGCAAATGAAATAATAGTAAATACAGACAGTGAAGAAAATGTAGTAAGCATGTGATGCGGGAGAGGAATTGAAAATCTAGAGGAGATTGGTGCCTTAATTACTACCCAGTAGTTCTTTGGACAACAAAAAGTTTGGGTTTTCTTTACACATACACTTTTGAGTGAGTCAAAATATTAAAACAACTTCAACTTCGGAGCTATTTGTGTGTAGTACATGTTACATTCAAAAGGCTTTAATGAACCAAAGGGACTTATGGTCAAATGTGAACCTTGCAGCTGTTTTTGAAGGTCGACATTATTTGGTTGACAATTAGTAATTTTATTACGTTCAAGTTCCCAGCTAGAATACGTGTAATAAAAAAGTCATTGCTCTTAAGACAGTCATGAATTATCATCCTACTTTTCAGAATTTGGAAATTCTAGAAGATATTATATAAGTGGTTAACTCTTTGAAGATTCAGAATAAAAATATTTCATTTAATACAATTATGTTTTGATTTATTTTTCTTTGCTTTTCCTTCTATTTTTTCATTAATTTCCATAATTAACTATATTTTAATGTCACTAGCAATTCTTAGGCTATTCCCCTTCCTCAGTAATTCTTTAATGTCTGAAGGTTTTATAAAGATCTTTCATAGTCTTTTATTCCATTTTTCTGGAGATTTATCGTGTGTTGAAGAGGTGAGTTATTGCTATAGACTGTTGTTGAAAAATATAAATAGATAAAACATTTCTCCCTTCTCCCCTGCTTTCTGTGTGCTAGATCATCTATAAAGTTAAGTTGAAAATAAAATTTAAAAGTGCTTAAGCACTATCAAAACTTAGTCATCTTTCTGCAAGCATTAGCATTCTGTAGCCACCTGTTATCTAGCTTTAAAGATGCATGGAAATATCCCTTTTTGTGTCCAGTGCAGTAAAATCCTGTTGAAGATGTCAGATAAGCATTCTGTCAATTAGAAAAATAGAGAAGGCTTTAAGAATTAGTTGTATTTTATTCACAGTATAGAGGAAATATTCAGACTGTATATCTCCTTAAATGAAAACTGGTTTTAGGAGTATTACATTAACAGTTTTCTGTAATTTTGCTATAGACTATTTAGGTTTGGGACACTGCTTTACATCATGTGTTCAGTAGATTATGACTCAATTGATCTCTTCAAAATCCCGTCGAACAAATAGATCAGTTAGTTTTTAACTTCCCAGAAAGGACAGTTGGACAACATTGATTTTTCCCCATGTTCCTTTTCTGTAATGTTTACTTGGGAAGCATATGAAAGGTAATACATTTACAGCTTTAGAAATTTGAAAGCTTGCATTAACCCACAGAGTAAATACAGTTTGAATAAAAGTGGCAGATTTTTTTCTGTGCAAGCACTGAAGTACCTTGACAGGCTTGAGAGGTGGGCCCGTGCGAACCTCATGAAGTTCAACAAGGCCAAGTGCAAGGTCCTGCACCTGGATTGGGGCAATCCCAAACATGGATACAGGCTGGGCCATGAGTGGATTGAGAGCAGCCCTGCAGAGGAGGACTTGGGGGGTACTGGTGGATGAAAAACTGAATATCAGCTGGCAGTGTGTGCTCGCAGCCCAGAAAGCCAGTTGCATCCTGGGCTGCATCAAAAGAAGTGTGGCCAGCAGGTCGAGGGAGGTGATTCTCCCCTTCTCCTCTGCTCTCATGAGACCTCACCTGGAGTCCTGTGTTCAGCTCTGGGCCCCCCAGCACAAGACAGACATGGACCTGCTCGAGTGGGTCCAGAGGAGGGCCACGAAGATGATCAGAGGGCTGGAGCACCTCTCCCATGAAGACAGGCTGAGAGAGTTGGGGTTGTTCAGCCTGGAGAAGAGAAGGCTCCGGGGAGACCTTACAGCAGCCTTCCAGTACCTAAAGGGGGCCTACAAGAAAGCTGGAGAGGGACTCTTCATCAGGGAGTGTAGTGATAGGACAAGGGATAGTGGCTTTAAACTGAAAGAGGGTAGATTTAGATTAGATGTAAGGAAGAAGTTCTTCACTATGAGGGTGGTGAGGCACTGGAACAGGTTGCCCAGGGAGGTTGTGGATGTCCCCTCCCTGGAAGTGTTCAAGGCCAGGTTGGATGGGGCTTTGAGCATCCTGGTCTAGTGGAAGGTGTCCCTGTCTATGGCAAGGGGATTGGATGATGTTTAAGTTCCCTTCCAACCCAAATCATTCTATGATTCTATAACTGGAGGGACCCAAAGACCTTGAAGAGAGGGAGTGCTGTGTTCGTAGACATGTGCACCTGGTATCAGATTAAATGTAGTACAGTTTTTCGTAAACATCGCAATTAAGAGTGAGAGTGAATAACTACAATTATATGCACATCTAAAAATACTTTGTTTTGAATGGCAGATACTTTTATTCATAGTGTATTTTTAAGAACCAGTGAGTAAACTCTGCCAAATATTCAATCTTCTTTTTTTTAATGTATTTAATTTCCCACGTTTAAATTCTGTAATATTATCAAGGCTTCTAAAATCAATTTATATTTCATGCTCAATTAGTTTAATTCAGAAGAGATTCTACTTTGAACATTTAAATTGTTGTTTTATGTGAGTCTTGTAATATTTTAAAGACTCAGCTTGTTACTAGGAGAGTTGGTTTAAGTTCCTATGAAGATGGTCAATGGTAGAATTCTTCGTTATTTTGGTAGAGCTCAAGATATACAAAAATAGCATTAAAGTATTTTAATTCTTGATGCTAATTATTTTTTTATTTCTAAAGCAGTTGGATTTTTTTCTCCTACAAATTCTTAATACCGCACTGTGCAGGTTTTTTTTCTCCCCGATTTCCACTGAGGAACCACTATCTGTAAAAGGTCAGCTGTGTTCTCCTGCTACTATTCCCTGTGCTGTAATTTATGAACACTTGGTTCTTTCTCCCATCGAGATTTTTGGGGAATGAAGAAGAAGAGGAATAATGTCATTTTGCTTACTACTTTGGGACCGACTTAGTTTAACTGATGACAGTCTTTTCCGTTAAACTAATAACAGTCTTTTCTGTTTAAGATGACTTCTTTTTTGTAGCTCACAGAATGATGGTTGTGGGTTTATGACACATCTAAATGGATTTAATATCAGACTGTTGCCAAGGGAGCTTTCCTGCTCGTCTCTTATTTCCCAGTTCACTTCCCCTTTCTTGCACCAGCACTAGTGCTTGTGTCAGCCTGCAGTAAACCGATTCAAAAAACTGGTAAAATAAATACACATACATGTGCACATGCACATGAACACACATACACGTTTTCTCTGTCAGAGAATTTTTTTTCTACCAGTTTTGCTCACTGAAATGTCTCACATTGGGGCCACACAAGTTTCAAAAGTGGGAAGAGGGAAAGCGGTGACAAAATGAGTCTCTCAGGGGAAAGGAGAAGGATTGGGACTACCCCTTTTTAAAGTAGCTGGGTCAGTAAGTATATACTGCTGTCACAGGGGCAGTGCTGTCCTCCTGCCCCAGCCCCTGGCCACACATTCCTGTCCTTTGGATCATTGTGCCTGTTTATGCAGTTGTGTGGTAAAACACACCAGAAAACTAATTATGTATTTGCAGAAGGAGAGACGTGGTGTAGATTTTAGCCAGATCCCTTCTCTGATCCTCTTCATCTTTGTAAACTCCTGTGCTGGCACTTTTAAGGCATCACGAACATGTAGTTTAGTGGAGGGCTAGAGAAAAGAAGCTAACCTTATGTTGATTTAAAGCAAATGTGGCATTAAGCAAAGTTAGGAAAATTAAAGCTGTCCCCTCTGAGTGTGAGCAGGTATCTATATTACCATGGGGTTACAGATTGATTTAGTTTAGCCAATCCAATGTCCAACTCTGTTGAAAGGGGTAGTAATCTTCATCCCACCATCCACAGGTCTGTGTTTCTATTTCTTTGTCCAAGTTAAAATGTGTTTAACCTCATGGTGAGCTAACCTATAAAAATATTAAAAGGTTCTTTTGCGCTTTTTTTAGCCTTTATTTTGGGGGTGAGGGGTAGGTTTGCATGGGGAACATTGGGGGTTATGGGTAGGATTAGTTTCTGTCAGATTCACTTTCAGAACTGTCTTACCACGGGTGATATGCATTTGGAGCACATTCCGTAGGATATTGTAGAAGCTGAAAAAATACATTCCTTCAAAAAGAGATTGTAAGAAACAAATATTCACTTCATACCCGTAGCAAATTATTTTACCCATGCAGACCAAGGTACCTACATTATGAAGGCTTTTTTAAACTTGGGGAAAAAAAAGGAAAAAAAATCCGTGGCTTAAAAATTGATCTAGTTGGACCAGTTGTCTCTAAAGGCAGCTTGGCGCATCTCTATAGGAAGGAAATAAGAAACTTATTGTGTAAAACCTCCCAGATTTTGACAGCCATTGAACTGGTGGTTGCATCTGGATCATCGTATTTAATACATATCTATCAATTTGTCTAAATCCTTTGTTGAATACATTTGTATTTTCAGTCTCTCTAACATCATGCAGTAATTCTTCCATAATTTAATTACACACAGGGTGAAAGTGTACATTCTTTTGTTTTGTTTTAAGCCTGCTGACTGCTTATTTCTTTGAACTGCTCTTTGTTTGTGGTTTATGAGATAGATAATAATTATTCATACTTTTTTCACAGTATTGCTAATTTTAGAGGTCTTTCTGATATTCCTCTTTCATTTATCTCTCTTCCAAGCTGAAGGTCTCTGAGATATGTATCCCTTTTCCAAACAAAATACTTTTGGTTTTGTCTTTGTTACTGTTTTCTAGTTCATCTATATGCTTTTTGTTGTCTGTACTTGAAAGTGTAGGAGGTTCATGGAATTCCGTTGGATTTTAGTAGGAATTTGGTTGATGATGTCTCCTGTTTTATTTCTGATCCATTCCTAACAATTCCTTCCATTGTGATTACCTTTTAGGCTGTTGATAAGTATTGGAGAGTTCTATAGTGAAGGACAAGATACTGTTCTAAGGGACAGACTGTAAGAGATTAGAAGCCATCACTGAGTTTGAGCCAGAGATAAGGCATGCTGGGTAATGCTTATCTGTAGAAGTTGCTGTCAGAATGTCATGAGGAACTCAAATCTTATTACTCTTAAAGCAGATTTACTTAGAACAAATGATATTGACTGAAAAGAGGAAAGCAAAAGGCGTAAATAAAGTCTAGTACACTAAAGTCCATTCTGTGTTTAAAATAGAGATATAATAGTGATGGAGAAAGGATTTTTTTTTTTTTTTTTTTTTTTTTGAAAGAAATTATCAGTACAGTTAACCTCTTTTTTTCCCCCTGGTATTTGTATACTCTGACTTCTTGAAATGATTGTCCAGGGAAACAGTTAGGAAAACTTTTATCTTCCTTATTGGCATATGATATTTTTAATGGAAAACCAGACCTTGTATCTGTTTGCCTTGTTCTTACACTTTTGCCTAGCCTGTGCCTGCTTTTAGAGGCATGAATATTGAGGGCATTCTCTTGGGATGTGGGACATGTGGGTTCACTACCTACTAGGTTGGGTAGAGCCTAGAAACCAAGTTTCTCACTTTCTGGGCATATGCTTTAGTCATTAGTTTATGATATAGCAGTGATTGCTGTGGCTACTGGTCCATTAATAGCCCATACTTAGGCAGCATCCCAAGTAGCTGGAGGCATCTAATGTTTCTTAATGCTTCCGTATCATCCAAGGGTAGGAAGTAACTACCTAACGTGAGGGGACGTGATCGCCTACTGTGAGCAAGTACTCTGTCAGTATGTTCGAAGAATTGGATCTCACTCTTTAGGTGTTTAGAGGTATTTGCCTCTCTATTAACTGCATGGGGAATGTAGGCTGTAGTGCTAGGATGACCTGGAGCATTCTGTCCGCTCCAAGTATGCAAAATACTGGTGAGTTAGTACTTATCTAGTCCACCTAATTTAGGTGATTAAAATTTTATACTGATAACACAAAAGTCTATTAAACAGTTCAACAGTCTTTTCAGGAAATGCTTAAACATCCTGAAAGGCAGAAGGGCACAGAGGAGGTTCAGTGCAGAGCTTTTAACGAGGATCTTTGGCTCACATTCAGGAAATGGGAGGCCTGAAACAGGTAGCCATGCATGTAGAGCAGTTCAAGATCTGTTTTCTTTTAACTGAGTCATTCTAAATAAAGGAGAACTTGCTTCTATTTTTAAAATACTGAACTATGGGAACACTGGTCTGGTGTCTAATGTCAATTTTATCATCTTTATACTGAACCCAGTGATTGAACCGTGTCTCCTGTACTGTAATGAGAAGCTCCCGTCTCAATGGCCTACTACAGTGCAATTTGGGAGATGCAGTCCTGCTGGACGACCTGGCATTTGTGGGAGAGGGAGTGACAGGAAGAATAGAAGTTATAATATTCTGGTAATATTTAGGTTGAAAACTTGTGTATTGGGTTTGCGTGGCAAAGTTTTGGCAGCGGGGGGGGCTACAGGGGCGGCTTCTGTGAGGAGCTGCTAGAAGCTTCCCCTGTGTCCGATAAAGTTAATGCCAGCCGGCTCCAAGATGGACCCGCCGCTGGCCAAGGCCGAGCCCATCAGCGACAGTGGTAGCGCCTCTGGGATAACGTATTTAAGAAAGGGGAAAAAAAAAACGGCACAACAAACTGAAGCCGGAGAGAGGAATGAGAATATGTGAGAGGAACAACTCCGCAGACACCAAGGTCAGGGAAGAAGGAGAGGGAGGAGGTGCTCCAGGCGCCGCAGCAGAGATTCCCCTGCAGCCCGCGGGGAAGACCATGGTGAGGCAGGCTGTCCCCCTGCAGCCCATGGAGGTCCATGGTGGAGCAGATATCCACCTGCAGCCCGTGGAGGACCCCACGCCAGAGCAGGTGGATGTGCCCGAAGGAGGCTGTGACCCCGTGGGAAGCCCGCACTGGAGCAGGCTCCTGGCAGGACCTGTGGACCCGTGGAGAGAGAAGCCCACGCTGGAGCAGGTTTGCTGGCAGGGCTTGTGACCCTGTGAGGGACCCACACTGGAGCAGTCTGTTCCTGAGGCACTGCAGCCTGTGGGAAGGACTCACATTGGAGAAGTTCATGAAGGACTGTCTCCTGTGGGAGGGACCTCACACTGGAGCAGGGGAAGAGTGTGAGGAGTCCTCCCCCTGAGGAGGAGGAAGGAGCGGCAGAGACAACGTGTGATGAACTGACCCAAACCCCCATTCCCCGTCCCCCTGCACCGCTCGGGGGAAGGAGGTAGAGAATTAGGGAGTAAAGTTAAGCCTGGGAAGAAGAGAGGAGTGGGGGGGAAGGTGTTTTTAAGATATGGTTTTATTTCTCATTATCCTACTCTGATTTGACTGGTAATAAATTAAATTAATTTTTTTCCCGAAATCGAGTCTGTTTTGCCCATGACAGTAATGGCTGAGTGATCTCCCTGTCCTTATCTCAACCCACGAGCCTTTTGTTTTATTTTCTCTCCCCTGTTCAGCTGAGGAGGGGAGTGATAGAGCGGCTTTGGTGGGCACCTGGTGTCCAGCCAAGGTCAACCCACCACAACTTGGAAGATCAGTTCTGATCAACTGGCAGAATCTTTAGTACAGAACTGAAAGCATTATTAAAAAACTGTAGTCAAAAAAAGCCATTTTTAGATCCAGCCAGTTCAGTGAGCAACAGAGCTATTATAGTCTGTTTATTTACAGAGTTGGCTGATGTCCGATCTGATACAAAAAGCTTCAGTAGCCTTACACAGTCCCAAATGGCATCTTCTCAAAATATCTCCATTTCCCACTTTAAATCACTTCGAAGGACCCACAGGACCTCCATCTTTCTCCCTTGTCTTGTCTACAGCACTGCTTTCCTCAACTTAATGTCCCTAAGTCTTTCACACATGTTGTTGGGTAACCCCCACTTATTACTGATTTTTCCGATATACTCTACCTGCTTTTTTCCTGATGTTTTTGCTAGTCTGCAGGCTAAAAATTTTTTTAGGGAAACTAGATTTAATAATTTGCTAACCAGCTAGTTTTCTTTGGATGGTGTACTCTCTGTGGTTTAGTTTTGTTGTTCTTATAATTGTTATTTCAGAGACTTTATGTTAATACTGCATGTATTTTGTAAATAATATCTTCAGGAACATGCTGTTTGAGTGGAACAAGAATTAATTTCATCCTTTTGTTGAAGGACTAGCTCATGTATCACTTTGAACTTTCTTCTTCCTATTCAGGTGTTTCATTTTATATAGACATATATGAATAACAGTGAGAATCTGTTAAAAATATGTTGAGTATGTTGACGCTGTCTTTTACTTTCTAGGCTCTTTCTAGGCTCTTGTGTCACGGATTTGTTTGATTCTTACTGTAAATTCTTTCCTATGTCACAAAGGTGTATTGTACTTCTTTTTCCCCTCAGCTTGTAATCAGGTGAATTGAAATGAGGTCAGATACTAAGGTAATACCCAAGAAAAAGAAAATAAAGGGAAACTTACCAAATTTCAGTTTTACCTGAAGTTGTTAACTTCGCTATTTAATTCAAAGATATTTTCATGTGCAGCCTCTCTTGCTTCCTTGTCCCCAGTATATGGTAGAACAATCTTTAATTGCACGTCCTGTAATATTTTTTTCCTAGGATGGATGGGTGTTCATCTATTACTACATATTCAATGTCTTGTTTTCTTTTTGTTATTCAGTATATGGTCCCTCATTTACTATTCATTTGTCATTATCAGACCAGAAAGCAAAACTCTTTTTTTTCAAAGATTTTTCTATAGTACTTGTTAGTAGAATATGAAGATTTCACAAATATTATGTATAATTGTAATATATGTATGTGAATAAATACATAAATATACAAATATATAATTTCAACTTTTGAAGATAGATGAGTTACAGACAGGCAAAGAAGTTAAAAAGGAGGGGATCGATCAATAATGGGTGCTTGGTTTGATATACATCAGGTTTGGGTTTGGTTTTTTTTTTTCAGTGTCAATTAATATTTATATGGATTTTCATTACCTTCAATGCTAACTACGGATGCCCGACATTAAGTTTTCTGCCACTGTTCAAAAAATAAAGAACACCAAGCTAAATAATGTCAAATCAATCACATCTCAAAATATGCTTATTTTTGCCTCAACTAACTGTGAAGCTCTGAGGGACAGAATCTGATCTTACTGCGTTCGGTAGAGCCCCTTTACTCCTGCTTCTAAGGGAGATAGAGAAGTGCGCACGGAACATATTCTTTTATTCTGAGGGGATGGCAGTATGCCCCGAAATAAAAGCAGTAAAAGATCGGTTTAAGGAAAAGATGTGCAAACTTTTAAATGTAGACTAAACAGTGTCTTTTCCCCAGCCTTATTTGCGGAACTGATTAAACAGCTTGGCTGAAGTTTTCAAAGGATGTAGTATAAGGGAGAAACAGAAAAATGAAAATTTCATTTTGAAAAGTTACAGTTTTTAAAGGTGGAAGTATTTGGATGTAGGATCTCATAATAGCAGGCATTGAGCACCATGAATAACCCTCAGAACCAGCAGTCCTAGTGTGTTATTTAAGCAGATCTGTCGTGTAAGTACTGATGTCTTCTGGAAGTGTATCCATCATTTTATGCACGTAAGTTTAACAACAGAAACTAAAATAGTTGAACTAATGATACCAGAGTTTAATGTTTTGTTTGCACTTGTATATTATAGGTAATGCACATTTTAATATGACATTTTTAATGAGCGTTTTTTGTTCTTCCTTTTAGGAGCCACAAAAATTGTTCCCGTTGAGGCTGCTCCCCAAGAAAGTGAACCTACAACTCCAGAGGCAACAGTTCAAGAGCCATCACAACGAAGAGGATATCAAGAATATGCCATTCAGCAAACCCCATATGAACAGGCAATGAAATCAAGCAGGTAATTTTGAAGTACTTATATTTGTGTTCATGCAAAATAAGAATGAAATGCTTCCCTATCCATTTTCATGAAACTGAAATGTTTTCTGAGCCTTTTAAATAAATGAACAGCTGAAAATAGTCTGCGCGTAAGTTGTAGAATTGGAAAAGCCTGTGGAGAATACCTTTTTAAAATAAATTAAAGTAAACATTTCTGTCCATTATGAATATCTAGGGAAATTTTGACATATTATGTCACCCAGTTTCAGTATTGAAAATATAACTGGTTTGGTTTTTTTTTAGGTTGGGTCCAACTCAACTGAAGATTTTTACATGTGAATACTGTAACAAGGTGTTCAAATTTAAACACTCCCTTCAAGCACATCTGAGGATTCATACAAATGAAAAACCTTACAAGTGTTCATACTGCAGTTATGCCAGTGCAATCAAAGCGAACCTTAACGTTCACATGCGGAAACATACAGGGGAGAAGTTCAGCTGCGATTATTGTACGTTCACTTGTCTCAGCAAAGGACATCTCAAAGTCCATATTGAAAGAGTTCACAAGAAAATTAAGCAGCATTGTCGCTTCTGCAAAAAGAAATACTCAGATGTTAAAAATTTGATCAAGCATATCAAGGAAACACATGACCTTCAAGATAAAAAGGTGAAGGATGTTTTTGATGAGCTTCGCTTGATGACACGAGAGGGCAAAAGACAACTTCTTTATGACTGCCATATTTGTGAACGCAAATTCAAAAATGAACTTGATCGAGACCGTCACATGCTTGTTCATGGTGATGAAAGACCCTTTGCTTGTGAGCTCTGTGGTCATGGAGCCACTAAATACCAAGCCCTTGAGCTTCATGTTCGAAAGCACCCATTTGTATACGTGTGTTCTGTGTGCCTGAAGAAATTTGTCAGTTCTGTAAGACTCCGTGCTCACATCAAAGATGTGCACGCAGATTTGCAGGAGACGTCTGTTTTTAACAGTTCTATCAATCAGAGTTTCTGCCTGCTTGAACCAGGAGGTGATATCCAGCCAGAAGCCCTTGGTGAACAGCTAGCACAAAGTGCAGATGAATTGACTATCATGAGTACTAATGCTATGAACACACCACAACCATCTGCTGGTAAAGGTGAATCAACAGCTGCAGATGTAAACCATAACGGTCAACATAATGGTGACTTAAAAATTGATACGGTCCCTTCCTTAGAATTTGAAAATCCTCTGGTGGAGAATGTAACAGAGACGCTGTGTCAGACAGCAGACATAGCAGTCCCAAACATTCAATCCTGTGTAGCATCAGATTGCTTTCTGCTGAAAAATGGTACTTCTGGTCCTGATAAGTTAAAAGTTTCTCCTGCAAATGAAGAGGAAGTTAATCACTGCAGTTCTGTAAATGAGCAGGGTGAAGAAATTCAGCTTTTGCTGTCTGAAGACAAAAGTTTAAATCCGAGTCAGAACAATACAATGACTGAGAACCTTTCAGTCTCTGAAGAGAGAAATCAATCTGCTCCTTCTAGTGAATCAGAAACAAGCAATCTGCCAATTCAAAATTCAGCAGAAACCACAACCCCTTTGCCAGCACCAGAAGCTAACGCAGCCATCAGTCCACAGGCAGCCTCTTCTAATGCAGTTACATCAGACAGTGGGAGTGGAGCTGTTGCCTTTATGCAGATCTTGGATAGCTTGCAGAAGAGACAAATGAACACAGAGTTGTGTGAGAGGATAAGGAAGGTTTATGGAGACTTAGAATGTGAATACTGTGGTAAGGAGCAGTAGAATTACAATTCTTTGGGTTTTTTAAATGTTACGTAGTGGGCCATCTTTTTCCTGCTCTGCTGGTTTATAGTGTTTGATATATTTGTGTGTCTTTGTAGCAGTATTAATTTTGTAGTTCAGTATGGATTCTGGGGTCCAGTGAAATTTACTTTTTGCTGTATAAATTGTGAGAAATTACTCAAATCTCCTCAAAAAACCACTAGCGGAATATGGCAAAGCAGTGCTTTGCTAGGCTCAATTTTCTGTTGATGTGAAATTTGATACAATTAGATTATTTCTGTCCGCATGTCTCTCCACCTCATAACTTTCACTGGGGCCAAGCACATCAGATTTAGGCATGTGATCAGCATTAATCAGTCCATGCTTTAATGCTTAAGCTTCATTATCAGCTTAGTATAAAATTCAGAGTCTTTTTCCTATAGTATGGGAGGATATATGATAATATACATTCTGTACAATAGATACATATATAGTGGCATATTTTTGTGACTTGTTTTGAACCGGTTTTTTTGAGATGAAAATTTTCATTACATAGTATCAGATCAAGACTGTTCTGATGGTAATTGTTTTTTTTTTTAATTTATGAAAGCGGGAATAATAGGCCATTCCCATTTATTCTAACTGAAATTTTTTCAGTTTACATAACTGGAAGGGAAACAATTAGGGATTTATCTTGTAGTCTTCATTCTCGAGAAGGGAAAGGAATCAAAGTTTGGGAAAAAAAGAAGTTTTTGAAACACCATAACATTGTACATTAGATGACTTGCTATGCACTTTTTGGTGCTGTTATGTCAGAAAGGCTTTTAGGAAGGAGTAACACAAAAGGAAGTAACAAAAAAGATTTTGACAATCTCTTTTAGTGTACAGTTGCATTCAGATTCTTTATATATAGGAGAATAGATTTAAAGGACTTTCTCATTAGGAAAAATATCATTGATATGTACTAAAGTTGCTCTCATTAGGCTTTTTCAGGAAATATGACACAATCTTTTTAGACAAAAGTGTTTTTTGTAAACATATTTTCAGTAGCAAAGGGTCTTTAGGACAAGTTTTCATTAAAGACAAAAGGGACAGGATTCAAACAGTGTGTTTTGCCCTGAAAGAAAATCGGGTATGTATCGGAATTTTCACCAACAATTGTTTAGAAATTTCTTTCTTCATGTCTAATTTTATTTTCAGGCAAGTTGTTTTGGTACCAAGTGCATTATGACATGCATGTTCGTACGCATACTCGAGAACATTTATATTACTGCTCCCAGTGCAATTATTCTTCCATCACTAAGAACTGCCTTAAGCGTCACGTCATTCAGAAACACAGTAATATTTTGCTGAAATGTCCCACAGAACATTGCGACTACTCTACTCCAGATAAATACAAGCTCCAGGCACATCTTAAAGTTCACACAGAACTGGTAAGTAACAAGCAAAAAGGTATGTTTGTCTAAATTCAGTGTGATCATCGTAGTGTTTGGAATCATGTGGCAGTCTTTGAAGACACAGGTAAGAGTTCTTACCCGAGCGCTCTCTGTATACTTCTGTGCAGGGAATACATGAGTTACAGCAACTAGATATTTGGTCCCTCTTGTAGTTTCCAATAGAGTACATCTGTATCTGTTTTTTCCCTTTGGTTTTCCCAGTATTCTTCGATTCTTTGGGTTTTGAGAGAGTAAAATGAGGTCTGGTACTATTGTTACTTTACTTCATTCCATGGACCTTAATTCCCTTCCTTCATAAATAGATGACTGTGGTAAAATGAAAATATGTTCCTCTCTTAATTACTATAGACAGAAGAAGTTTAAGTTGTTGAAAAGGATTTTTTTTTCCCCAATAGCTCCAACCAGTTGCAGCCAATCTCTTTGAACATCTTTCATTTTCTGTTGTGATTTCAAAGATGAAGAGATCATGTTTTAAAGGCTCCTATCTTATTCAGTAAGCCTTCCAGCTCTGAATGCAACTGTGTTAAAAACAGGTCTGGTCTACTACTTCAGTGTGCCCTCTTACATGTTTTCTTTGAGACTATACAAGGGGCTGCATGCCTGACTGGAAGCCCTCTTTGTGCAAGACACTGCTTGGTGATCTTGCTCTGATCCAACAGTATCACATGAATAATCTTTTGAGGAAAAATGTTTTCTGCATCAACCCTGCTTGCATTCGTTTCAACAGTATGATTTTAAAAATATATTGTGGTATTCAGAATAAGAAATATTTTAAAACTAAGGAATGAGATTTTTATTCTTCATTGTTGATTAAGATGCTTTTTTAGAAGTGAAATTATTTACATGCTTTTCTTGGAAGATTAAGAAAAAACAGTTATTTTCTTTACATCAGTGTTGCCTAGTTTTTTCTTGTTGTTGTTTTATTGTTCTGCATGAGTGGCCCAAATAGGTTAAGCTATTGTCAGAAAAGGTCTGCGTACCATGGACTTCTTTTCCTACAACATGGCAGGATCCTTTCTGCTTGCAAGGTACGGTTGATCTGCGGCATTCTAGACTTGTATATACCCAGAGAGGTTATAATGTGCATACACTCACACAGTGTATGAACACAGGGAAGTTCCTTCCTGTTCCAAATTGACCTCTAGAAAAGGGTGTTTGGCAAGTGCCTGCTCTCCCGGCATAATGAATTTAGTCCATTTTTGACTGGAGTCTTTCTTGAAGGCCATCTGGAGTGCTTAGGTGGACATATTACCTCACGATTTTATATGAAGGTGCTGGTATTGAATAAAGTACAGTTTAGGATTTCATAAAAAGTTTGACAAGCATGCTATTTGTAATTAAACTTTCTTGACTGATAATGCCAGAAAATTGGCATGAACTACATCCTTGCAATTTGTATTTTTAATAATTTATGCAGTGAAATACTTCCAAAAGGCCGTTTACCCTTCTCCTGGATTTATTTTTATTCTTATTCCAGCAGAGGAGAAAATACCAGTTGTTTAATTGCAACACTCACTCTTCTGTCCTTTCAGAACAAGGAAATATTCACACAGATGGGCCTTTCTTCATTCTTTACACAACATTATGGTTTTCGCTGGCATTGTGTTGTAAATAAATCTTACACACCCTTGATAGAATGCACCACATATGACAAATTCCTCCTAATCACATGAGAAAGCAACATCACAACTCACTTAAAGTACTGTGATAAATATTGTTGTTACACTTCCTTTTACTAGTGAAATGTGATGCTTGAATTAAGGATTCATGTTAATTTTTTCCCAGATGTGGACAGTTTCTGTGTAGCTACTTAAAAAAGCTGTTAATATACAGTGCCTAGTGGTTTCAGGTCATCTTCTACAGTCAGCAGGTAGGCTCTTGGCCAATATTTCCAGCAGCTGAAGTTACTTTAGAGGTGTTTGTAACAGAACAGAACAGTTCACATCCTACTCTTGTGAAGTACTAGTCTTTTGTAACTGCAGGACAGCTTTAAAAAACAAAACAAAACAGATGACACAAAAGGGAACATTTTTTCCCCCTTTTGTCCCCCAATTCTGTAGATATTTTAAACAGAATCTGAATTTGTTATGAAATGTGCAGAAAGCTCACACAACAGACATTCTTTTAGACTGCTTTTGAATTTATTATGTTTATGATGTCCATCTGATGGCAAAAATCTGTGTAAAATGATGTCTGAGACTACTTAAGAAAACAGAGCCTAAAATTAGATATCCTATATCCTTACGTAAGTACCTGTTTTTCAAGTGTGATGAATGTCCGACAGCTCCCACCAGGAGGATCATTTTCATGATACTAAATAGAACCGAGAAAATGCATTTCATAATTAAAAACAGTGTGACAGCAAGATCTTTCAGAAGGATGCTTACTGATGCTTACTGTCAAATTTATTTGAGTATTTAAATGGATTGAAAAATTCATGTGTAAGAATTTACTCAGTAACTAAACTTGGCAGTTCTCATATTGGCCTTTGTGCCCGCTATTTGGTATATTTACTTAATGCATACCTCACTGAACAGGACCACTCATTCCAAAATATAGTACTTTAACAAACTATGCACAGTTACACGTGGAAAGCTACTTTAATGTTAATTTTAGTTTGCAAAATCAATTCTTAATAAATACTAAAATTAAAGCTTCCCTGGAGATAGAAGATATCAAAATCTCAGTTCAGGTCCTTGTATGAATGCATATCTTTCGTTACCTTGTTGCTGGCTGCTTTTCAACTGGATCACTGTATTATTTGGTGAACAGGATAAATGATGGTTATTAAAAAGCAGCTTACTGTTCATCCTTCTCACTCAGTGTATAGCCACCCGCCTTATTCTCTATGCACCATCCAAGTCTTGCACTGAATTTGGGATTGTTTATTCCCTGGGGAATGATGATGGGGAATGTGTATGTGCTGCCTCTTGCCTCTGTATTTGCTACACATTGTTGTTACAGGGAAGATATTTGCTTTTGTAGTCTGGGAATTGAGGCTCAGCTTGATTCAAAACCAAAATTTTGCATATGTTCTCTCATTTTCAGTACCCATCTTTTACCTCTAAGGCTTGTGTAGTGGTTTTTGACAATTTTTGGCATTTTTGGAGCTCCTTAGAAGTTCAAGCCATGACGTGTCTGAATCGCTTCAGTGTCCTAGTACCTAGGAAAGGGCTGGGCAGTCTATAATGACTTTAGAATAATTTACAGTTATGAATGAGCTAGTGGTAACATTAGGGACTTGTTGTGGAACTAAACAATGCTGATGTAGGTACCAGAGTTTGTTTACAACCTCCAGTGGGTTTTACAATACTCAGTATGCTGAGCAGATAAACATCACAGAGAGGTTTGTCCCTGAAATTATTTTAAATCTATATATGTAATTGATACTGCAGGATAAGCACCTCTATAAAACTGGAGTTCAGACCCAGAACCACTGCTTGCTCTTAGGTGCCTACATTTCCTTTTACATACATTTTGGGATGTAAATGATTCTTGTCTTTGGAAGGATGCTTAGAAATTTCATTATGCTGCTGACCTTTCATGTAATAGCGTAGTTAGAGCTTTCGGTAGGAAGTGAGATACTTGAGCTCTGATTGCTTATTTTCCTTCCTGAGGAGTGTTCATTTTCAGACCGTCACTGGTCTGGCTGTGATACCTTTGTGTCTGGAGCAGTGCCATTATGTAGTCAAGAATGCAAGGTACTGGAAAGGGAAGGAATTAACCAAAAAATCTATGATCTAATGATCAGGCGCTCAGTTGGAAAGTGTTTTTTGTTCTTGGTCCTTGCTTCCCTAATGAATGTCACCTAGCCATTCATTTTTACTAGTGGTTATTTCACGAAAAAATGCTTAAGCAGTACTATATGCACGTGCTTGTCATTTTGTGAGCTGTGATTTCTGCTGCTTGCCAGACTTCATAAAAGTCTGTCTAACCATTTGTAAATCTTTCTGTAGCCTCCTTCACATGCGTGCATAGCCGCCTCTTGGATACATCAGATCCTTTTAGCTAAGTTGCATTTTAATAGGACATCAGCTTAATTCAGGGATCTTTCGTGAAAATTTTGATTTGAACATCATGACAACTGTGGTGAAGATTTCTAGACGTCTTTACTCCGTGGAAGTGTAACTCAGGGGCCTAATTTTGTTCCCATAGGCATTAGAAATTAAATTTCTGTTGATCTGAGTAGATGCAGGAGCAGGCTTTGGCTCTCTATTCCTCTGCGAAATTATACAATCAATTGTTGTGTTCATTGAGTTGTAGGAACTTTTGCTGGAAATGCTCTCAGAGTACCAGTACTTAGTAGGGCTTTGTTTTATTTCCTGCTCATAAAATCATATCACTACTGCTAAAAGGAGGGGAATGGATTGTTGATTTCTATAACATATTTGTCTAATTTGGGCCTAAACACTTTTTATTATGGCCATGGTCTTAATTTTACACTATTAATGAAATTGATAACAAAGCAGTCAGGAGTTCACATAGTCTCTTTTGAAATTAGTGGCAGAATTGCCGTATAGATCATATAATATATGATCATATGTATTCTATGTGTGTTCATAAGAGAAGATATTTGTGTCATCGGAATGTCTCTTTACTGATGAGCAAATAGAATAGCTGCTAATGTTTCTAATGTTTGGCAGTGTAGGTCATATTCAGTACTGTTTGATTCATTGAATAAACTTCATAGTGATCTGTTGTTTTAAATGCCACATATACAAAGGCTTTTCATTTTTCTTTTATGGCTGTATACTAGTACACCTACCCCTTGAATTATCTTAAAACACATGCCTTAGAGAAACAAAATTCTCTTCAGAGAGCTATAAATTGGTAATGCAATGTAGCTGATGCTTTCTTAGCACAATTCATTTATATAAAGAGAAAGGCATTGTTATTCCTGTGTAAGTGGCCTTATTTTATAATGAAACATAGCATAAACAAGAAAATTCTGTGATAGTATTAGACTAATTTTTTCACTAGGTTTAAGAATATTTATGGACCTAATTCATTCCTGATTTGTGGAATGTGAACATACTTTCAGTCAGAAAGCTAACTTTATTTTGGAATTTTTTTAAGTTTCTTATATTTTCTCAAATTGGCTAATAGGAGGATTAAGCAAATCTCAGAAAGTGTGGAAGTGACTTTGAAATTTAAGTAGCTGATTAGACTATGCAGCTGGTCTCTAACAAAGGTAGATCCAGCTCTCTTGATACTTTGCTTCTGTTTGTGTCCTTCAAAAAAACCCTCAAAGACATTTAAAAGGCAGGCACAGGATAAGTAACTTTTATTCTTACCAGAGGAAAACTTGCATGCTGAGAATGTGATGAAGGTATTACTACAACCTCAGCCTAAGTCCTTCAAAGTGCCTCTGTCATCGCCTATGACAAGGGCACTCTGAAGAGCTAGAGCTGTGGTGGGGGAGACCTTCTTTGGGGCTCTGTGTTGTGACCTGGGTGCTCTGAAATACTGCATTTGCAACAGAGGATTTCCTAAAGGCTGGTTTTGAGAGTGATGGGATTACACTGAAGGACTAGCACTGTCACAAGCTGTCAGGGCAGCGACAGAAGTACACTTAAACATTCAAAACTAATAACGTAAGCTCCAAAAGTCTGTGGGACTGACCTGGACAAACAACAGCGAAAGGTTTGGCTTCAGCTGGATGCTTTCTGTGAGAGACTGGAGGTTGACAGATACATGTTGAAGGGACTCAGCGCTCATAATAAGCGCAATCTGTTTGTTACACTACAAAAGATACCCCTTTTGAAGTTTCTTTCCTGTAGAACTTGGTATAGATACTTTCTAAGCTTGAAGAAAGCTGTTTGGATTATTTTGTTACTGAAAAAATTTCTTACATCATCACGGGGAAAGATGTGTTCTTGGTGCCCGTACTTTCATGTTGCTCTACAGCTCCTGATACATTTACTGATGATGTTGATTTTTTCTCTCAGGCATAGGCTTATAGGCTTGCCTTCCTGAAGAGTATTAGCAAGAAAGTAAAGTTGTCACAATTATAGCATTTTACTTAAAGTAGTGTGTGTGGAGTGTAGTGTTGGTTTTGTTTTTTTTTTTTTTCTTATTTAACTTTATGAAACAGCAAGGTGTATTTGTCTTAGTGTTCTGGGCACACTGAGAAATACTTAATGAGTATTAAAGATCAGCAACACTCAACTGTACATTAAAAGTATACTATTTTTTTTTTCTTCATTTATTGTATATTTTGAAACCAGTTATGTAGCAAGTTTGAGGAACACTGAGATCTGTCCACAAATTTCAGTTGGCCCCTCAACAGCCCCTAAATGATACTGTGCTTATGTTTTTCTTATATGTACCAAATTACAAATGTGATCATGCAACCCAGTCTTTGAAAAGGTGCAAACATTGCTACAGCGTTTTATTAGAATTAATCTACCAATTTCATTTGAGTAACATGTTCAGGTAGAAGTCCAAAATCATCAGTAACAGGTTTAGGGATAATAGGTTATATCATTTGAGAGACCCTAATTCTGCAAATTAACAGCTCTTTATTGAGAAGATTTTGTCAGCATTGTAGGCTCCTTGAATCTCTTCTTCCAAAAACCAGCTAGTATTCTCTGCTGTTTCTTCTTCGCTTGAGATTCTCAGGGCTCAAAATGGTGACTCTCCCAACTCCTTCGTAGCAAGATACTGTCCTTGCTCTACTCAGGGTGGTAATGCTTTAGAAGCTGCCATCCCCAGTCCCTGATGTCGGTTTTCTCACAGGAGCAAATGACCTTCTAACAGCACAGACAGAATTCTTCTTGTGCCATTGCCATATTAATGGCAATGAGAGCTTCATATCCCATATTCTACTGTCATTAAATTATTTATTGCTATTTCAGCCCATGAGTTCTAGGGCTACTTCTGGTTTTAACTTGTAGGTACTTCAACATAGGGATTTCTTTCTCAGAGGTACATGATACTGAATGAAAATACCTGCTTCGTATTCCAAAACCTGTTTGCCATGAAAACCCATCAATTTTTCCTTTTCTTTTAAGAGAGATGTCGATTTGTAGATGTATAACTACGGCATATAGACAATAATAACCTCCTTGTACATTTTTCCTCGCAATTCAGAGATGCTGTTTGGTCTCGGGTCAGAAACTGGTAGAGTCCAGGACCTTTATTCTCCTGTTACCTCCAAATTTCTCTTTCGTAACACAGGGGTCTGTCTCTTTTTGATACAGTAATCTTCCTTCCACGCTCTTGAAGAAATTTTCTGTCCTCCTGAAATAACTAGTGAAATATCTGTTCTGTAGCTTCAGCTCGCCTTTTACAGAGATCTCTTGGTAGTTTGGTAGGTACACATCTCCCAGCAGGTAGTACGTTATCTGGTTATCTGCCTAGTTGTCAGGACTAACTAGACTTCACTCCATCTGTTGTTTTGATAATCCATTCATATGTTAATCTGGTCAGTGCAGAGGTGACTAGGTGACCCACTCATTTGATTGAGCATCCAGTCTGTTGTGTCAGCGGGTGCTTCTGGAAAGAACAACCTCTTCAATTTATATGATAAGTGGCAAAGATTATTTTAAATTGTGTGATTTACCAATTAATGGAGAAAAGTCCTGCATTTTTAGATGCATTTGTAAAAACAATAAAATTACAATTACACTAAAATTGCATATAGGAAGAAATTGCATCAAAACTCTCCAGTTCAACTTGTTTGATGGTGTTAAATCTTTTATAACATCAGTGACACTGATAAAAGCCACAGTATTCTGTAAGTTTTTAAATCAAAATAGTAGAATAATACTTTATTGGTAATACATACAATGCTGAATATTTATAAAGTAGTTAGAAATGTAGACACTGAATAAGTAATGGCATCTGTCATTGTTAACTCTGCTCAATTTCAGGCCATTAAGTAGTATTATAAATACACATACTGGTGGATGTCTTCAGAATAATGAGATCTGATCCTTAGATTTCAGAAGGGTGGACTTGTGAAAAAACTGAAAAAACCCTGAATATTACTGCTTATGTCAAATACGTTTTCTTCTGTTATGTGACTTGATCTTTCGACTCTTGATTCTCTAAAGAGTCAGTCAGAAGATAGTGCTTACATTTATTGTGCATATTCTCATGTGCTGTAACTTGGAGCCCTTCATTCATGAGGATTAATGATGTGCTTAGAATACTTTAGTATTTGTTCTTCACTTATTTCACTATAAATATCTTCATTTTTTCCTTAAAGACTGAACCTTCAATTATAACTTTGTTGAGAACCATGTATTGCTGAATAATGACTATAGTGATTACACCAGTGGACTAATAATGCAATCTCTTTCTTTCTTTCTTTCTCGCTTAAGGATAAAAAGAGTTATTCCTGTCCTGTGTGTGAGAAGTCATTTTCTGAAGATCGACTTATAAAATCTCACATCAAGACAAATCACCCTGGTAAAAAATTTCTCAGTCTATTGCAATAACTGGATAAAGTTTTAGAGTGAGCAGTGTAATGTGGTTACATTCCAAAGAAAGAGAAGAGTCTATGTCTAATTTAACTGGTTTAGAGTAAGAATTTTATTGGGTTTGCAGATGTTAGAATTTAGAGTGAAAAAAGTTATTGTTCCAGCTTGTGTGTTGTGGTGGAGTATATCAGGTAATTGTGCTAAGAAATCTGTCTTCATCTGGCAAAGAACTCATTTCCAAAAGAGGACCTAGCTGAATTCAAATTAAGCATTGGAAGTTTGGAATTAGGCATATAGACATCCTGTAACAACCCATGAGACATAAAATTCCCAGTGGCCATACGTAAATTGACAGAAGTGCATTTATTGCACATTATTTTGTCTGTAGGTAATTGACGTGAACGCAGAGGTCCCTGAGCTGACTCTACACATGCTCAGTTAGTGTGTGGCTGGGCTTTACCTCCAGGGCCAGCTGAAGTCTGCAGCAGAGCTCTTACTAGAACCCGCTGTGATGTGGTATGGCCAGTATTAAGCTGGAGCTGACAAGCCTGGCTGGATCCAAGTGAACCACTGCAGTCCATTCAAACTCTGTTTATACCTTGCATTCTGGTGCTCTGATTTATCAGTGGAAACACAACATAAAATGAATGCGGTAGGTCAATGTGCTCTGCCTGAGTAAACAATCCTTTCTCAAATCTTGGGAATTCAGTGCCAAAGTGCTCGAGTGACTGGTGCAGGGACTGATTTAAATCTGACTGATGTGAACTCGGCAGAGCCGCACTGGTGTGTCCATGCTTTCCTCCTCAGTAACTGTGTTATGTTGGATAGACAGGCCCACTGCTACTGTGGATGAAGGAGAGTTGACTGCATTGGCCAACATACTTTAATTAACTCATCTACAGTGTTACTTATAATTTGATATTAAGAAAGAAAATACCGGCCATGCTCAAACTGAGTTTGGGGAAGAAAAAATCTAATTAAAATGATGAACTTTTCTTGTCTTTGTCAGAAATACAACATAATAGGTAAAGCAGTAGTTTCTTATCTTCCTACTGCCACTAGATAGTGCTAGACCCGTGTTTTAAACAATTTCCTTCACTTGAATTTCAGACTAACTCCCACTTTAGCTCTTTAGTTACCAAACCTCTTTATTTGCAGACCACTCTACAACAGTGTGGTTGGAGGGCTTGTCATACATCAGGGGACATGTCTGATGCAGCAAATTGAGATGAGGAAAGGCTTCTGTGCTATACTGTAGTCAGGAGGTATGTCACCCAGTAAGCATAGAAATTGAATCTCAAGAGCTGTGCCTATAAAGCCTTTGTGCTGTCTCAATCAGGGAGTATAGGAGGCCTCCCTAAATAATATGATCTGTGAACTAGCAGTACATTATGTAGTGTGCTCTTACAGGTTGCCATTGGTCTGCACTGGTCCATTGACTGCTGAATTATTAGTGTATGCTGTGTCTGGGGTCCAGAGATAACAGTTAACTCTGGAGCCCTGACGTGCTGAACTCATGCATTTAAATACTTTTGAACAATTCATTTGGTATCTGAATCCCTCTAGAAGTATAGTGTAAATTTTTTCATCCAGAAAAGTGGGTTCTTTTAAACTCTGGGTTATAATAGAGGTAAGGTTAAAACAGAAAATCTCAACAGCCTATTATTTTGTGTCCTCATTTTTAATTCATATATCGCAGGCGAATAGAACTTAGAAGCAAAATACCAGATTTATTAGATATATCTCCATGGCAGTAAAGAAATACTACATCTAAGATATGCCTATGCAGTAGTTATGCAACAACACTTTTAAGATATGGAGGAGAGTTAATGCACAAATCTTTTTCCTGTGCATGCTGTCCTTGTAATCAGGAGGAAATCCTTTATTCGTACAACATACTTAATTACAAGCCAAATAAATGTGAGGGGTCTGATGCTATAAACTATCAAGTACTGCAGTGGAATGACTGCAATTGTTTTTAAAACAGTAAGTGGAAAAGAATAAAGATGAAAGGAAAAATGGATACTGTTAAAAGGAATTGAATTTTAAAATAACATATCAAAAATTAATTTAAACTGAAACCTTTTCGTATTTATCATTAAAATGCTATTTCTGGAGCTCCCCTCTCTTTCCTTTCTTAATACCATTCAGCATGACCCCTCTCTTGTCTCTTCTATTTCATCAAGTAGAAAGTATGAAATAAAACAGTACTCCTTCCTCTTCTAGGTTTGCAGAGAATAGGAGTTGAATTCTGATGCCATGAAGGCAGTGGGACAAAACTCTCTGTAGACTTTGGTAGAGCAGTATTTCAAACCAGAGATAAGAGAGCTTGGCTTTATTGCCAAATGATTTGGGTACTCAGCAGTGAGGGAGGAGTCTTGGATTCTCGTCCCAGCTCTCAGAATTATCTACCTTTTCATCCACTGTCTGATTTAGTATGATATTTGTTAATAGTCCTGAGACATGAGAGGCATCTGCTTTCATAGATCCCTACTAAGCAGACATGCTAGCCTGCAGTCATGAATGAAGGATCTAAGCCATAGAAGGCAGATGAGGGTTCAGACTTGTGTCTGTATTTTTCTTTTTTGGGTACTTTAGAACATATCTCTGCTCAGTCCATGGGCTGTTATATTTCCCTTTTGAGGTTGTTTTCCTTGCGCGTATGAGTTCAGGCAGGATTTTTGATTCCACTCTGGGACCAGTTGTCAGGAGACTAGGTATGACAGTTCAGATTTGGTAAAAATCAAAGTTTAGACTGTCACTTTCAAATTTTATAAGGTTTTGGGCATAATAAGTCAGCAGCTTTCATGTCTTAATGTTTAGATTGCATGAGTACTGTAATTTCATTGAGTCATGATATTTAGCATTTTATTCATCTGAAATGCATTGAGTAATTGGATTTATTTTTTAAAAGCATTGGACAGTGTTTTCATTATGTGTGTTTGGGACATTTTAATTTAAACTTCATTATTTTGAGCTTTTTCACTGTGACAACCAAAACATTAGATCGTATGAAGGAAAAACTTAGAGAGTTGAATGTGTTTAGCCTGAATAAGCGAAGGCTAGGAGAGGAATCTTAGTTGCTGTCTTCAGCTATCTAATAGGAGATTAAAAAGAAGTCAGAGCCAGTATCTTCTTGGAACTGTGCAGTGAAGGGACATGAGTTGAAGCAAGGAGATTCTGATTAGAAATTAGGAAGATAATTTTGAGTGTAAAGGTGGTCAAACGCTGGAATGGGCCAAGAGAGGTTGTAGAATCTCCATCCCTGGGTATGTTCAGAACAGGACTGGTTATGCCCCGAGCAACTTGTTGTAACTTTGAAGTTGGAACTCCAAAGTTGGCCCTGCTTGGAGCAGGTGACGTTAGAGGTCCCTTCCAATCACATTTATTCCATGAGTCTGTTTTTTCCTTTAAAGTTTCTGATTATCAGGCATTCTGATCATTATAGCTGTGGCTGAAGTGATTTGTCTTCAGATCCTTGACATCTGGAAATCTGGGGGAAATCTTGAATAAAGTCTTTTGAAAATATTGAAGAAAAAAGTGCCAAATTAGCTTATTGGGAAAGTTCATAGTTGCAAAGTGATTTCTAAGCCAGTGGCACACCCAAGATTTTTTTATATTTAAAATATTTTTTTTTTAACCAGGCAGTGGGGACACTGAGTACACAGATCAGGAGAGAAAGGACAGAACATGCTAGAAGCCCTAAAGGAAAAAATGTCCATATGTTCTTTGCTCAGGTCTTATCTGAGTGGCAGTAGGGGAAGTAGAGCTCTTAAAAAATTGGAGTGAATCTGGATCTAGCTCTTCAATATTACTTATAGAACAAACTCCCTCATGTCCTTCTGGTTTTTATTACTTTTTACATTTCTCTCAGAGGTTTCAATGACTACTATTTCTGAGATTCTTGGCAGAAGAGTTCAGCTGAAAGGACTTATTGGAAAACGAGCTGTGAAATGTCCGTACTGTGATTTTTATTTTATGAAGAATGGATCAGACCTTCAACGTCATATTTGGGCTCATGAAGGTAAAACTCTGGTTTTAAGCTTTTGGGCTTATAGTCAGTCTCATATTCCACACAAGCTTTGCTGACATAAAAAAGAATTCAAATTTATTGCTATACCTGAATCAAAAACTTTAAGCTACAGTAGAGGTTAAATAATTAGTGTAATAGATTCTGGATCACATATGGAACTGCACGCTCATAACATGAATAGACAGCTTAAATGTTTAATAAAATTAATAAGTTTCTGATTCAGTTTTTTCCAAAACTCATTCATAAACATCTATCAAGTATTCTATAATAAATGTGCATAAGGAGTGAATTAAATACATGCTCAGTCTCTTAAAACAAGTAATTTTCTGTATCTTCTCATGAATAATTGCTGCTCCTTTCACATTTGTCCAAAAATACTTGGTCTGGAAATCTATTAGTAAAACAATTGAAATCCAGTTGCTTTGATGTATACATATAAATTATCTGTGTATTTTAATTAAGTCATGCTGAGCATGACAGCTAGCTGACACAGACATAAACAGTGATGAAAAACCCATAAGATAATGTTGATCATATCTATGACTTTTTAGGGAGAAATTCCAGTGATACGGCAACACACAGGTTAAAAATCCCTTGAACTTAAAATCTGTGCCCAGTAAAATCTTGCATCTACCCAGTCTGTCTATTTTTATAAGAGGTGGAAGACCACTCGTATGCTCTTTAGTCAGTTAATAATCTATGGACCAGATTGCCTGTGGTGTTTGAGCATTATTTTGGATTCTTTAGCCATCCCTCTGCATAAAGGGGATAATGGGATTTGGTACTCTTGAACTGTTATTTTGTTTGCAAGGTGTTTGTTCCCATGCAGATAGTTCAGACATTTATACTAGTACTGCATATTTGTCTGAATGCTTTAACTATGAGCTTACTTGCCTGTGTACTATAGTAGCGGTCCTCTCCAGTAGCCTTTACTCCATTAAGGAGTTTGGGTAATGCAAATTTGTAGGCTTAGAACAATTATTTGTGTATTCCATAGATACGGTTTGTTTATTCTGCCAAGAAAGCTTGGAACCCATCTCATCGAACTAGCAGGAGAAAGAGGTGAATAGAAATTTATTCCCAAAGCGAAGTGTGCAATCAAGTCTGCTTAAAGTAGGCTATAATTCCTCATGCTTGTAAATCTAGTTTTAAGGTCATGAATATCAATCTAAAACTGCCAGAGCCTCATGGAACTGTTGAACTACTCTGCCAATTCAGATTTATTCAACTTTTCCTTGAAGGATTTACTTTGTTCTTGTAGACCTTCTGCTAGATGACATACTGTGTGTCTCTCTGTTACACGCTTTGGACTGTTTGAGAGAGGTGGAATTGTAAGTGCTTGCATCTTACTGGGGGGGGGGGGGAACTCCTACTGCGTGAGCCATTAGCAAATCTGATACTAATTAGCAATAAAACACAGCTTTGCACATATGATTTCTGCTTACATATTAAGTACCTAATGAACCAGTCCTCCTTAAAACAGATTTCTTCATTTTTGATTGTAGTAAATAAAGAAGGATAGTTATCTGAAGACTTTTAGAGGGAGATTTGGTGTGTACATCAGCTAGACATCAACTTAGGCAGTCTGGATTCTACTTTTAAATGAAGGATGGACACACCGAGACCAAAATATTAGTATTTGCTTGGTTAAACTCAGTACCTGGCTTCAACAGGGAAGTATTGAATTGTGATGGGTTGACCCTGGCTGGACGCCAGGTGCCCGCCAAAGCTGCTCTATCACTCCCCGCCTCAGCTGGACAGGGGAGAGAAAATATAATGAAAGGCTCGTGGGTGGAGGTAAGGACAGGGAGATCACTCAGCAATTACCGTCACAGGCAAAACAGACTCGACTGGGGAAAAAAATTAATTTATTACCAGTCAAATCAGAGTAGGATAATGAGAAATAGAACCAAATCTTAAAAACACCTTCCCCCCACCCGTCCCTTCTTCCCAGGCTTAACTTTACTCCCTAATTCTCTACCTCCTCCCCCCAAGCGGCACAGGAGGATTGGGAATGGGGGTTGCGGTCTGTTCATCACATGTTGTTTCTGCCGCTCCTTCCTCCTCAGGGGGAGGACTCCTCACACTCTTCCCCTACTCCAGCGTGGGGTCCCTCCCACAGGAGACAGTCCTCCACAAACTTCTCCAACGTGAGTGCTTCCCACGGGCTGCAGTTCTTCACGAACTGCTCCAGTGTGGATCCCATCCATGGGGTGCAGTCCTTCAGGAACAGACTGCTCCAGCATGGGTCCCCCGCAGGTCACAAGCCCTGCCAGCAAACCTGCTCCAGCCTGGGCTCCTCTCTCCACGGGTCCACAGGTCCTGCCAGGAGCCTGCTGCAGTGCAGGCTTCCCACAGGGTCACAGCCTCCTTCGGGCATCCACCTGCTCCGGCATGGGGTGCTCCACGGGCTGCAGGTGGATATCTGCTCCACCGTGGACCTCCATGGGCTGCAGGGGGACAGCCTGCCTCACCATGGTCTTCCCCACAGGCTTCAGGGGAATCTCTGCTCCGGCGCCTGGAGCACCTCCTCCCCCTCCTTCTTCCCTGACCTTGGTGTCTGCAGAGTTGTTCTCTCACATATTCTCACTCCTCTCTCCGGCTGCCGTTGTGCAGTTTTTTTTCCCCCTTCTTAACTACGTTATCCCAGAGGTGCTACCACCGTCGCTGATGGGCTCAGTCTTGGCCAGTGGCAGGTCCATCCTGGATCTGGCTGGCATTGGCTGTGTTGGACACAGGGGAAGCTTCTAGCAGCTTCTCATAGAAGGCACACCTGTAGCCCCCCTGCTACCAAAACCTTGCAGCGCAAACCCCATACATTAATTCTAAAAGAACCCCTCCTTTCTCTTAGTTAAATGATGCTGTCAAGAGCTCGGTATCATTTACACAGAAGCTATAGATGAAATTTCTTAAATGTCGAAATTTTAAAATGTTGACCTTGTTGTCCATGTTGCTCACATGATCTGCAATTTGTTTCAAGCAAATGTCCACCCTCTCATCAAAAGGTACAGCTTGTTTGTTTCATAGTATATTTTTTTATTTTCAGGTGTCAAACCCTTCAAATGTTCTCTCTGTGAGTATGCCACTCGCAGCAAGAGTAACTTGAAAGCCCATATGAATCGTCACAGCACTGAGAAGACGCACCTTTGTGATATGTGTGGGAAAAAGTTCAAATCAAAAGGCACTTTGAAGAGCCATAAACTCCTTCATACTGCTGATGGTAAATGCATGTTTATTAAATTCAAGTTTATTTTAGGGCAGTAAATACTGGCTGTACTATAGGACCTTATTTACAAGCATTTTTCAGTTCAACACTAAATGCTACTTACAAATTTTTTTTTATTCCCAGGAGACACTCTTTGTGAAATAATTCAAAACTTTGCAAAATTAATTTCTGTGAAAGAAAGACAGCTGTCTCTGGAATACTTGATTTTTCTGAAATTTTCTGTTGGCTTTATATCCCTTCATATTCTTACAGAGAATTGTTGATCTCAAGAGAAATTTGAAAATACAAATAGTTGTGTGGATCAGTCTCGTACTGCTTTCTTCTGTGGCAATATTGTTAGGAGCTGCCGAATCCAGTAGCCCAATAGAGGCAAGGCTGCTGCAGCTCTGTGTCCCCAGGTTTAGTCAGCCGGTGGCAAGCCTGAGCATGTATTCTCTCTAGGCACACATGCAGCAGTTGCATTTGCTCTGTAATTTTAATATTTCTGTGATGATAACAGGAAAAAGTGAGATGCAAATCCAGAAAAATATCATCTTCTATATCAAAATTTGGGACAGAACAATGCTTTATTCCTCTGTGATTATCAAATTGAAGTAAATGATTTAGCAGGATAAGTTGTACAGACCTTCATTATGACCTAGTAGCTTGATCTTTGTTACGCGTGCAACCTTGTGAAACCTCATTCCACTTTTTATTGACTATTTAATTTAAATTCTTTTTTAAAAAATTTGCATATTCATTAGCGTTGTTCTTTCACAGAAAGCGCACAATGCATTGTTACATCTTTAGAATTTACGTGAAGTTTTTGTGTCAGAGATTTATTTTTATGTATGCTTATATCTGTATGTGTAAGTGAAAGTGATGATCCCTTTTACATTGATATGATACATATTATAGGAAGCATATAGTTACTGCAGTATTACCAAAGTTACTGTAGTACTACCATGAGTTAGTAAATCACTCGTTATTCAAAAAGTACTTTCCAATATTTTGAAATAACTTGGTCAATAATAAGCAAGTGTTGCACATACATCTAAACATATGCAAGAATCAAGATTTTACTTACAAAATGCAATTCTCAGCTGATTCCTGGCTGGGAGAAGGAGGCAGGTTGTATTTGAATTAAAAGGAAATTTGGAGCATGATCAGACTATAAAGAAAAAAAAGGTCTCTTTTTATGGCGCTGTAAAAAAATCTCTGCATGGGGTTTCATTTCAAAACCTTTCTGTTTTGTTTTCACCATCTGGCACGTCCAAATAGTGAAATTCAGCAATGAAAGTTGAATTTGTTTTTAGCTGTTAGTTCTATTTCTTAAACAAAATATAGATGTGTGTAAGTCATTATTGCAATTCAGCTGAGGCTGCTTTGAAATTTGGCACTGTTAAGAATAGGACTGTAGTCATGCAGGAGCGAGCCTTGTCTGGATTTGGTTTAAAGGTGTGAAGTTAGTTTTAAACATTTAATTCATGCAAGGAACTATATTCTCGTATCATTTACTGCTAGGTCAGGCTGAAACCTTGACTCTAGAGGCAATGTTACTACCAGGAGCCTTTTTTATCTGGCTTCAGACTGTCATCATCATCTGCAGTAACTGAGGTGACTGCTTGTTCCTTTTTGATGCACGTCCCTTTTTGACTGATGCAAATAAATCCAAGACTTACACTCTTTTGCCTTGCTTTTTATACTTCCAAAAGTGTTCCAGGAAATTGCCCGTATCTTTGGAAAATGTGTTTTGCCATTGGCTCCAGTGGAAACAGAATCTCACTGTCTGTGGAGTCTTCAGTAATTTTGCTCATTAAGTCCACCCCAGTAAACTCTTCATGCATTTCAAACACTTGTGAAAAATAAGATAACGTTTGTCACCAGAAATGTAGTGTATGATTTGTCAAGGGACTTTTAGCCTCTTGAATGCTGACAGTTTCTCTTTGCCCAGTGTCCCTTTCTATAGTGACAGCACTTCAAAAGTTCTTACTAGCGCACATCTAGTGTTCTTTGGTTATTTCACAAATAAATGAATTTGAAAGACATTTCGCTGTTTATGAGTCTTGTCTTCCTGACTTATGAATCCAGACAATTTTTGTTCAAATATCAGCCCTGCAAGGTCAGTTTAACCGGTGGAATATAAAGTAGTTTTCTGTTTGCTTTATTCTTCTCCAGAAGACAGAATTCTCAAGAGTGGCATGATAGGAAACAGTTCCGTAGTCCAGGTTTATTACTGTTTGTGATTAGAAATAAACCAGAAAACCTGGTTTTCATTATTTTAATTAGACATCAGAAATTGTCTTAAGGTTTTTCTTAGCTGTGTTTTATGGAAACTTTCACACTCAGTGTAAAATGCTTGTAACTTTTTTGAGCAAGATCCAGAATCTAAAGAAACCTGATCTCTTCAGGATAATACAGAATATTCTGTATTGTACTTCTCCATCCTTCCTTTTGGTTCTTTTCCTTTTGGAGTAGTTTTTAGCACATATTTATTCCATGTCAGTCAAATACAGTTTGCCAGCCAGGGGCATTTAATACAGGATGAAGTCTTTCTGTATTTAATACACCTTGTAATTTGGCTGGAGGTAGCAGGACTGATAGAATCATAAAGACGAAGTATGGAGAAAGGGAGTATGAAACCCAGATGACAGAAGGAAGGAAATTGTGTTATTTTAAATCATAAGGAAAGAAAAGATTTGGGAGAGAGAATGCTTTGAAGGGAAAGTAAGGGAAACCTACAGAATGGTAATATGTTTGGGAGTTTCACTCTTTGCAAAGCCACAAACAGCAACAGATGTTTCTCGAAAATGTCAGAGAGAATTCATTCCTGTTAGAGAATCCTAAAAATACATCATGACAAAATCTGACCATCTTGCCTTAAGAAGGACTCAGACTAATGATTTCAGGGCCAAAAGCAGATTCTTACAATCACGAAGTCTGATCTCTTGCAGAGTACAGGCCATAACTTAATCTAATAATTTTGCATCACATTTCTGCTGGATTGTAGTATATCTTCTTAGGAAGGGCTAAGCAGACTTGATTTAAAGACTTCATATGACAGGGCATCCATCTGATTTCTAAGTAATAGTCATAGTCATTAATCATGCCCTCTGTGAAAAATACTGACTTTATTTTAGACTGAAGGTTCTGAGCATCAGCTTTCGTTAGTTGAAATTCCAGTTCTTGTTCTTCAATTTTATTGTTGCTATTTCAGGTTGGAGGGTTAGTACCTTCAGTATTGATGCCTGACTAGAAAGCTCACAGGCATGTAAAGAAATTTCAAGTATAATGTCTTGTCTGTGGAACTTAAAGTAACGCCTTTCTTTCGATGATACTTCTGAAGTAATTTTTTTTCCACAAAGCAATATATGTAAATTACATTGACTCTATTTAATTGCATTATGTTGTGTAGAAGACCTGCTTACAACACAGACTTCCAGTCTGCCAAGTACTTGAGAGACAGAGCCTGTCTCAAATCTGTCAATGACTTTTCAGATTGGTATCTGAAGGAGCAATGTTTATGCAAAGATGCACCCATTGTCTTTACCCCTCTTCCAGTCCACTCTCTGATTTTTGAAACAATTGATGCAGAAGGGTAGAAGTCCAACAGTTACTGTAACTCCATACATTTTGAGAAAATTTGTGCCCAATTAAAATAAACAAATATGAATCAGCACTCTCCAAGAACAGGTCACCCATTATCCCTAGTGTTTGGTAGCCACCAGCATGTAAGTCACCACATGCAAAGTGTGAACTAGTCCCAATATGTGCTTTCTCTTGCCTTGTGTGACTGTATGTGAGATTTAGGGTTACTGCAGAGATTTAGATGAGAAAGGACAAAATGTCATGATGAACAAGGCAAGTAGGCATCATTCAATCTGATGTTGATGGAGCAACTTGCGCCCATTGTTTTAAAATTGTGTAAGCAGAAGTGAAAGGTTGAAACACAAAACCTCTGTATTGTTTGCCATTCTAATCTTATTTTTGTCTATAGCATATTTTATTTCTCCCTGTATCCAGGGTTAAGCCAGTATAGAAAACCCTTTTATGATAGTTTGAGTCATCATTGAAAGAGTAGTGCTAAACACATAACCAAATCTTGTGGTAAAGATAATAGGTTATGTTATACCCTACCAGAAATACATCAAGAAAACTTACAGTGGGAAACCCAAGAAAATTTAAATGTATTTGAATCATAACAATTCAGTGCTTGGGAAAGAAGTAGGTAAAAACATGTGAACATGACCAAACCTCTGTGTTTTAAGGATTTCCAAATCTGCTTTACAAATAGCAAAATAACTGTGCCTGCAGTTGTAAATAGTTGATTTCCTTCTTCCATTTAGGCTGCACTATAGTGATTCTTTTTCTTCTTTCCCAAGTGACTATCCCAGGAGCATCTAGCCTATTTAATGCTTGTAATTTAAAGATAGCACTCGAGCCTTTTTTCTTCCTTACTCTGCTCTTAGCTCTGTTTAACCAAAATTTTGCAGAGCAAGTGCCAGACTTCTAGTATTGTTCATTGTTCATTCTTAGCATTTTGGAAATCATCTTTTTGAGGAAATATAATCAGTAGTTTTCTGAACTTAAATAGAAAAAAGTTATTCAATTTTCTATTCCCATTTCAGGAAAGCAGTTTAAATGTACAGTGTGTGACTATACAGCTGCCCAAAAACCACAGCTCCTACGTCATATGGAACAACATGTCTCTTTCAAGGTAAGAAAACTACAAATCATGCTTATTGATAAGTCATTTAGAAATACATGGAATTTCAGACAACAGTTCTGAAACTGGCACATTTTCCTGTTTGGTGACAATTACAGCATATTAACATTTTAATATTTCGGGAATTTTGACTTTATATTCAGTCTTTTGAGATAGAGTTATTTTGTTCGTGGACAATTTGCAATTAGTATCTTTACTTGCCAAAAATATATGTATGTTGCAATATAAACCAAACATTATTGGGTTTTTTGACTGTTAGTCCTTGAGAGAACTAATCTAATATGTACCTTAAAATGTCCTAGGGAAGTAGGAAAGCGAATCCCATACATCACTGTTCATTGCCCACCTTAATTTTCTCTGAAAGTTTGCCAGTCTAATGTACTATAGATGAGTTCATATACTTGAACAAAATTGAAGAGAATTAATTTTAAAACACCCCATTTATCTGAAACATGTCTTGGAAAGAGTTTTGAAGATTGTTAATGTTTCTATGAAGTGTTTAGATTAGAGATACGGTTTATTTTAATAAACTGTAGTATGGTTTTATTCCTAAATTTCACATTGGTTCTCAGCATGATAGATCTTGATGTAATGAATTGTGAAATGTTATATTTAGGAAATAGAAATGATACTAGTTTCTTTTCCAGAAAAATCCAGTATTATGTATGTATGAAAATGTTCATTTTAATGTAACACTTTATCTTGGCAATGAGCATATTTCTTATTGAAAACTTCATACCATTTTCATATGCAACATCTTTCATTATCTAACAAATCATTTTGCTTCTATAAAGAGTACACTTCAGCCATTCTTAGTAAGTACCAATGCTACATACCTCCGTAAAGCAGAAAGGAAGACAGTCTTTTGATTCACATTTTAAATTTTGGAAGACAAGACATATAAGAAAGTGAAGCAAGTCATCTAAAGAGATGATACATTTTGAACAAATAATTTTTCTTTCTTAAGTATGTAGTTTTGCTGTGGACTTATCTTTTTAAAAGGATTTTTTGTAAATGAAAATACGTAATTTTCCTTTTTTAATGGCTAACGGGATGAATGTACTCCTAATGCAGTTCTTGAAATCTAGCTGGTTCTGACCTCAGGATCAGCTTTAGAACTGTTGACTCAGCACCTCTTTTCAGTCTTCTGTCAGCCTGCATATAAGTGTGGCTATTCAATGCATTATCAAGAGAACTGCAAAACACTGAAGTAGGTCAATCAGGAGTATTTGTCAAAAGGAGTTCAAAAACTGTCCGTTAGTAACGCATTGCCGTCTTCTGGGACAGTTGTTTGCATGCATATCAAATTCGGAGGAATGTCAGTAGTTATGTGACCTAATGATAATTTAATCCATCATATTTTCAAGCTCCATGAATTTGCAATCCTGCTATCCAGTAGCAGATAACATACAGGACATGCAAGTATGTAGAGAGTGGTACAAGAACACAGCAGTCTGTCTGGATTATTAGCTTGAAAAAAAGACAGTTTCAGCAATAGAAAAGGAGAGTACCCCTCTCTGAATAATTGAATAGCTGAATGTTACAGTACCCTCTGAATTGTAAGGTTAAGGGAATCTGAACACCACTTTTCTTCCTTATTTTTGCTGTTTGGAGCCTGAAGGAAGGTCATGAGCAACAAGCTTAGGGGAATGTTCTGGTCAATGGACCCTGACTGCAGACATTTCCCTGCTTTAAATTCAGCTTCTTAATAAACGTTTCTGTACCAACCATTTTCTGCTGACTACCTTTCGGTGGGCCTGGTTGCTGTGCATGAAACACTTTGCATCCTGTTCTGAGATACTTGACTTTTCCCCAAGGACTTTGGTCAATGTCTGCATTCTTTTCCAGGACCCTAATAGTTGTGTCAAGCTTCCTACAACAGTGACATATCTCAATCAGAAGGTTATTCTCAAAGGCTTACTTTAGGCACAAATGCTTGTTTTCCTAAACTTTGTTCTTTAGAAATGTCTCTCCCTGTCAGTTGAAGGGAGACGTATGTTCTTAAAAATTAATTAATTTAGTTCCCAAAACTTAGTTCACCAAATGGTCAGATGAATGCAAGTGCCAGTGAAAGGGAAGCAGTTGGGAGCATGTTGGAGAGAGAATGAAAGGAAAGGGAAGAGATCAACCCTGTCAGGTACGGTTATCTGTTAAATTAGGTTGGCTGTACAATCATATTGTACCTTCAGTTATTTTAGTTCTCTTACTCCCCCTTTTCAGACCAAAGCTCACGGCAGCTGAGTCATTTCCTTGTAGTAGAAAGTCTCCACGTGGTCAGACCTGTGATCATCAATTATGAAAACACACAGTTTACTGAATTACGAAAAGTAGGTAATAATCTTATAATGTTGAGAATACTTGGTGTCTTGCACATAATAAAAAGTACCAAATTTTAGGTAACATTTAGTTACAACTTCCATTTATATTAAATTTTGGAAGATCTCCTTGGAAGATGCCTAAACCAGAAATGAACGTGGTTTCTCGGGATCATTGCAGCTTAGACCTGTATTCTGAAGAGGTCAGGAAATACAGTCTAACATTCTTTTTGCTCCTAGCCTTTCCGTTGTGCACATTGCCACTATTCCTGCAACATATCTGGTTCCCTGAAGAGGCATTACAACAGAAAGCATCCTAATGAAGAGTATGTAAATGTAGGTTCTGGGGAGCCTGCAGCAGAAGCCCTTATCCAACAAGGTACATCTCCAACATCTAAGACTTGTTATTTTTTTTGCTGAAGCAAACTTGGTGTAAAGGTAAACTTCTGTGCCATATGTGTTCCTCAGTTTATTGGCGTTATGTGATAAATCATTACTACTTTTTAGTAATTCTGAAATGGCCACCTTTTACCCTTCATTCAGTGTCCTTTGTTCTTGGTTTCTAAGGGTGGGTGAACCAAAGTTTTGATTGACCTTGCCTGTACTATTCATTGTTGCATACATTTATCATTTTCGCTTGTTTGTCTCCTTTTGTAAGTAAAGTATCACTATCTGTTGAAATGAATGATAAATTTCTGTCATTCTACTGATAAATTTCTATGACAGTTTTGCAAGGTTGAACTCAAGGTAAGGTTGAGCAAATGTAAGGGAAGAGACTGAAGAGTAAACGGCAGCAAATTATTCCCCCACTAGAAAAATGGGGGGACAAAGAGAGTACAGGTAAAACAGGTTACAAATTGTTATGGTCAGAATCTTGTTTATGCGCAAAGGAAGCACACCTTATCTATATAAGTAAAGCCAAGAATTTATTATTAGTATAATGGAAATCTTAACAGTCTAATTCAAGAATTAGCATCAATCTAGATCTAATTATTATTTTAAAAAACCAATAAAATATAGTTAGACTACTTATATACAGGAGAAATCTCAATAGTATTATTAATACAATTAAAATGGTAACACACACACTTCTTAATTTTTACTCCTTTGCTTGGTGCTATGGTCACCCTTCCACTGTTTTTCTGAGTCCTAAGATGGGTGGCTTCCCTCTGGTGTTGGTGTTGGGATGGGGGTTTCAGTAAGTTGTCAGCATCTGGAGTTCTTTGCTGGGAGGAGTATGATGTTCATCTTGATGGTCTCCCCTTCCACTTGGGGCCCTTGTCACATGTTTGCTTACACACATTTATGCTTTTCTTTTTCATTGGTCTGTAGCTCCAGATTAAATCCAAGTTTACTGCATACACTGCCCTTCATGTATGTTGAATACTGGTTTTTGTTGTCCCTAAGACCAGTTTTATCCCGCTACAGATTTGCATATTTTTAACTGATCATTTCTGAGTTGTTTATAGCTGTGGGTTCTTCAGTGTCAAGCTTGTGCCCCACTTCTTATCACTCCATGCCTGCCCTCCTCTGTGCTGCATCCTGTGTCTCTGCTTCTCAAGACTCTCGTACCAGGCCTGCATTTCCCTACATTACATCTCTGTGTTAGAGTCCTAAATTTCTCATTCTGCCTAGAACAACTGCTTGTTACTGCTGTCTGTGTAAAACTATAGTCATACCACACAAAGACAAATAAAACTAATTAGATATAGACACCTGGTCAATTAGAGAAATTGCTGTCACAGATAAACTAAGTAAAGGCTACAAGGATTTGGGGGAGGATCAAAAATTCAAGATTAAGTATAGGAGCTAATGGAATAGAATCATAGAATCATTTAGGCTGGAAAAGACCTTTAAGATCATTGAGTCCAACCATAAACCTAACACTGCCAAGTCCACCAATGCCAGGGGGAAGAGAAAATCAGATTGTAGTGGTTTTTACCACATTTATATAGTAGCATAAAAAGTTATATTCCTGGCTGTTGTTGTTTTTGTTTACAAATTTCATCCCAGCTGAAGTCCTAGATCCTTCTGAAAAGACGGTCAGTGCCACTAATTGCTTTATTTCTGCTTGATACAGATATCACAAATTGTAACTCATTCCTTGCAGTGTCTGGGTGCTAGCAAAGGAGACATGCAAGTTGTCTGACTCCCATACGTAGTTTTGCTGTTGCACGCTGGGCAGGTGAACAAAAGCAAACAGTTGACTACGCAGTCGGATACCTTTTTGGGTGTAAAGCTCCTTCAGTTCTGGTGCCTGGTGGGGGGCAGTGGGGAAGAAGAGGAGAAAGCCAAATTAAATATTAAATTGTGTTGAAAATATTTTAATGCTTGGTAGAGCTGAGTTTCTTACTTTGTTTCTGATAATTTTAGAAAGTGTTTTCCCTATTATTTTTTTTTTTAAATAGAAACTACCAGCCTTTTTATAATATCTTTTGGGATCTTCAAAATTTCTGGTTTTGTTGAAGAAGAATAGAGACCAAAATAATGCTGTTGTATTAGATAATGAATTAAATATAATTCTTCTAAGATGACATTATTTCTAAGTAGTATTTCCAAATTATTCAGCTATTGCAGAACATTTATCTATTGAAGGCATTAATCGATGTTAAAATAATACTGAAATCATGACACAGAGAAAGACACTCAAATTAAAGTCTGACACTGTCCCTCTAAACTTGCACTATAATGGAGAAATGTACGACTACATTAAGGAGTTTGAGCCTGTGTTATTTTTCTGTGACATTTCTTTGTTTCCTTTTTGTCAAAAAAACAGAAATAATTTAAAAAGTAGATCTTTGTCTGTAAATTTCAGAGCAGGAATGTATAGTAGAATTTTACGATTATTTTCACAGACAGTAAAAGTTGTCAGGGAACCTGCAGTTGTTTTAAAGTTATGTTAAAACTTTATTTGTTAAAAACCCAAATATTTACTTGGTCAGTACTCAAAGCCTCTATTCTGTAGTCGTGCTGGTGAAGGAAGAACTGTGCACTATGGGGAGCTTTGTTTAACTTTCCAAATATCCGAGCACTGCGAGGAATTATTTGTCCATAGCCACTCTTAAGAATAGGTACCTGAGATTGAATTCTGTTAATATGAAATTAAGGATCATATTTATAATATTTTGGACAAATAAAATTAATCATATGCTAGTTAGGTTTTCCTTCCTTTTGGGAGCCAGGTAAATGGACTTCTGAAAATATCTTTTTTCCACTGAAACAAAAAACCTGTAAAGTTGTTGAGAATGCAGGAGTAGTCTTATAATGAAGACATTAGAGTGAGATGAGAGAGAACAGCCTTTGATTTTTTTCTGTGGTGGACATGCTTTGTCCACCACATTGGAGCATCGGGCAATGATTAATGGGATGAAATTTAACAAGTCGAAATGCCGGATTCTACACCTAGGATGGAGTCACGCCAGGCACAAGTATGAATTGGGAGAGCAGTGGCTGGAGAGCGGCCCTGCAGAAAGGGATCTGGGGGTGCTGGTTGACAGCTCAATAGGAGTCAGCAGCGTGCCCTGGCAGCCAGGAGGGCAAACCGCATCCTGGGGTGCATCAAACACAGTATAACCAGCCGGTCAAAAAAGGTGATTATCCCACTGTATTCAGCGTTGGTGCGGCCTCACCCTGAATACTGTGTGCAGTTCTGGGCCCCACAATTTAAGAAGGATGTGAAGGTCCTTGAATGCATCCAGAGGAGGGTAACAAAGCTGGTGAAAGGGCTGGAAGGCATGTCCTACGAGGAGCAGCTAAGGACTCTGGGTTTGTCTAGTTTGGAGAAAAGGAGGCTGAGGGGTGACCTCATTGCTCTCTACAGCTTCCTGGGAAGGCGAAGTGGAGAGGGAGGTGCTGATCTCTTCTCCCTGGGATCCAGTGATAGGATGTGTGGGAATGGGTCAAAGCTGCGCCAGGGGAGGTTTAGACTGGATATGAAGAAGCATTTCTGTACTGAGAGAGTGGCCAAACCCTGGAACAGGCTTCCTAGAGAGGTGGTCGATGCCCCAAGCCTGTCAGTGTTTCAGAGGCATTTGGACAATGCCCTTAATAACGTGCTTTAACTTTCAGTCAGCCACGAATTGGTCAGGCAGTTGGACTAGATGATCGTTGTAGGTCCCTTCCAACTGAAATACTCTATTCTGTTCTTTCCGTCTCTGACTTTGCATCCTTCTTTCTCTTCCCTTGCTTACACAGCGTTTATATTTCCTGTGCTACCACTAGTGCTGTGCCTGCTTTCCATGTGTTCGCCTGCTGTGTGGAGTTTTAGAGCAGTAAAGGGGCTTCAAATCCATGTAGTAGCTATGAAGTAAGTGCCTCTTATCAGGACTCTGCCATGAAGAAAACCGCGTTAATAGGTGCACTTTTCCCACAGGCAACCTCCTTTGCCAGCTCCATGTCCTGCTCTATGACGCATCACATGGATCTTACACATGGGCTCAAAATAAAAACAGGACACCTGCAGATTTCTTATCATACTGTAGCAACGTCAGTTTTTCTCAATGTTTTGGTATCTCACTGGGGAAAAAAAAATGTTCCTTGTGGGAGACTTTAGTTAATTAGGATTTGCATTTGGAGTTGATAAACAGGAGTCCTATTGAAGTTAATAAAAATTTTCCTGATTTTGGAATCAGAAGATCTTCTGTATCTGGGTCACACAGCACAAACATATCATTGTTGACATATTATGCAATATGACAATGTATGTGTTTCTGAGCTGCTTGGGCCAGCAGTTGCAACTTGCTGTCTGACTAGCCTCTATCCAGTTTCAATTTACCATATTCGTAGATCTGAAAAGCAATTTTGGAAAATTATTCATGTATTCATATAAGGGAATAAGACCCTTCAGACCTGATATTAAACAAGTCCTTTGAAATTAAAGGACTATAGACGAAAAGGAAAAGGCGGGAGAACCAGAAAGCGAAAGTGTTTGGAAAAAAGTGAGAAGGGAAACTAACGAAGATTAATGTCTAATAAAAGCTGTCTGTATCTATTCGTATTGTATTCTGCTTATTCCAAGTTACCCACTGAGCCCAGAGTGAATTGCCTCATACTTGCTCATCTTTTCTTCTCTACTCTCAACTGGTTTTTGACTGCATTGCAGACATTGCAAATAATCTTAATTGGAAATATTTATATGAATGTAGACTGCTGGACTCTACTCGAGATTCCTAGAATGAGTTTATAAATAAATGAATGATTCATAGAATAGAAGAGGGAACATGTTCATTTGAGCAACTGCATTGCCAGGGATAGACAGGAGTATTTCATTTCTGGGCTTATATTAGAAATCAAGATCAGCCAGGATCAGAGAAATGCTTGGGGGCTTGGGGGGGTTTTTTTGTTTGTTCGTTTAAATAGAAGTCTATGATCTGACATTTATTTTGGTATTTTAAAGTAATAAAGGAAAATAAATACTGTAAGAATTTGATATATTCTGCATAGGGGACAAGAGGATTATATATGGATTACCCACTAGATTTTTTTGTGAGACCCTGCCTACTTGCTCAGTTGATAGCTTCCTTTTTGAGTTTCATTTGTTTTGTGCTGGGCAAGTCACATAAAATTTTTCCCGAAATTGTTTCTTTTCTCTTCACTGATACTCCTTACCATCCATTGTTTTGTTTACATATTTCTGCACTCTCTGGGAGACAGATTGTCTATTTGTGTTTGTGCAGCAACTTGTGCAGTACATACGTGATGATTCAGTTGTGGCCTCTATGTTCTGTTATACCACTATCATCACATGCTTTCTTTTAACATAAAATAATAGTTGTCTTGTGGAGACTTTAGGCCAATAAATAAAATTGTTTGGAGAGCGTGTGTCAATGCCATGATGGAAAAAAATTGTGGAGCTATATAACATTTGTGTGCATTATTTTGTTGCAAACATCAGTTTTGATATTGAAAGTAGATAAGGTGTGTAATTTGTTGACTTTCTCTGTGTGTTACCAATTACTTTAAAGAATCACCCAGAAATTAATTTTCCTGAGCTTTCATATCAAGTCACTGACATGGAGTTATGTATTACCAGTTTAATTCTATGTTTCCATTATTTGTTCTTTAATTAAAGTCTTAATGACAAAAGTTACAGCTTTAATTTATCTGGTGTATTGTTATAATAGTTTCAATATCAAAGTAATGTGGAAAAGTGTCCTCTTTTTCACAACAGCAGGTTTTTCCTAATACTACAGATTGGTGTGAAATGAATATTTAATTTAATTTTCTGTAATTGATAATATCTTCGTCCTAATCTGAATAAAGGTATTTTGCTTTTGTGAACTTTTGAGTTTCCCTTAATAGGGAAACTATTTCAGTTTTGTCTAGAGATGGAGTATTGAGCATCTGCTATAATAGTGAAGTTTGGTGAAGACTTAGAGTGAGAGCAAAGAAGGGAAATTGTATAGGAATAATAAGTGTCAGTGAAAGACCCTAGTGACTGGGTGTAGTTATATTCTGTTTTATCAAAATAAAAAGTTTATTTCTTTTCACTCGGTAGAATACCATATGGTAGGTTTCCATTACTGTAAAACGGAATGCTTTTTCTCATCACTTTATTCATAAAAGACTATGTGCAACGAGGACTTGGCTTATAACCAGCTTATGAGAGTATATTTGAAGCATTTGAACGTGATGGGTAAGAGTCATCATTTGCCATGATAATGTGGAGTCAGCCATCTGGTGGCATAGTTCCTAAAGTGGCATAACGCACTTCCCTAGCCATTACATTTGTTAGAGTGACTTCTGGTCACCTAATGCAACAATTTATCACATGCAGATTATTTTTGTTCTGCTTTAGTCAATAGGGGGGAAAAAGAGAAATACTTACTTGCATAATTACAAGCAGCTAAGATCTGACATTTGACTAAATGACTTTCATAAGAAAAAGAAGTAAAAGCTGTTTAATCTAGCGTAGAAAATTGGATGCTTATGATTTCGTCATGCTCAGTTTTTTACCTGTAATGCTGCATACTCAGACAGTAAACACTGTGCTAAATTCATACTATGCATCATTTTGTAGATAGACAGAAAACTTAGTTTTACAGTTTTGTATGTTAACATAAACAGTAGAAACTCTCAAAAGCAAAGCTGGTTGGGTGAAGATGACATTATATTGTCAACTCTTCCTAGTTTGCTTTGATAATGTGCCAAAAAACTTAATAATGTTTGTTTGAAACTTGAGAAAACTAGAACAGCTGTCTTAGAGAAGATACATTTTTAAAAAATTATTAAAGTATGCCACTACTGGGTATGTTAAATATTAAGATCTCAGTGTAGTTTATAAGCACTTCAAAGAAAATCCCAGCACTTACTGAAAGAGTACAGTGCACTATGGTTTTGCATTGTGTCCTGAAGGCCGGCACGCCAGGGCTTTGCAAGACGACAGGGAACCAATATTTAAAGCTGAAGCTTGTCAGAGACCCCAGTCTTGTAGATTTTTGGACTATACATACAATTTACATTTGAAGCTGCAGTGATATGTAATGGAGTAGGTATTAAAAATAGTCTTTAAGGAACTCTGTGATTTGAAATAAAAGAGTATTTACAGGGCAAAAGTATTAGTTCAGAATTATTTAAAACATGTGCTAGGCTTTGTTTTTGATGGGCCTAAAGCAGAACATAAGTCATAGACACCCTCAGACTTGAAAGAAATTTCACTTGGAAACTAGGACTAGTCTCCATTGGTGCTGCTAAACTTGAATTTCAGCCAGAATCATGACTGTGGGAATGATTCTGCACAGACTGAAGCATCCCCTAGGTTTGCAGTATTTTTTTGTGGCCAAGCAAAAAAATGGGGTGGGGTTGGTCAAACTTAGTATGTTGTCATTCCTTGAAAAAACTTTTCACTTTCTAATGTACATGCCGCTTCTAGAAATGCTTTTGTTAGCAAAGCAAGCACAAGTTGTCACCTGGTAGATAAGTTATTACTTACTTTGCAGTTTATGTTCTCTCTGTTATAGTTTGGCTATCTCCCTTAACATCTAGCTCCTGAGAAATGAAACCAATACTCCTTACGTGGACCTAACTGCAGAAATGATGCTGTATCTGAGACTAATGCAAATAGTTGTCTGTTCCTGCTCTTTCTTTCTAATTGGTCTGTGGTAGAGGTTCCCCAGGGAGAGAGGTGTAGAGGGGGGGAAAGATGGGAACGGCATTCCTGCAACTTCACATCCACCAAAGGGAGGCATGCAGGCCGGGAAGCAGGATTGCTATAGCTTCCCAGATATAGGAGTTGTTCCAGACACCTTCCATTACCGTTATCCAAAATTGCCTTTTAAGCATTGTGAGAGTTCAACTACTTTATTTTTTTTCTGTTTTTTCATGTTGGACACATGGCTAAAGGAAACCCTTTTAAATTACAGTTTTGTGGCTTGATTGAGATGGGGTCAAATTAAATGGGTCCTTACTGCCTTGAAAAAGAATTTATATGAAAATAACTCAAGGAATTTATTTGTGTTCCTTATAGGTGGCATTAAGTGTCCTGTTTGCAGCTTTGTGTATGGTACAAAATGGGAGTTCAACAGACATCTTAAAAACAAGCATGGAATGAAGCTAGTGGAACGTGATGGGGAGACCAAGTGGGAGGTAAAGCAAAGTTGCCATGGCTTTGGCCCTAAGATTTTAAAAAATTCTAGGGAGAAAAGTAAGGATAAGAATAAGAGGTATTCAAAAATGTGTTCTTGACTTTCTATAAGATCAGGAGGTCATGTGATCTTATCTCCATTTTGAATGCAAACATTGCTATGACTGTTAAGCTTGACTGCTTTAATATCTGGTAGGATTAACAACCTTGTAAGTGCTAATTTTTGCATTTTAGGGCTCTAGTCCTCTATTTGCAGCAGAAAGGGTGAAAGTTTTAGCAAAAACATGTGAAATTGAAAAACTTACTGCATTTTGTTATATGCCAAATATTTGTTGGTGTTAACTGCAAGATGCACAAAGCTGCAGACTTATATTGAATTAATGAAAAAAGCTTATGCCTTGGTCCAGAAAAGGTTGGAATCTAGAAAACTGAATTTGTAAATTGATCAGCTAAAAAAATGGTACCGGTATACAGAATAAGTCTTCTATCATTTGTTCTGTGTTTTCAGCTTCAATCCAAAGTATATAGGAAATCACACTATCACTAAGATCAGACCTTAAAAAATTTAAGTTAGACCTAAGAAGGAAGCTGGGTTAGAAAAAAACAAACCAACAACCTGAATTTTCTCGGTTTGAGGTGGGGTAGGGCAGCTATCTTGAGAGGGCTTACCTTTCAAGCTTTCCTCTGCTGTCATATGCATAGCAATTTGTTCTAAAATGAAGACTGTTACTCTTATAGAGCAGAGCTGACTGTAGATGCAGAAGCTATGGGAAAACCACAGAACTATCTAGACACATTTATTGAAAAAATTACAGTTGGCAAGCTGAGTCTTTTCCACTGCCTGAGTAGGGTATTGTTGGTGTCCAATGAGAGAAGAAAGCCAGAATTCAGCTGCAGTTGGCTGACCTCCACAGTTTAAGACCTGTTCTGCTAAATTTCAGGCAGTCTAGCCCCTGTTATAAATCTAATGCCTGATTTGGAAGAGCTGTCCTGCAGTCCTTGTTTAACAGTTTTTGAGCATCCACAGATAGAATGTTAAGTCCTTGAAAAGTATCGGAGTAGGTTCTATATGGACAGTTATTCAAAGAAGACAGGGCAAGCATTTTAAAATGTAGTCCTGCAAAGTCTTGTATCCACATGCATTTCACAAATGATTCTCTGTACACTCTCCCAGTATATGCCCAAACCTGAAAAAATAAGAGGACATTGAGGATGCAAGCATGTCTCTGCTGCTGAAACAGCTATAAATAAAGAGCAGGAATACATATTAGCAGCTTGTCTTTGAAAAACAGTTATGGAAAGGATAATTTTTCTAAAACAAAATGCCATTTTCAAACTTCAGAGGCATTTTACCAGATCTGCAAGGACATGCATTATAAACTAATTTTGCCCGAAAGGTCTTTACTAGACCCTGATAGAATAGAAGTCTGTTGTTAGTTCTAAAATAACTGTGCAACAAAAATGAAGTCAAGATAATTTAGCATACTTAAAACAACTTTTGAAGTAGACTCTAGAAGAAAACTACGGGATGATACCCCGACTCCCATCTAATATTCTTCTTGAATTCTGTTTCACCCAGTATTTCTATAACTCTTGTTACAGTATTTGTTGTCCAAAACTCATTCCTTTAAACTCAGAACTTTCATTGTTCTCTGAATTGCTAAAATGAGAGTCAGATTATTCATGCCTTGGCTGGGTTTTGTTTGCAAGTTAACTGCTGAAGTTTCTGAAGAAGGATCCACTCAGTATCTCCATATCACAGAGGCTGGAGAAGACGTTCAAGGCACTCAAGCTGCTGTAGCTGCGTTACAGAACCTTAGATACACTTCTGAGAATGGTAAGTTACCTTTTTTAGGTTGGAACACAAAATATATCTTTTTTCATAAATATCTAATTCTTTTGAGTATACTGGGCAATACATGATCTCCTGTGAAACTATTAAAAATGATGAAATTTGTCATCCAGAACTTATTTCCTGGGGGGGTTATATTTTTCTTTGAGGATAAATGAGAAATGAGCATTCTTCATAAATTCGTATATTCTTAAGTCGTTAATACTTATCACACTCTGTTTTGCACTTTATTATTAGGTGTGTGGAATTTCCTGCCTGTATTATTAAATACATTGTGAAATCAGCTATCTTGGCAGAGTAGATGGTGTGTATCTAATGGCAATTCTCTAGCTATTATTTTTCTCCCTGCTTAAGTCAGCCAGACTGCCAAAGTGACACAGTGGAATAGCTCATTTACCATGTTCCCAAGACAGTACTAACAAACTTAATTCTGATGGTACACAAAACTAAGCAAGCTATTCTGTATCAGATTGAAGAAGAACAAGAGTGGGATTAGATAATGATTACTAAGTGGGAAATAACAAAAAATGGAAGAAAAGAAAAAATGTCCAGGTTTCTGAGAGTGTTAAAACATCAGAGACTAGAACAGGTGTTCATATGTTTTGTTGTTATGTATATAAATAAATGCATTGGTTATCAGAAGATAGCATTTTACAACTGTTTACCATTGTGGTCTTTATAGTTCATAATACAGATACATTTCAAAAACTCTCACTTTTAATGGAATTTCCAAGCATGTTGCAATTAAATTACATTACTGACAATTTCTGTGTATTATTTTATTTTAATGACTGGGAATTCTGAATGAGTAAAAGCCTCATGAGAACTTTTCTTAAGCTTTTATATATTTAAATTAAAATAAACATGATCATGGAATATGTTGCACATAACAGTTTCAATTTTAAGCATGAAGCTGTAGTTTTCAGAGTAGAATGATTTGCTTTTTAATGCATCCAACTTCAGATACTCTTCCAGCATATTCCCTCTAGTTATGAAGAACAGTAGTATCTTGTCTAAAGGCAGTTACATAGGAAAAAAACTAAAACAAGCAAACATTTTTCAGTACTCAGATAAACTTGTTTCTTACTGTCATGGTTTAACCCTAGCCAGCAACTAAGCACCACGCAGCCACTCTCTCAGTCCTCCCCTCCCAGTGGGATGGGGAGGAGAATCAGGAAAAAAGGTACAACTCATGGGTTGAGATAAGAACAGTTTAATAACTAAAATAGAACTAAATATAATAATAATATAATAACAATAATAATAATAGTAATGAAAAGGAACAGAACAAAAAGAGAGAGAAATAAAACCCAAGAAAAGACAAGAGATGCGCAATGCAATTGCTCACCACCCGCTGACCGATGTTTGAGCACCAATCCACACCTCCTGGCCAACTCCCCCCTGTTTATATACTGGGCATGACGTTCCATGGTATGGAATACCCTTTGGCTAGTTCAGGTCAGCTGCCCGGCCATGCTCCCTCCCAGCTCCTTGCACACCTGCTTGCTGGCAGAGCATGGGAAACTGAAAAATCCTTAACTTAGGATAAGCGCTACTTAGCAACAACTAAAACATCAGAGTGTTATCAACATCATTCTCACACTAAATCCAAAACACAGCATTGTACCAGCTACTAAGAAGAAAATTAACTCTATCCCAGCCGAAACCAGGACACTGAGGTAGATAACAAAATATAACTACTTTCTGTTTGAAATTAAATTATCTGACCCAGATCTCCATCACAGTATCAACTTCAGTTTGAAAGGATTTGGGGTTAAGAGATGAGCTTTATTCTATTTACTGTCTCTTTCCTAGTTCCAACAGTGATTACAACAAATATAAGGCAGCTTTAACATGACCCTGACAGTCTTTTTCCCTTTCTGACATCTCTCTCATGCTGACACTGGGCATGTGGGAATGGTGGGCTACAGGAGCGGAATTCATATTCCTGCATAACAAAAAACATTTTCCAGCATCCAAATCTTTCCTTTTCACACTTTGGGAGAAGTGAGAGTACAACTATGTATGGGATTTTTTTTGTAAACTTGCCTTTCCTTTGGCAGGGCTACACACATTGAGAGCATTTTAAAAAAAAGGGCAAACATGTTCTGATCCCATGCTTATAAAATGATAAGCATGAGCTCTCTCAAGGAATTAACTTTTCCGTTCAGCATGTTAGTGATAACAGTACTTCTTTTAGGTGGAGGGGTATTGCAGATGGCTGGACAGATGGTAAACATAGGTTTGTAATGTACCAAGTAGCTGTTGTGGTTATAGGTATGGAGTTCAGGTTCTATTTAAGCTGAATGTCTGGCAAATATGCATTTGGATTTGTAAAGTCTTGCAGCTTCCTAATCTACAGTTACTGCTACGAGTTGTACCTATTGTTTGTTTATTCAATGTATTCTTTTAGATCTCTTTCAAATAGGTGTAAAAATGATCAGTGCGGCTTCACTCGCTGATTCATGCATTCCTCGGGCAAATTTGTTTTGTGAATACTATCCTGCCATAGATCTATTATTAAAGTGTCATGTTATTGAGCTATTTGAAATTTATAAACAGCGCTGTGAGTCAGGGTTAAGGCAGGACGGGAAAGTGTGCCTGTAGCACTTAGATTCACTTATTCTTAGAGCTATTTTACTGTAATGATCTTACGGTTACTGTCTTTCTGATAAGGTGAAAGACTTGATCCAACAGCTGTTAACATCCTGCAGCAAATCATTGAGTTGGGTTCGGAAACCCATGATGCCACTGCAGTTGCTTCTGTAGTTACCATGGCACCTGGCACTGTGACAGTGGTAAAGCAGGTAAGAGCTCTTTTCTTCTCTAAACCAGCTATATTTAATTTTCATATATTTATTGTGAAATGAGTATTATTTTGCAAGGCCTAAATTTTGAATGTCCGTGCAAGACACGTATAGAATTTTTCCTAAACTAATTTTTCACTATGTGTTGTGTGTCTATGTGTTTATATGCCCACACACATACATGTTTATACATATATACACTTACATGTTTATACATACAAAAATGCATACATTTTTCCGTGTATAGAAAATACGAGTGAACAAATACACATACGTGTGTGTGTGTGGAAATACAGCTTTTTTTTCTAGCAGGTGTTTTCAGGCTTTTTAAAATAACATACCTGCATTTTGCGTGGGCACTTAGTTCCATTGTCATCTAAAAGAATCAGGAGGTCCTTGGCACAGCCTTCATCCAGATACAGAAGAGCGTGAAAGGACGTTGCTTGTGCAGAACTGTGCGTGCTCTGCAACCATAGTGCTGTAGGAGCAGACCCAAAGATGAGCCATTGTCGTTAGTCTTTGCAGTGCTGTCCTGTGGCTGAAGTTTGACAGACTTGTAGGGACCTGAAGTCATGTACCCTGGGGACAAATGAGACTTCTCCTCAGTCTGAGTTCACACTGCCTTTCTAATGAGTGTTGCAAGACAAATGATCTGCAGGCATGTAACAGCTCCGAGAAGAATATTGCAGGTGCTCCTTAGAGCAGTTGCTTATGTGAGACAAAAGTCAGTGTGACCACCCACATTTGAGATAAAGAAAGAAAAAATCGATTGAGTTGTAGTTGGTTGAAAAGATCTGTGGTTATTTTTGTTGTTACCAGGGAAATTGTGCAAGACCAAAAGATATAGATCAATATCAAAAAAAAGACTGATTGTTAATTTCAGGCTCTTGCAGGAATTCTCCTTCCAGAAAAATGCTGGATTCAACTGATAATGAAGGGACATAATTTGTGGTAGGCAATATAGTTCCTCTTAAAATGAGACAAACCTTATAAGATATTGGTAGAAGTAACTTTAATGTCTGTATATTTTTCTTGAAGTTTGGTACTGCACAGTTTTTGCTAAAAATATTTGCAATGTACACTATTACTAAAGCACTTTAGAAATTAAGAATGATAAGATACGCAAAATCGGCAAGTAAAAGGAAATAATTTTCAGTTTGAGATGGCAGTTGAGTGCAAACATCAAGACTTTTGCTCAGTATTTCTTCCTCACAGGTGTCTGCTAACGTTTCTCCTCACAGTGTTCTCCAAGCTCCACTTGTTCCTGTTCCATCATACCTGTTTACCCCTTTTCCCATTCTGTTCATTGATTCATTGGAGTCTCTGCACTCAATGTGATTGATAGGTGGGGGAAGGAAAGTACATGAGAAGTCTTAAATTCCTGAAGAGTTTAATTATTTATTTGAATGAAGCAAAACTCTTATTATTCTGAGTGCTAGAACTAACTTTTGAGTTCAGTGGTTTTTTGTAGTATTGTGAATGTTGAATTCATGAGAGCTCCATAGAAGTGAGAAGTCTGTAGTCTGTGAAGGCAGTATTTGGATAATTCCTAAACTTGCTGCCCAGATGTCAGGGAGACAAGGCAGAATGTCAAGACAAAGCATTTTGAGATGTTCCTTTGCAATACTTAACAGGTATTTTGATTAGAAACCACACAAGAGTTTGTGGGTTTTTTAAAGAATAACAGATCCAAATTTGAAAACTAAATTCAGTCATTAATGAGAAGAGACATTTTAGTCCTATTATGTGCAAGTTTCAAAACAACTTTAACAGTAGAGTCACTGCCAACATGCATGCTGTGCTCTACGTATGACCTGTTTAAGGGTTGAATGCGGTATTAGCCATTGGTGTTTGTCTATGCTGTCTGTCAATATTACTGAAAACTGTTCTTCCCTTAAAAATTCATCTTTTGAGGCCCTTCTACTAAAAGCGTAGGAGAAAGTGACTGTTGAAGTAGCAGCTGCCAAGGAGAAACTACGTTTTGATATTTGAATATTAAACTTTAAAAATACATAATGAAGAAAAGTCAGTGATTCTTCCTCCTCCAAGTATTAAATCTGATCAATGTCTGATTCATCTTAAAATCTATCGTCTTCCTTGTTAGACCATCTGAATTTGCTGATAGCTTTTTGTAAGTAAATGTTTACATTCCAAATTAATCTTCTCCCTCACTTTTTAATCCATATTTCTAGCCTTTTGAGTTTACAAGCTGCTGAGCATTGATCACTTCTTTTTCCCTTGCCTTGTATACATCAATGACTCTCACTGGTCTGATGTCAAACTGTTACAAGCTCCACTCCTATATCAAATGAAATATTGAATTCCCAGAGCACAGAATCTCTTTGCTGCTTTTCTTTTTTTCTTCCCCCCCCACTTTAGAGTCTTGTTAATACAAAACGCCTTTTTTCCCCTAACTTGAAGTTGCACAGAAGCAAAATCGGTGAAGAATTTCAGTACATCTCAAGCTGAGTGATCTTGTGTTACCTCTGTTTACGCTGGATTTTACTAATGCCTTACTTTGATGCTCAAAGCACTGTTCCTCTGTTAACGTGTTTCTTGCATGTACTGGAATGCCTACTCATTTCTTTCTCTCGTAGCCTCAGTGACTTTTCATTTTGTGTGTGCAGAAGTGTGCAGATCTGTGATTTCCCAGGGGAGGATCAGGTGGCAGTACGCCTACTGAGAGCTGACTGACTGCTTAGTTACCTTTAGTGGGCTTTATGGAAGTAGGACGAGGACCAAGGAAGGTCTGTAGATGATGATGATGATGATTATTTCTCTTTTAAATTTTTTCTCTTTTAATTTTTTCTCTTTTAATTTTCTATATAAATCAGTGTTATATCAAAGTCGGTTTGATCTGTTATACAGCTGTAGTTAGTTTCCAGTTCTTGTCTTCCCACCAGAAGATTGCTTCAGAATTACAGCCACATCCATGTTCAATTTGAGGGAAAGAAGCCTTTAAAAGTTATTAACGTGACTGTAATCCTCTCCTATTCAAAATTGTCAGCTTTTCTTTTTTCTTCAATACTGAGTTGCTTTCTGTGGCATATCACTCATTTTGTACCTACGACTTTGTCAGGTTTTAATTATGCTGAGTTCTTAATTGTTAACCTTGAAGTGATCTTAAGACATGTTCATATTTCAGTTTCCTACTGGAAAATTTATTCCACAGTTTCTTCTGTGACCTTCAACTTCTCTTGTGGATTGTGAGACAAAAAATTCATTCAAGGTGTCAGCAATATATCAGCATCATCTGTCACTGAATTTCCACTCTTGTTCTTTAATGGCCTCACCGAGTCCTTGCTTAGCAGCTTGGTTCCATTTTTTTCCTTAACAACATTTATTGTAGCTGTTCTGATTTTTATGCTGTTTTGTTCTTTTTTTTTTCTTTTTCTCTAAGGACATAAATTATCCAGTTTTTTCATCAGTTTTTACCTTTATCTCTCATTTTTAGCTAGCCCTTACAAGCTGCCTTCATATTTCTATATTTGCACCAAGAAATCTCTTCCAAATCCTAAATTATTAGAACATTTAAAAGTATTTTTTGCTGTAAATGTTACACTATATTGTTGCTATCTTTGTCTCCCATTTCCTTCCTGGAACTTTCTCCCACAGCTGTCCTCTTCCTTACTTTTCACCCATAAAAGTGCCATTTACACTTGATCCTTAAAATGATGTGTGAATCCAGATGTATCTATCAGTAATGCTGCCATCTTCATGCTTTAGCGCTTCCCCTAACGTGTGCTCAGATACCTTTGGTGCGCGGTACTTGCAGTGTTTCAGGTTAATGCAAGACTTTTGCCTGCCGAAACAAACTGTCTTTATCCATAAGTCCTTTTCAGCATATTGCAAGATGTCCAGTGTATTAGCTAGATCTGACTGGTGTATTTCTAAAATTGTTTTCTACTAAGTGACAAGACGGAAAGGATACCATGTTTGAGGTGTTCTGTTAAATTATTGTTCTGGGTTGCATGTAGTCTTATTGCAAGTATCTTAAATCATGAGTACACATTATAATGGAGGTGAAATCAAGATCAGATTGTCTGTTCAAAGCTCCCAGCTCCTAAATTGGGTGTTGAGAAGAAAAAAAAAAATTCAGTTCTGACTTTGGAAACTTTATATTTTTTGTTCATAGGAATGATTTTATGAAAGAAAACGCTTTGACAACATAGCAATAACCAATCCCAGCCTGAATTGGGATTCAGCTTACGATTTTAAACCCCAAAAATGCAAAGTTCACCCTATTTAGCTTGGATTATGATTGGGAAATAGGAATCGTTGTTGGCTCTGATAGTGTCATGTGTATGAGGCCTTTCAAAGGTTGTGTCTAGAGCCTGAAATGACTTTAGCTCATTCTTGCCTGAGAGTCAGTAGACTAACCTGTTACCGAAGTTAAACTTTTTCTGGTACCTAATTTGGGAGAAATCTTGTTGCGTGACAGCTATGAAAACGTACAGCTGCTAAGGAACGTAATACATACCAAATGCCTGAGAAAAAAAGTTGATAATATAAAGTTTTACCAGTAGGATCTGAGATTGGCAAAAATCCACACTGCAACTTTGACCACAGCATGGCAGGAGAAGTGTATCCTTGTCAGTTTGAGTCCTTTACAGTTACTAGTGATCCAGTCTGGATCTCTTTCTGACAGAGCTAATGAAGATATTTCTTTATGGCATGATATTTGAGTTGTTCTGCAGTGCTTAAAGACCAAAAAAAGTAACAAGATGGGGAAAAGGTGAAAGCAAAGAGTGCTAAGTTTGAAGAATAACTAGGAAAGAGGCTAATAAATGCTTAGGAAAGGCAGGAAATATTGTACATAGTGGATGGTAAACACAGACAAGAAATTCGGGAGAAGGCATTTTTGTGGCAACAGAGCACATAGCAAGGTGGAGGGACTGGAAATGTAAAACAAGTCACTTTACTTTCTGTGCATTTGACTCTCTGTGTCCTATTACAGATATATTTTTGCCCTCATGCCTTAGGATGGAGATTGATTAATTTGGTTTTTTGTTTATTTTGCTAGCAGAGGCTGTTCAGTCCGTTATTTATATAGGTGGACTATTTTCCTAGCTCATGTGCTGAATGTAAAGGCAGGATTGGAGGATGAGCAGTCATGCCAGTATCACAGCCACCCTTGATTTACAGTGTCTGCAGCTCTGTGTTCAAAGACTTGTTTTTCACACGATATATCTGTATGTAGATTAGAACAGAGAGAGAGAGTGAGTGTTTAACTACAAACTATCTTGATGTATAGTTATTTCTTTCAGTTAGCATATACATCAAATAAGGATATTAATTGATCCTGAAGAAGTTTGTTCCAAGTTAAACATTTGTTTGATTTAAATACTAAGTTTCTTGTGAAGAAACATTTCCCTCAGAAATGAGCACTCATTTTTTGCAGAGGAGGCTCTTTCAGTGTGTAGTGTCTGTAAGTTATTCTCCAGCGAGACAAGATTCAAAGTGCGTTTTCTTGGTTTCACAGTATGAACATCATTGAAAGCTTAATTCCTGAATCCCTCACTGCATTGACCAGAACATCAGAAGAGTTGTCCCTTCTTGGTCTGTGTCCATCAGCTCTAGTTTTTGTTACAGTTGTTGCTCTTCCATTTCCAGTGCTTGTTAGCAGGAATGTGTAATGGTATCAAGATACTTTCTGTTTTAATTAATTTATTTTTTGTAAATGCAGTGTATTACTTGTACCAAATCTCTTTGAAACAAAAGGTAGAAACTACGTACGGTTCTTTGTCCAAATTTGAATTTTTCTTTTTGCCTCAAATTACTGAACCAGAGCAGTAGATTTTTGGATTCCTAGTCTCAACCAAAGTTTTAAATCAGTATACTATAGTAACCAGTTAAATTTGGTTGGATGTTACCTGGTTTTTGGACTTTTTTCATTTAGATACTGATAGACAAATGCGCTGCTCATTTGCCATGTTTAGGCCTGTAGTATGTTTTATGTGTCATACTGGACCAGAGATTATTGTCCTGATGTGAGAAGCTCATCAGCAGATGATTGTGTAAAGCTTTAAATCTTTTCCTCAATATTATTTTTCCTGTCTGAACAAGCCACTGAGATCCCTCTTCATTCAGAGCAAATCCTGACTGCCGCATATACAGAGAACTGCTAGAGAACAGAGCAGTAGTCTTTGTTCTAACAAAACAAAACCAACACCCCAAAAAAACAACTAAACCTATGCCCATGGTCTTGTTCACCGTGTCAACTCCCTGTTCTTTTCCTTAATTTCTGATTCTTCTGAACAATATATCTGGGTGAGCACTGCAGACAGACATTTTTGTGCCACCTTACTTGTAGCACATCAGCATGTAAAAGCTTTAGTCAAAAATCCAGAGCTTCACATGCTAAGTAATACACAGACATTTGACTTGCATTATCTTTGACTGCAAAATTGCATTGCCAGTCTAGACCATCTTCTCTTGTCCCAAGTAAAGATTGTATCTATCCTCTGAAGTTTTCCTGTTGCTGTAGAGCCATCACTTCAAGCTCATTCTGAAGACGGCTAAGAAGATTGTATTGATCACTAATCATTATTATTAATCACTAAGATGATTATATCAGTCTTTCTGCACAACTGTTCATCAGTAGTCCACTTTCTTTTTCAACCCTATGCGATGTAAGTCTTTCCTGTTATTCAGAAATGCTGATGTCCTCTTCAGGTAAGGTTCTTGGGCCTTGCATGCAGGTGATTAGCAACGGTGCTGACTTATTCTGCATGACAACTTTTATATGGTCTCTTATTTCAACCACTTAGCTAAAACGGTTGTCCAAGCCATCATTATTTTATGCTACAGTTAACTCTGATAGTCGTTTTTCTGACATTCACAGATTATGTTTTGCCCCTTTTGTATTCTTTCAGAAAAATTCAAAGATTACTTTTCTCTGCTCCTCTTGACATCACCCTCTCTTATTCTGTTCACTTCTTTGCCACATCAAACAAAACCTTGTTTTCGTTTCCAAGACTTTTTACTCCTTTCTTAGTGTCGCATTTCTCATTAGCTGTAAAGATTTTGACTCCCAGCTTTGCTCAGTCCATGAAGATTTAATTGCTCGTTAATTTTTTCAAACAAGTTTCTTAATACCTTCTTCCATATTGTGCTTAGTTATGTGGATTTTTAATGAAGAGCAATTTGTACCTCATTGTCTTCTCTCAATTACTCTTCAAAAATATGATGACAGTAATTATCTGCGGTTAGGCTATTGGTATATGGATACTAATGTCTGTCACACAAAACTACCACTGTCTCATTTATGTTGTACTCCCCCACCTCCCTTTTTCTGTGTCTGCTTACTGTCTCTTGTTTTATATTGAAATTATAAGGCCTTTGGGGCATGAAATACTTTTTGCATGTAGCATACCTGATACAATCCAGGTCCTGGTCCAAAGCACTACACTAATATTAACAATAAAGAGCAGTAATTGGCAGCTGAATTCTTTCTCTTTTTCTCCCATTCAGAAATAAGAGACAGGACTGGTGTTCTTATTACCTCTGTAGCTTGGAGTGTAGGGTTAACTCTATTCCTGAAAAGCATAGTAACCTATTTTCAGCCTAGACTTCTACATAATTTGCTCTGAAGAGTAAGTATATCATCTGTTTCACTAACTAAGCAGATCTTTATCAAGCTTAAGAAAACACTGGATTTCCATGCATTTCACCCTTTATTTTAGTTCCTTTCATCCTTTTATTCTGTGATCTCTTCAGGCTCCAGTAAAATCCTACCATGGTAACAGTCACTTTCTTCAAAGGGACAGCAGTAGCAACACCAGCAAAGATTACACATCAGCTTGAAGCTGATCACAGAACAGAATTTTATAGTGTAACACATCTTCAAAAATAAATTTCTAATAATATTAGCATGGCTGTCATGTCAAAGGCTACTGCACGTTGTACTTCAGCAACACACCTTATATTTCAGTCTGGCTCTGATTTGTACCTACATGATGCTGGGTGCTGGTGTTCATCTAGAAAATTTGCCAATACCTGGAGTTACATATAGGTTGACCGTCAAGTTTGCGGTTGCTTTAGGACATGGAGCAATTTGATGCTTAACATGACAGTACCAGCAAAGGAAAGTTTAACTGGGGCAGACGGCCCTGTTTTCTCAGCCTCTGTGGAGATCTTGTCATCTGTGTAACATACAGATAAAATCTCCTATCAAGATTACTGTCCTGTTAGAGCTCTTGAAATGATGGCAATGTTGCCATACTTCCTCAGAGGAAATCTGGTGATACAGTGTTTTGCCAGATGAGTGAAGTTGCCAGTCACAGTCCTTCTGTCAGGATATATTCAACAGCCAATTGCTAAAACTTTTTTAAAATCTACATCACCAGTATGAAGATATGTTTGCCACCTTGCATTTTTTATTTTATGCAAAGCAAGTCTTTCCTATTCAAGTCTCTTATTATTCTGAAACTATTGTGCGCCACATTGTTTTGTAGCTCATTATAGAGGTTCATATGATCAAATTACAGCGTTTTCTATGTGTGTCTGTGTGTGTTTTTCACACAATGTATCTATATGTAAACTAGAACCGAGAGAGAGAGAGTTCAAATTATTCAAATGGCACTGAACAAAATGGTAGAGACAGGCCTGCAGGCACCAGTGTAAGCTGGCACATCACATTTCCAGGTGCTCTCTGTGCTCTAGAATGCTTATATTCACTTTTCCTTTTAATCCTTTCTGTAGATATTTTGTATATTTTCTTACTGTGGTGTCTTACGATATAAATAGGAGCATCTGTAACCTAGTGTAGGGTTTTGAAATCCTGCAAGATCTCTGTGATTAACTTTTCTTCTTCATGGTAAACTGAAAGGCAGCATTCAGTCTGAAATCAAGGAAGAGATTCTGTGGAGGATTTGGGGTCAAGCCCAGCAAGACTGTTTTAAACACTATGGACCTGCAACTCCAGCTGACTTCAAAGAAAATTGAAGATATTCATTATTTCTCAGGACGAGCTCTAGAATAAGAAAGTGGCTTTAGCATCTTACTGCAAATATTTTTTTCACTTCTTTTCAGGGAAGGGAAGAAGTATATTTTCCTTAGTGGCTTGAATTAATTTCTCTCAAATTAAAAGAGACTTGCTTGTTTTGAGAGGAAGAGATTCCTCTAAGAGATACCTATTTTTAATGTCACATGTATTTGGAAGAAGTATATTTTCCTTAATGGCTTGAATTAATTTCTCTCAAATTAAGACAGACTTGCTTGTTTTGAGAGGAAGAGATTCCTCTAAGAGATACCCATTTTTAATGTCACTTACATGTATTTGGATGGTCCTCGGATATTTAAATTAAGAATATTTATAATTTAGAAATGTTGAGCTTCTTATGAAGACACAGGGGTGAAAGTCCCATTGGCTTTTGTGAGAGACACATTTAGCTCGTAAAGAATATTTATGCAGGTACTGAATTGATTTAATATGCCAGCTGTGTGTGGCTTCAGCTTCTTGCTGTCATTCTTTAGCGAAGGATAAGCAGCCAGATGCTTTTCAGCTGGCTCTCAAACAGAAAAGAGGTCTTGGATGCTACTCTTCAAAAGATTTCAGATGCTAATAAAAAGAATTGAGTGTAGTGACTTCATTCATTGTGATGACAGCTGTCCCACTGTTTCATCAATTTGAGGGATGTAAATTAACATTTTGAGATTATTCCCTGTGGAACAATCTAATAGGAACCAAGCAGAAGCATGTAAACATTAAACTGATTTGAAATGTAAATATCCAAAATAATGTGGTGATTTGTCAAACTAAAAGGATTACAGATAGCTGTCCAAAAAAGATAGTAGAAGCTAGAAACACCAGAAATAAGGGCATTAGTCTTCTTTACCCTGCATGACAAGGCTAATAAAATCACATCGATAAAGTCAGGTAGGGAGGTTAAATTAACTTTCTTTATTGGCCATTTTCATTTCAAAAGCATATAAAACTGAATAAGTATTAGATTGCTGCTATTGAGTTGAATGAGATTCTGGTTTCATTTCATTTTCGTGTCAACTGTGCTTTATTTATTTTCCTTTCTTCATTATTTATGTACACTCACAAAACTATATTTAAAATTATTTATGAGTTTTGATTTAGAGTGACTAAAGTGAGACTGTATGAGATCCTTCTCAGACTTTGTTGTGCATTCTTGCAGCTCTTAGCAAATGTAGTGTAATTTTTCTGGCCTGAGGCGTGTTGTCAGAGGATTATGTATAGTGCACTAACACAGGAGGAGTTAGTGTATATTACATAATTAAAGGGCCAAATTTTAGACAACACTATTTGTGTATTTGTTTGAGGCTATCTAGCATCAAGGGCTGTAATTGTGAGCTGATCCATAACAAGCTGTGAGATTTTAATTATCTAACATTTTTAACTGCAGCTTCCTATCTGAATTCGCTAGTAATTAGACTTTTGTCTGCCTATTATGATCTTCATTAGTAGATGTTGAGTATGTCCTTTTCTTTCACACGGGAGCTGACACTGGAGCAGGTAGCCTCAGGAAAGAGGAGAGGACAGTTATGAAAAGGGAGTCCTGTGTATGAATTCACAAAATTCCTATTACTTTCAGTAGGACTTAGGGTTTCTTTAATAATGAAAAAAACCAAACCCATGGGTGCGTGGGGAGGAACAAGAGAAGAAAGTTAATAGTGCTATGTTTCTTTTCATGATTTAGCTCCTTGCTTTTCGAAGAGAGGCTCAAGCTTCCATTAGTAAAGGGTACTGGTGATACGCATATTTTGTGACAACATAAACTAGTTTTTCTGAAGGTGGTTGCAAATTTTATTGTGTCAAGACAAGCATCCAGCGTCACCCACTTTTGTAGGATGTTGAGCTTGAACTTCAGCAGGCACTGTTTAAGTAACTTTCAGTTAAAATGTTCAGATATGCTTGATAAAAGAAACAGAACGTGGAAAGGACTTTAGCCCATTCCAGTAGTTTTATCCCTATAATCTGAATCCTGTGCAACAAAGCCAGAGTCAGCATCAGTAGGTACGATTGTGCTGTTGCATTAAGGTCAATGACAATGCCAAGATTCTCTTTAGATGTTAAATCTTTCACCAGATAAAATCCACATATATTTCATCAATATATTACAGGCATACTGACTCTGGGACCTCTGAATAATTTAACACCTGAACATACTTGTTATTGTTCAAGAAAAAGCTTTGTATAGCCTGATGAATTGAGTGAAAGTTCAAAGTGATATGAAGTCCTAAGGGCTTTGTGCATCTCTGAGGTCTTCTTCATCTGACAGATACTTTAAACATGGAATAAAAAAGTTAAAAGAAAAGTCAGTGTACAACAATGGGAATGGTTACTTAGGGAAAAAAATGAAATTAGAAAAAAGCGTCAGGAAAAAAAACATACAGAACTTCTTTTTCTCCTTGCTGGTCTGTCAGGAGCCAAACACATACTTGGAATCTTCGCTGTAGTTCTTCCCTTCTGTTCCCGCTCCCTTCTTAAGCAACAATACTGGTCTTACTCATATTTTCTTGAACTTGATTGTTCTAATACTACTGTTTACAAAACAATGTCGTATAAATGAGAACTGGAGAAGAACTTTTGAATCAGCTTCTAATTAAAAAAAATAGCCCTTCCTAATTTGCATAATTTAGATTCCACAAAGTGTGGAATCTACCATGTTTGACCTATTCTTTTTAAAATTGCTTACGAGTTCAGTGCTGCAAAGAGCACACCATATACTGCTCTGACATATAAGGGTACCCTGAGATCCAGTAAATTGATATCTATCAATCCTTCGTTCTCTTCTTATTACACTTCGTATAGTTATTGGAAGTACCATGGAGTTTTGCTTTCCATCATGAGATGTAGGTGAGCCAGCAATTCTGTCTTCGTTCCCTGTTGTTTGTGGAAGTGGACAATTTATAGATGCACTTGATGATATGAAAAAAGTATTTGTTGTAGAGAACGTGACCTCCTACAAATTCAATCAGCTACTTTCTTACAGTGAGAAATAAACATGATTTATCTCTGGAAGCTTACTTCATAAAACATTTGCTAAGCCTAAATGAAAGAGAAATAGGCCTTAACAAAAACAGCCCATTTTCTGAAAAGAGAAGGAAGAGAGGATTTGATTAACTGCATGTTGCATTTGCAGGTGGGTTGGCATTTATGATCCAGCAAATAAAACGGCTCTCTTCAATGAACACAGGGAGTGGTATTGTACTGAAAACATCTAACAAATGCCTTTGCATATATCTTCCATACCAAAAAATCGCTATTCCATTCTCTCCTCAAAAGTACATTATTTTATCACTAACACTTGAGAGAATGCATTTCCTCCACAAGACTTACAGTTTTCTGATGTGTTTTTACTGGCCTGGAGTAATTTGCATAGGAATTTTGTATGGATCTGGTAAAGAATTAAGAACTGTTCTTGAATTCTATTAAGTACTGTATTTTAATGATTGACAGACAGCTGTTTGAACTCTTTGAAATTCAATACTAAATTGTGTTGGTTTTTTTCTTTTTGACAATAAGCAAAATGTTCAGTAAAAATTCTGTTATTTTCAGTTGTTTCTGTCACTGTCCTTTCAATAATATAAAAATTGCTGCCTCACAAACAGTAGGTCTTAGGAATCTATTTGAGTAATATTTACATTTCACAGTTTTCTAATAAAAGTCCATTAAGGTTTACAATGAAATTTTTACTTCTATGAGCAATCGGTTGGCTAGGGGAAAAAAAAAAAGAAAAAGAAATAAATGGGTACAGTAGATGTTTTTCATGTGGTTTTTGATGGATTCTCATCTCAGCGCTACTAGAGGAATTGTTTGACTTCAGATTTATTTAAATAAGAGTGGTTTTGAATGAATGACTGCTGAGAGATTAAAACTGTCTCCAAAGACTTATGTTCCTGGAACTTTGCAGCTCTCTGTGCATATAACTGAGATGCTGTGTTACTGCTTTCAGTATTCTGTCTAGCTACACGCTTATTAATCAAAAGTGCTCTCAACAAATTTTCTGTAAAACTGACATCTTCTTTCAAAACTATCTGATTTCTAATTTCTGTGCTGTATTTCCATTAATCATCACAATACCAGGTACTTATTGGAAAGGTGAAATTTCTATAACCTCTTCAATTTCTCCTTAGGTAAAAGAAGAGGAGCAATCAGCCAATCACACATTGATGATTCAAGAGACACTGCAGCAGGCTTCAGTGGAGCTGTCTGAACAGCATCACTTGGTCGTCTCATCAGATGAAGTGGAGGGAATTGAGACAGTGACTGTGTATACGCAGGGTGGAGAGGCTTCAGAATTCATAGTTTATGTTCAGGAAGCTATGCAGCCTGTAGAAGAACAAACTGTGGAACAATCGGTGCAGGAGCTCTAGAGAACAGTGTTGAAAGGAGATGGCTACTTGATTTGCCAAAGCCAAAAGTTTGGGGTTTTTTTCCTAGCCAAAAGCAAGCAAGCTGACAAATTTTCAGGTAATTCGTGAAGCGAGACCTTGTTACTAGGTAGGGATCTGACTGGCTGGATTGTATCAGTAACTTAGACGTATTATGTACAAAACCTCCTCAGACTTTTTTTTTCTAGAAAATGTTCATATTTGCAGGAAAAAGTATTCTTCCCCTTCTTACAAGATCTCTCACCTGATTCCTGTAAAACCCCACAAATATTGTCTGTTCAAAACCGTGTTATCGCACAATGATAAAACATCTATAAAGGTAGCTGTCTAGATGTCTAGAGTGTCTAGAAAGTCCACACCTCCCATTTTATACGTGCTTAATGTGTGCTTGGCTTGACTGGAAGCAGAGTTGTTTTTTCTTTAAATTAGAAGGTCTTCTTATTTCTGAGTACATGCTTAGAATGTGTTTGCCGAGTTGCGGATCTAACCCAAACAAAGGCTCAAGGCTTTAATTAGAAACATACCACAGATGGACTGTAGTTTCTACTTGTGAGATGATCCTTTGAGTTTGGGAGGTATCTAAAGCCATATACGATAATTCTGGGTACCAGTAGGGTGACTGTTATCTAGTTAATTGAATAATGATAACTCTTTCCATCCCACTGGATAAATACTTGTCCAGTACTATATGATGAAACCAAATCTGTCGAATGAAATATTCTTTTGTTTTTAAGAAAAAAATTATATTGAAATTATTTGTAAATGCTGTAAAAGGTGTATGTTCATATCTTTTAAACAGACATGCTTGTAAATATGATTGTGTGAAAGAACTTGTACAAAAAAATTAAGTAAATATTGACAAGAATCTAGATATTCTTAATTATGCATGTATATAGTTCCAGATTTTTCTTCATGAATCTTGAATTGTTTCTGATGTAATATTTTTAAATTTGATCTATAAAAGTTATTAATTAATAACAAAACTGTCATGTTTTCTTCTAATGCTCTAATTTCTTAAGTGTTGGCTTCCCTTTCACAGCCAAGTAAAAAATGCTGTTTTGCATTGACTCTGACAAATTGTTCCTCCAGTTAGTAGTCTCTAATCAAGAAAGTAGCATAATGAAGTCTAGGCGGACCTTTTTATGTGATTGAACTTATTTATGGGCATTCTGAGTAGAAAAGTGGAAAAAAGCTTTTGACTAAGTTGATGTAATGTAGTGAGTTGGTTGTCTGCCTCTTCGAAGTCTGCTGGATTCTAGTAATGCTATACAAAATCAGAGTGCAAACATTTAGTGGTAGCTTCTCCCTTAACTGTGATGATAGGGAATTTAAATTTGTTAATGGAAAAGAACTGAAAATCGTTCGACGTTGGTGGTAGCTATGTTTCCTCTGGTTTAATCTTGAAAGTGCACAAGAAGCCCCAGGGATGTTACATTTGTAGGATGGAGACCTTTTTGCCATTTGGTATCACTGGCTGGAGCTGATCACAAATGTCAGTGTTGATTTCTTATATGTTCAGTAACCTTGACTAGAATGAGCCCAGAAGTGTTTAATAGCATTTGCAATGTGACAGAAACTGATGCACCAAATGTATCAAGTTGCTTAATCCACATAAGAAACTTTGGTTTTGTAATTACTGGTTAAAATTCAGTGTTGATTTGCAAGAATAATGCTTTCTATTATCTGAAAGAGAAGAAAGCAGTCTCAAAAAGTTTTCTTAGAATTTATTGAAATATTCGTGGCCCACTTGCTGTTAAAACCACATTTGGAAGAGCATCACGATCTTATGTGATAACAGCTATGTTCTTAACGTAAAACCTTTCTGAATCAGTTTAACAATGTATTGTATTATTATTGGGGGGGGGGGGGGATGGAAGAGTATTTTGCTATGCATCACTCAAGAATTCTTACGTAAATTATTTCCAGATAGACTCAGTACTTACGTCTATGAGAAGCGTGTCTGTATTTGGAGGAAGGGTTTTGGGTTTTTGTTTATTTTAATTCCAGTATATCACGGCCATGCATACCTACTGTAATTTAAGGCTTGATTTATAATTGATGAGTTATATCACATTTTCCTACACTAAAGCGTAAACATTTTTGTGAATTTTCTGTATCCTTTTTATTTTAAAAATACTTTTCAATTCAGGTCTTTTCTTAAGTTCCAGTTTTTTCCCAACTCTGCTTGGAAATGCAATGGTTGGCAGCATACGAGGTGTAAGTCAGGAAGGACTTTCAGCTGTGTTCGGTACTGCACATTGATTTCTTGCCTCCATACTTAATACATTTTCTTCTTTCTAGAATATGCAACATCTGTAATGCTATGAGAAGATAAGTACTTTCTCTTCAATGTAAGCCATTGTACTTCACAGTCCAAAGATTCGCATTTTTTTCAGAAGCATAAAGAAAACAAAGAGAACTTTGTTTATACCAGGCGTTTGTTTTGAGAGGCCATGGCTGTTCCAGTTGTCTTTTGTCTGGCTTTGGAATGACCAAAAAGGTAAGAATTAAATCTTTTGCTCGGCAAACTCTGCTGCTGTTATCACCTAAACAGCACAGATTGTTTTTAGTGTAGAGCCAACTCCTTTTATCCAATTAATCTTTTCTGAGGGTTAAGTGACCTTTTCAGTTTAGAGGAGACAAGCAGTTAGAGTTTTCAGTTAGTCAAGTAACTCCTGCTTCTGAAGATTATACATTCTTCCCACACACTAGTAATTTTCATTAGCATTTACTACACTATATGATCTTCTGTTTTTTCCTCTTTCTTCGACACCTGAGGAGTATCCTGGCTTTAGGCTAACACTTGGCAAATATTACTCTTTAAAAGCTTATGCATGCATAAATCGAGTAACTGATGGGCTAACTGATCTGCACAGCTAAGAGCACATCATATGTTTCTGGGAATGTGTTGAGCACAGAGGGGAGATAGCGCTTGGAATCGTGCAAAGATTTTAAAAAATAGAAAAAGGAAGCTGCAAATAATTTTAGTGGCAGCAGGGTCTTATTTAATAGAAGGTAAGATTATGATGCTTGAAGCTGACTTCTTCGAAAGGTCTTAACAGAATTGAGTAGGAACACTAGTTCCGGAAGGACCTCGTGTTACAGAATGGCGTAGGCATCTGTACACAAAGGGGAAAATTTGGACCTCACAGGGCAAAAGGCACAGGAGAGGGTATGGGAAACGGAGGCTCCAAAACTTTTTACATCCCTAATTTATTATATCCATAGAGGGTAATTTCTCTTTCCGGAGTAGAAGATGGGATCTGCCTTTCTTTCTGATGTGATTTTGTTTCTGTGGCTGGTTGTGGTTCCTCTCGATCCCAGCACCATTTCTTGATACTGGTGATTTTAATCAGCTGCTGTAGCATTCTAACTTACATGAAGCTGCACTGATCGAGGCTTTGTACTGGATCTGTATCACTTACCTGCAAAATCCATGGGATGAAAAGAGAAAGGAACTGCATACTTCTACTTTGCTGTTTTACCTCAAATTTTGGGTTGTATGAAATCACAGCTAGAGACAAGCGTACTACAGAGATGATAATGTTAGACCAATTGTTCCTACTATAATAAGGAATTACACTTCTTGAGTATGTATACTTGAAATGAATGCTTTTAATGGCATGTTTTCAAACAAGATTACAGAAGTGACATTGCTGCGAGTCTGAGATTTTCGAAATGTTTTAATAAATTTCTTCTAAAGTTGTAAAGTTCTGAGTCCACACAGCATCCTAGAACTGCCATATAGAATATGGCACTTAATCCATTCGGTCTTAATAAAGGAAAAGAAAAATGCTTTCACATTCCAATAAATTTGCTCACAACATGGACATGTGCATTACAAACTTAAAAAAACCAAACCGAACCCAAACCACACAACCCCTCCCCCTGCATCTCCAGAATAAGCAACTACTGTTAGCACAGTAGAGAAAGGAAGAAAGTAGCAGAAATAATAGTGTAAGAGATTCAAATGTTCAAATAAATGTTTTAAGATCCAAGTGGGCCGAGAGTTTGGCATGTGAGGGAATCTTTTGGAGCTGTGTTCAGCTGCAGGATCAGGATTTGATTTTTGGCTTGAACTCTTCATGCCTGCCTATGGAAGAGTCTTGTCATTAGCTGCTCCAGATTGTTGAAGCTTCAGTGAAGTCAACGGAGATGTGAAAATTCACCCAGTGAGGCAGTTTTAAGTACCAGGCCCTTCTGAAGATCAAACTCTTGGGATGAAAGAGTGTTGAACAACCGAGATTGACCACTATGGGAGAACGTTTTTCCAAAGTCACACCTAATCTTTTACGGAGGTAGGAGAATTATCAACCAGTCTTACACCTTAAAAGACTGCAAGCCTGTCTTTTCTTGTCTTGCTTAAATGTGGAGCTGTATTTCTGTAAGAACAGAAAGGCTCAACTGAGGACTGTGCAACTAGCATTGAATTGAAAAGAATATTGATTTTTATTTTTTAATTCTTCTGATCTGAAAATAATGATGACTGTTATCAGGGTGCACATAGCAGAGCTGAGTGAAACAGATGGCGTACACAAAATCGTAGTATATGGATTGTTATAGTTTGTTTTGTGATTTGTGTTGTGTTTTTTTTTCACACCAGATTACAATTTCTGCTTTTTGTAGGTATGTTTGAGCTGTATCTGAAAGTTTAAACAGGGAAAGACATGAGCTCATTTGCAGACTGCATCATTAGCAAAAATGTGGTTTCTTTAAGTAATGCTAATAATACAGTCTTTGCTCATAACATGATAAACTGCAGATGTTCTTTTCCCTTTTGTCATATGATGACAGTGAGGTTACTGAGTTGTACTGCACATGGCTTGACAGCTTCTCAATTTACATTTCCAGCTTTCCCATAATTAGCGGACATCATTTCCATCAATAGCAGCACTGCTCCATTTGTCTTTTTTTCTTCCTTGAAATGAGGACAACTTTGCATCTTGGAAGACTTTCATGTTCACTCAGCCACAGAGAGGTATTTTAGCACATCCTGAAAGTATCAAACTTGATATTATGACATAAATATGCAGTATCGTATTCATCTTTGCTGTAATTCCACAAGGTACAGGTAATTGGTTAGGTGATCTTTCATGTGCTCCTGTTCTCCACTTGCCTGTATTGGGTTTTAAGTGATTAAAAGCAGTGCTACACATTTCAAAGGACAGTGCAAATTACAGAGCCTTTGTTGTATGTTCCTAACAAAAAATTCTGTTCCAGTCTGTTGTGTTCCCCTCTGTCAATCTTCAAGATGGTTGAAGCAGAGAAAGGAAACCATCACGCGTTTCTCTCTTGCTAAATACTAATGGATAAAAATGCTCTGCTTATATGTAAACATAATTCCTAAGGTTTGAACCCTTGCATTTGAATTCTGCTTTGTACAGGAGTGAAAGCAAAATGTTTTAGAGTACCAGCAAAATGTTTTAGAGTACCAGCAAAATGTTTTAGAGTACAAAACATGTTGATGCTTAGGGAATGACTTGCTGCATTGATAAAAAGCCATCAGCTATGATAGGTATTTGTCAAGGGGGACAGACTCAGCCCTCGGTTACAGTGGAGCTAAAGTTCAATGTAAGAATGCTAGAAAGAGACTACTGCAGCTGCAGCAGCATCTGGTCGGCAAGTGACTCCAGGTAGTCAGTGTATTCCTGATAGCACTATGTGCAGGAGGGGACTTCAACTCAAGAGTTCTAGAGTTGCTTACTTGTTTTAGTGCAGCTCTATTTTCCTCTCTCTGCTCTCTAAATGAAGTTTAAGGTGCCTAATAAATCAGTTTGTAAGCCCTTTGGATGAAGGAAGGGGATGGCAATAGTTATCCTAGTTTAAAAAAAAAAAAAAATCTTTCTTCTGCGTGCACACATTGCTCCCACACTCCCGACTCCTCTCCCCCCGAGGGGCGCAGGGGTGGGGACGGGGGTTGCGCTCCGTCCATCCCAGCCCCTCTCGGCCGCTCCTCCCTCCTCACACGTCTCCCTGCTCCAGCGCGGGCCCTGCCCCGGGCTGCAGTCCTTCAGGGACAACCTGCTCCCGCCTGGGCTCTCCATGGGCCACAGTTTCTTCAGGGGAAGGCTATACTTAGTAGAGCCTGGTGAAACTGGATTAGCCTTTTTTTTTTTTTTTCCTTTAACTCAGTAGAGTTTTTTTCTGCTGGGTTCCAGTGACTCCATATCAGCCTACAACTCCTCAGAAACCAAGGGAGGAAGAAGTTGGAGCTAAGGATTACTGAAAATATTCTTTGTCCTTTCCCCACTCTCTCTTGACTTCGGTTTACATCAGTTGACCAGGTGATTGATACCAAGTGCCCATGTGTACCCTGATCAACAATATTTAAGGATTTCACCAGAGGAGAATGGGCAGGGCTTAGTGTGATACAAAAACATGGAATGATGAGATTGTCATTGAGGAAAAGAAATACTAGGCCAAGTAACATGATTAACGTCCTGTTGGGGAGAACTATTAGCTTGGAAGGTAGTACCTGAAATAGTAGAAACTCCTCTTCTTGAGTTGCTCTATTATTGCACTGAGTAAAACACAGCCAGACATTGGGACTGAGCCTGGTGGGAAGAACAGGGCAGCTGACCTCAAAGGCTTCTCTTATACCTCGGATTTCTGGGCATTAATAACAGCAAAGGAGAACAAAATGACATAAGATCTTTTTTATGTTCAGAGCCATACCTAACAAGGATGCTTGTCAGAGTTTACTCTGAAGGAATTGATGGGATGGGCATTGATGGGATGTTAAATAAGAGCAAAATTGTCACTTATATTTTCTTATTCTTATGTCAGTTAATCTTCACGAAAAGTCCAGTGTAAGACTTGAAGTGAGTAGTGGTTGCCAGTAAAATACAAAACCACAAAATAAATGTCTCTGACAGTGCTATACATGACCTTCATATTCTCTATAAAATATTTTTTACGGTCTTGTTTGCTAAAAGTGAATGAAGAGGGAAATCACAGTCAATACATTGCACAGAGCTCTGCCTGATTTTTTAAATGCTGTAAATTTTTCTGCAAAGCTGGAAATAACATTATGAGCCTAGGTAAATTAAAAGGGATCAAAAGGTCTTCAGTGTTTTGGAATGAAATCAAAAAATTAATGGGAATTTATAGAACAAGCTTTGTTATGTGTTTTTCTAGAGTTCAAGGAACGTTATCTTCTGGAAAATAAGGGATCATTTTGTGTCATGCACCCAAATGAAATACACTATAAGTGTATTTTACAGGAACACATAAGATACATGAGACTGAGACCATAGGAGCCACCTCATCTGTAATATTCCTTATGGGCTAGCAATGAAATAAAGGACGAAATATCACAGCGTGTTACGGAGCTAGTCGATGTTTTTACAATGTGTTTCGGAAATGTTTCCCCTTTTTGATTAGCCTTGGTAGCAATTATTTTGCTACTACCATTAGGAGTGAAAATACTTTCTGGGAGCTGAAAGCTGAATGGGCTGGGGGCATTAAAAATAGAGTATAGACTTTTTTAGTGCTAGGTAGCTTGTTCAAATCCATATTCAAATGGTAGTAATCAAGTATTTCTTTCATCTAATGGTAACTGAATGAGTTAAAGAGGTCAAATCCAAGATACGATAGAAAATGTCCAAGTCAAAAAATCTCCATGTAATTGGGAATGAAGTAGCATGTCAGTTTTTACTGAAACAACAAAACTTCAAGCAGCCACACGGAGCCTGAATTTAGGTCATCCTCAGAGTAGTTGAAAAACACCTTAGCAGATCAGTGGGAAAGTTTCTGTGGCTGTTGTGATGCAAGTTCTGTGACATGCCTTTTCTTCGCTGAAAATAAGATTTTCAATTTTGGTGATGACACAAGTGTCAGGCTTTTTAAATTATTCTGTCTGAAAGCTAACATCCAGTACAGCGATATTTTGTGTTAGAACCAATCAGTCCAAGCTGCCAGTATTGGAATTTAAAAAAAAAAAAAAGATTTAAAGAGAATATGTTGCTGGTGAGAGCACTTTTCACCAGTGGGACTGGAGTCAGAGTGGGAAGTAAACAATCCTAGGGCAACTGTAAGAACTTCAGACTAGAAAAAGAATGGAAGACAAAATAAGAAACATTTTTTTTATGATCATTTTATCAGTTTTCATCATGTCACAAGTTCAGGACTTGCAAGACACACCTGAATTTCAAGAAAAAAATTCGTTGCTGATTTCACCTTGTGGCTTGTGTTGTCTCATTACAGCAGGTGCCTGTTCATGGCTCAACAGAAGCAGGGTACATGAGTGATGCTCAGGAATACCAGTAAATTATAATTCTCTAACTGATGTAAAAAAGTCTGGATGATTTAACTCTGGGGTGGTTTTGTGCATATCTCTTACCCCTTGATCAAAGGTCAATCAGTTTATCCAGCAGAAACAGCCGTCCTTCACTTGCCACGAAGTTAGCCTAGACAGTGACATTCTATAAAGTTCCGTTTTAGCTATTCAGGTTGCATTTTAAATCTTTAAATAATGAATTGCATGTGAAGTCTTGTCTATTTAGAGTGCAGTCCCACTAGTGTGGAGATGCTTTCCATTTCTGTTTGGGTGATTCTGGTACCTTGGGTGTTGACTTGAACTCCCGGGCACTGCCACAGCACCAGAACTTTTTACTACAAATCGTAATACTTGCAAGTTCTTATGGCATAACTGTGTTGTTTTGTGAGGTCAGAAAACAGCTGGGGGACAGTAACACGTGAAACTACCAAACTTACTTACTGAAGTGCTAGACCGATGTCCACTTTTGAACCTAGAGGTGTTCACCAAAGACAGTGTGGTCCTCAGGTGCTGCTCTCTTCCATTTGCTGGCGTTTACTCAGTAGCTTCGCCAGCAGAAAAGGTCACGTAGGAGCTCTCTAATCTACTCCAAGGAAACTGGAGCATTGACTTAATCCCATACACTTCCCTTGAAGCGTATTAGAGAGTTGCACCTGAGCCCTCTGCTCCCAGAGCTATTGGGCAACCTCAGGGAGGCGGCTGACCACGAGCGTTTTGGGGACTTCACTGAGGTCAACCAATACGGCTGTGGAAAAGGGGGCAACGGTGACAGGGTAAAACTCCTTACGCTGCTGTAGCTAAGGCTGGGAATATCATGATAAGATGTTTTAGTTTTGTGTTACTTGAATGTGTTTCTTATTTAGAATAAATTCTTTTCCCATTTGCCTGAATAGAATATTTTTTTCCTGGCAAAAGGTCTTTGCTAACATAATAACATCTGCGTTAGAAATGTGACCCGCTGTAGTTCTCTATCTCTCTCTTAAGGTTTGATTTAAAAAAAACCAAAACAACAAAACCAAAAACATGGACGAAGCTGTAGATGGTGTACTTTAGCCAGTCTCAATGCTTTAATTCTCCTGGGTCAGCATGGAAAAAACAAACAAACAAACAAAACCAACTAGCTGACAGAAAATTTCAATTTGTATGTACTTTAGCAGAAAATAAATAACAGAGGCACTGCCACAGTGATTGTGTTATGCTTTTTAGCGATTAGTCTAATACTATTTTTATTTTACTTTACCTGAAGCTGCAGCAGAACTTCCAGCTTTCCATGCAATGCATTTAGCTACAGAGCCTCTCCAGAGCCTTGTCTGAAGTGAGGAAAACAAGGGAAGGAGGTAAAACGATTAGACTTTTGTGTAAAGATGCAAGATGTTACTTTTGAGTAAACCTTACGTTTATTTAGTCATACTTAAAACAGGGAGTCAGCATGAAATCTATTCCTCGTATTCTATACTAAGCAAGATGCACTATGTGCAGTTTACTGCACTAGGTTTTTTGGGTTTTTTTCATTTGGGTTTTTTTTTAACCACCTTAAAACTGTTACAGCAGGAAGTGAAGTGCAACACAAGATCTGACAAGAATTGATAAAAAGGAAATACATTACTATGTCATATTCTGGAGTTAATATAAGCCTATTTATTTTACTATTAGTTTGTACTAGAGCAGAATTTAGTCACCGGTTGATCTTGTGGTAGGTGCTGTAAAATCACACCAAAAATCCTTGCCCAAAAGATCTTACTTTCTAAGTAGGTAGGATTGATATGCATTCTTAAAATACAGTTTTTCCATGTCTGTAAATGGAGAATTTCAGCAGGGAGTAGCTGTAAATCTGTGGCAGAGCCAGGAGAAGCCAGGTATCCTTGTGTTGTCTTTCCTCTTGATATACAAAACATAAGGAAGTTGCAGAACAGCCTACAGGCAGGTGGAGGGAAACATGTGGAACCTCTCCTGGAAGAAAGCTTTTCTCACAGCCAAAAGGGGTCTTCACTGACATTCTTCTCTGCTATGTCTTCGTACAGTGCAATGTCTTTATGCAAAGCAGTGTGGAGACAGTGCCATACGTAGTTGTGTGGATCTGTAGCTCTGTGAACAAGTGAGAGCCTGGAGCTTCTTGAGTTCTGGTAACTGATATTTCTGTGGTAGAGGGAGTGGAAGCATGAAAGCACAGATACTGACTGAATGATGGCAGCATGATTTCAGTTGGTACGCTGTTTTTCAAACAGTTACATTTTTGGTTAGTATTCCCAGCATGGGAATCTATATGGGACTAGCTTTGAACGTCTGTAGATACGTAAAATCAGTGTATTTTGTCATATAGCTACTGTCTAGCCTCTCGTGGTAGACGTTAGTAGATGCCAAGGTAGGAGTGTAACACCAAGGCAAGCATAAACACAGCTTGCAAAACCACAGGTAAGGGATATTCTTGAAAAGCCCGATTTTGTAGTGTTGCAAGAGAGAAGTGTGTCTGTCTTGATTTAACAATATTAATGCCTTTAGCAGCAAAACTCTGTATTTATACTATTCTATAGGTAAGCCACAAGGACTTCTTTCCTCCTGCCAACCCCTCGAAGCAATGAGAGTGCTTTGTCTTAAGCTACAAACTTTGTTTTTTACTTCCTTCTCTGTTTTCACAGCCTTGTTTGCTACCTGTTAGCGTCTGCACTTTATGCTTAAGTTGGTTCACAAAGACTTCAGGGCACTGAGTGCTGTGAGGCATCAGTAAGGTTTCTACACTAGATGTCAGAATGTCCTACGTCACAGCTCAGCATGAAGCCAGGTTGTCGTTTAATTGCGTATTTCCCAGTTGAGCCAAGATCCATCTGAAGTGGACGTTCATGCTTATTCCCTCATATTCAGAAGAATACGCCTTGCCACTTTTGCTCTGCTTTCAGATCTCTTGATGCTTCTTTGTTATGCGGAATGCGTAGGTTGGTCCATTTTTCAACCTTTGTTCAAGGCAGATTGCTTTATCCGCATACTCAGACGTGTAAAAGGATTCTGTGCATTAGAGGATTTTACTTGTTCTGAGACGATAGATCCTGCTTATAAAACAGAAGGCACTAAGACTTGGATACTGTGTGATTTACTGCGAATGCAAACCGTTTCACTGAGGCTGACACCACAAGGGTATATGAATTTGTGTTTAAATCACCCTCCCAGTGATTTAGAAGGACTAGTCAAATACCTGATTTAGAAACTAATAATTGAGCCTGTGTGAGCTGGCAATTATGCATGCGGTAATTGCATGTGTTAGGAGCATGTATCATGAAAATGGGAACCAATGGGATTATACCACTTCTCAGGAGGTTTTAGAGATTGAGAGGAACAGCTAGTGTGGTTAAAAACAAAATTAGCTATGCATACGTGGAGATTATAAAGCATCAGCACACAAACAACAGAACTAATTCTGCAATGCCAATGAGCTCGGGAGCTCGTCGCCACCGAGCGAGCGTCCAACTGCACGGTGGGTTGAGGTGGGAGCTGGGTGGTAATTGCTGCGCTCCTGACACACAGGTGGCTGGGAGACTCTTGCAATATCTGGAATATGAGATGAAGCTGCTGTAAAATTAGATGCAGAAGAGTTGCTCGGGACTTGCTGAAGAGCTGCACCGCCGGTTTCTCAGCATCCAAAGGTCAAGTCTTATTTGCATAAAACAGAGCATTGCAACAGCTCGCCGCGCAGGTAGCGGCCCGCAAAGGTCCCAGCATGCTGCGGTGTGTTTTGAGCCAAATGCCCTTGTGATGATTTTTGTTTTCGTAGTGTTGTAGGCAGGGAGTGAGCTTCTAAGAAGTCAGTCCAGTGAAAGAGGTAGTTTAAAACTTTCGCCAGTAACATGTACATTATCCTAGCAGAAATGCACAACTAATAATAAAACGTTTCTCCCTAGATGTAACTCTCTCTTACATTCAGTTACACAAAACTTGTGAGGCTGTTTATAATAAGGTTGTCTGCTGACTGTAAATAGTATCACAATCCTTCTGAGTTATTCTTGCCATCCTTCTTTGTCATTTGTAAGATAAAAATAGTAGAGGTTAAAGCAGTATCATTCTTTAGTTAGTGACAGGTAGCTACAACTTAAATAAGGATGCAATTCCTTTTTTGATTGAAAATGAATTTTCAGTAATCTTAAAAAGGAAATTCATAGGATGATGGTCTTGAAGATTGCACAGAGCTAGATGTCCAGGTCTGGTCATCAGAGGTGAGGAGTCCTTTGCATGCCCTCTGAAGTGTTTGAATATCATGAAGTTTTTGAAAATCAAGCAGTATGTAACACAACCTGGGCTTCCAGTCTTAGTTTCTCCTTTCTTAACATGGGTATCAAGAGTACTTACCGACATCGTGACTGGTATACCAGTATGCTTATTAAGTCTGCATAACAGAAAACCAACAGACAACAGAAATATTTTGGAAGCTGGCATCAACATTGAAAATGTCGTGGATATTTTGGAGACATGTCTGCCCTTGTTTCCTAAAAGGACCTTGGACCTTGGTTGTAGGTAGCTTGTCTCCAGTCCTGCCTCTGCCCCTGTCTCCTGGATGGACCTCAGACCTACACTGTAGCTTTGTCCGCAGCCGTGCCTCCTGCCCAGTCTCCTGCTGTTCCTCACTGCGTTCCCTAGGGGAACCCTGGACCTGATTCATCACCTTGCCTTGTCTGGGACTGCTGATGGAGCCTGTTACAACCACCCGGCTCTGCCCGTGCGGTTTTAGGTCTGATTGACAGACTGAGGAAAGCAGTTGGACCCTACTGCCTGACGGGCTTGTGAATGCTACTGCAATATGAATATTTGTGAATAATTAGCTTGACCATTTAAGCATGTCTAATGTTCTCTGTGGCCTTTACGTAGCTGCAAAGCACAAATACAAGCCAAAGCAAGTACATCTATCCCAACTTCATTATGTATATCTGTAAGTAATTTGAACATTGTTTTCCTAAACAATTTTTAAATTTGTAGTATAAAACTAGTACTTCAATTCTAAATCTCAAGTTAAGTTGTTCTGCATTAAAAAGAAGCCTGGAAAATTAATTCATCTGTACATTAAGAACTTTGAGCATTGGAAGACATCTTCCACACTATCTATCTATGCTAAAGCCTGAGATGTTGCTAGAATTTTGAAAGGAAAATGTTGCCTTAATGCAAAGTAAACTACTATAATTTTTTTTCTAATCTGCATATTAATTACTGTCACATAGCTGATGCAGTGGGCTGCAGCTAGATTCATCCCATTTAAATCAGTTTAATCCTTTGCAAGCTTGCAAAAGTAATTATTCTGCATTTCCATCTAACACTGTGTAATAGAAACTTCAATCTGTTCAGCTCCTGCTCCAGACCCTTGGTGACCTTTCTGCTCATACACCAGCAACACTGACTGCAATTAATTTCTTCTGTCATTGGGAACCTTCTTACATTGATCTACTCTTCATAAAGGATGGTAAACTCTTACCTGCTGGATTACCCTTTGAATAATGTCTCTCCCTCTCATTTTTACTTTTATCAACTGCAACGTTTGGGTCATGCATTTCACGGCGTGGCTTTCTTGTTCAGCATGTAGACTATATTGCCATTAATTGCTGGTAGTGTTTCCTTGCTTTGGCCAGCACAGCACTCTCTGGGAGTACAGCAGCTTCTCTGCATCTGCTCCATGTGTTACATTTCTGCCTTGGCAACGATAAGTGCTGCGCTGCTTAATTTGTCCTTTGGCTGAATTCGTCTGCTTTATCAGCTTGATTTAATTGACCATGTAGTGAACCTGAGGTGCAAGCCATTTCATCTGACTCGGGGGCAGCGTATTACAGTGGGCAGAGCCACTTTGTGGTGGCGATGCAGCAAACGTATTAATGTGGCAGAGATCTCTCTTAAAAGGCTTGAATTCCGTTCTGCTTTAGGATTATATAGTCCACAGAAAATTGCAGTAAATCACTTCCTCATGGATTTGCGTTTCAGATTCTCCCATTTATTCCTTACCTCTTTTGCAAAATTCATTTCCAATTCAGAGCCCATTGAGCCTGAGCTTTCTTCTGTGACCATCATTAACACAATGATGATAATCACTCTTTCATGAGTGTGGCTATTATCTTGCCTGGTTTTCAGAAGTGTTAAGAGAAAACAGCAAAGACATCACTTGATGTCAAACATAGAGAGAGATATATATATTTGCATGACGTTCAGATGAACTGAACGACTTGCAGAGCTGTGGCTGTTTCTAGGAAGTGGCCCAGAATAACTGAAGCTATCATTACAACATTCTTGTAGCCTTTCTTCTGGGTACAGGTGACAGTTTACTGCAATCATTCTACATAGCTAAACAAGATGTAGAAAATACGCAGCTCTGTAAGACAGGGCAATTTCACAACTTTTCAGCCTTCACAGGTGATTCAGAGATTAGTCCACCTACAATTTTTCTTGCATTACTTAGTATGTCATTTTTATGTGTATGTTTAATCCTTTTATGTAATCCTGCTTCTTTGTTAATCTTTCAAGGACAGATAATTACAACTGTTTGAACTGACATGGAATCTCAGCCATGTTGAGATCGGTGGGGATCCAACAGTAACACAGAAAAGTGAGCAAGATGGAGCTTATTGCAGCTGCTATATTTAGATATGTGCATATTATTAACTAGCAGACACCATTTTATTATACATAATGAAATTACAGAGCAATGATAATCATTTACTTACCGTTATTAAATACTTCTGTAGCTGTAGCAATTGAAACCTCAGTTGGGGTCCTTCACAGTTACCTGAGAAATTACAGTCCCTGTCCAACCAGTCTCCAAGTTGAATTCTGAAGTACTTGCATTGTCCAGTAAAGTACCTTACCTCTAACGTATTCTGCCAAAACTGCTGTCGTGGTTTAACCCCAGCCGGCAACTAAGCCCACACAGCCACGCGCTTACTCCCCCCCGGTGCGATGGGGGAGAGAATCAGAAGGGTAAAAGTGAGAAAACTCGTGGGTTGAGATACAGACAGTTTAATAGGTAAAGCAAAAGCTGCGCGCACAAGCAAAGCAAAACAAGGAATTCATTCACCACTTCCCGTGGGCAGGCAGGTGTTCAGCCATCTCCAGGAAAGCAGGGCTCCATCACGCATAACGGTTACTTGGGAAGACAAACGCCATCACTCTGAACATCCCCCCCTTCCTTCTTCTTCCCCCAGCTTTATATGCTGAGCATGACGTCCTATGGTATGGAATATCCCTTTGGTCAGTTGGGGTCAGCTGTCCCGGCTGTGTCCCCTCCAAATTCCTTGTGCCCCCCCAGCCTCCTCGCTGGTGGGGTGGTGTGAGAAGCAGAAAAGGCCTTGACTCTGGGTAAGCACTGCTCAGCAGTAACGAAACATCCCTGTGTTATCAATCAACACTGTTTCCAGCACGAATCCAAAACAAAGCCCATACTAGCTACTATGAAGGAAATTAACTCTATCCCAGCCAAAACCAGCACAACTGCTCAAACTGTTACTTACACTGCAAATAAAGGACCTAGTGCCTTGGCAGCTTGGGAAGGATGTAGAGATGATAATCCTCAGCTGCCCACCCTTTCACACTCTCCCCACGGTTTTTGCCTTGTGAAGCAGCTGCTGAACTGCTCCTGATTTGCATTCTGATAATACAAGGTAATCTCAGATCATATTATCGTTGTGCATCGGGTTCAGTACTTGCTTCAGGAGCCGCTGAGCTGTTCGTACAGCAAGAGAGGGAACCCTTAATGGAGGGCAGTGTCAGCAGCTGCTGCGGTCATCTAGGCACGCCTCCTCTTCACCGGTCAGAGCCTTACAGGTATCGAAATGAAAATTTGGCCCCAAATGGACAAGATGAAAGGAAAGGAAAGGAAATTTTGATCTCCCAACACAGTCACTTTTGGATCAGTTTGTTACTCCCTGAGCTCAAGAAGAGTTTTGTTGATAATTTCAGAGGCAAAACTCGGGGCACTTTTCCATCATGGGACTGGAAGACAGAGCAGTCTAGATGAATATGGCAAAATGTAACATAAAATCAAATTTTCAAACACTCAAGCAATAGATTTCATTCTGTATAAAGGAGAAACCCATCTGGCAGCCGCTGATGATTCAAAATGTCAAAGATTACATGTTAATTGACTCTCTAGCTAAGAGTTGCTTATTACCTTTCAGTAAGATCTGTGTGCAAGACAAATTGAGCTTTGAGAAGTGCGTGGAAGAGCCATGAAAGTACTCTAATGGGAAAAAACATCATGTGCAAAGGACATCAAAAGTCTGCCCTTGTTTGCTGTTCTGCCTCATTCTTTCTCCCTTTCTAGTTTCTAATAGTTCCAGCCCCGCTGTGCAGCTTTTTAATTAACATCTCTTATTTTATAAAAACGGTGGGAGTAATGCTGCCCCAACCTCCTGTCACTGGGTGTATAGATCAGAAAAAATGGTTTCTAGTCACAAACACGAGATGGAGAAGTAACAAAAGAATGGGGGGGGAAAAAAAAAGCTACTTTCTAAACCATCAGGTCTCTCTGAGTCTGATCCAAAATCCGATGAAAGAAAGGAGACCCTTTTTCCATCGGCTTCAGTGGGCTTTGGAGAGAGCGCTCTGTTCGAACAAGTGCCAGCTGTTCTCCTTTAGTGATTGTAATTGGTAACGGCGCTGCCGTAGCTAAGGATGAAGGAAGCAGCATTCAGTGTCTCCATGGGAAAAAGAATGCCCTTGTAACATCTCGTCCCCTGTGTTTATAATAACAACATGTAGCGAACGTTTGCCGAGGGTATGTTGGTTGAATGCTGGATATGCCCCATTATGGCACTGCAGCCTGCTCCGAGGGCATGGTGGATTCAACAGACTGGTATTGGCATCTCTGGCTATGATGACTTAATCCTTGTTTTGCACTTGCCTGCATCCATTTATCTGGGAAGATCAAAGTGCTGGAAATTAGGAAACTCATTAAAGGCTCCCAGCCCCTTCCTGGAATCAGCAACCCGAACAGGTGCTTAGATACTCTGTAATGGATATTGCACATGAAGTGAATAGAGCAATTTTGTCTGAATGCATCAAGCATGTGCCCCTCCTGTTGCAGGCAGGGAGGGAGGCGGGCAGGGGGGCTGCACGTTGCTGTCAGAGTCAGGGAGAGCCCCAGAACACTTTGCACTGCCCATCGAAAACAAACCCGCCACTTCCAAGCCTCTGAGGAACCAATCCTGCTTCCTTTCTTGACAAACCTCTGCGAAGCAGTTTGTGGTGCTTCAGCACGTAAGGAAGGTACATGGCGTGTCCTGCACGCACTGTCCTGCACAGGTTTTGGGAAGCCTCCAGCAGTGCTGGGGGTTACACTATACCCTCCCAGCTCAGGCCCAAAAGCTCCTTAGCACCTATGGAAAACATACAGTTCTTTCCATCTGTGGTCTTTTATTATCTTTCCTAAAATCTGGCATTGTCTCCTATCACTTTTGCTAAAAAAGAGAGCTTTTTTTTTCCCCCCTCAACCCCCTGGAGACACCATTATCATACAAGCTTTAGCTGGGTGCTGGTCCCAAAGCAGCGTTTAAAGTCTGTGCTTTTTGAAGCGCGATCAATCCAAATATGTAACCGGAGGAAAAGCAACCAGCAGAAGCAGACCTGCACATCACCAGGCATCATTAACATACAGCTTCTTCTTTGGGGGACAAGAGTGCAGACCGCACGTTGAGAAGTGGCAGATTTCTGTTATCGGAGGGTGAAGGGAATGACAGGGCATGCCAGCATTTGTCACAGCTGTGTCAGGGATTGAATGACAAAGGAAGGACAGCAATGTGTCTCTCCCGGCAGATAGTCAAAGATAGTAGCCTGGAGTCAGGGCCACCGTTGTCACTCAGCCATTGTGGAATGCGATAAAGAAACAGCGGCTGCCCTGCCGTTTAGAAGCAGCATGAATTATTAATGGAGCACTTGTAAAAGTAAGTTACCAAAAAAAAAAGAAAAGAAAAGAAAAAAATCAGCATGCTATGCTGCAAATACAGTGATAACAATTCCCTCCCCTCTTCTTTTCTCTTTTTAATCAGAAGATGGAGCATTCCGGGTTGGTTGCTTCTATTTCCATTTAATAACCGAGCGGGGTTGGAGTGACACAGCCTGCGTTCTGAACAGATTCTGCATGCTTTTTCCCCAGTAAATGTTTTGGATCTCTCTCTCCTGTTACAAAACCCTTTATATAAAACCCTGAATGCAAATGGTAAAGTTCCTCTCCTCCCCAGCCCCTTCCAATAACACAAGTTCTCTTTTAATTTTTTTTCTGAAAAGTTTGTCACCTTGTGCAAACCGGCAAGATCAGGTCTGCTCTGTTGTTAAATTTTAAGTCAGATGCCAATTTTTCTCTTCACAAAGTATAGGAGATTGTGGAGTTAAAGTCATGAATTCGTTTTAAAGTTTAATCGCTGCTGGTCTGTTGTCCAGAGAAATTTCTCCTTGAGTGCTCAGACTGAAAGGCAGCTGTGCAGGCAGGCAGTAAATAACAAACTTGAGATGATTGGCGTTAGTGTTTTTAAGGGAATCAAGGATTTATAACCTATTACTTTGTACTGGTGCTCTTCTAAATCCCAGCTGCAGGATTTCTTTGAATTAGTGATGTGCTTGTGATAGCCTTTAATTTTTTCTCAAGTGGTCTTCGGTCCCTTCCTTCTATTTCACCCTCACAAAGACATACAACTTGGGTCTGACAGCCTGAAAACATTCTTGACGGGTTAAAATTAACCCCTTTTTTCACCTCCTTTGTGTCTGAGGTGCACTTGTAATGCTGGAGATGATTTGTAACCGAGCTGCCAGCAAAGCACGGGGAAGTGGAAGTTCTGAGTCACCATTTCCATAAATGCGGTTCGTAGGACACTGTGGGGACCCTTCTGGGGTGTGAGCGGTTTCACGCTCTGCTGGGTCGAGGGAAATGCTCTGCGTGTCTGTCTTCCAGTTCATGCTGGTTTTCTGTCAAGCGTTTGTTTGTTCCTGGCCCTCGCTAATCCTCAGCTTACAAAATAACTCGCATATTCCATCTCCTCCTAACGACCGCGCTGTACAGCTGCAGAAAGGCAGCTGAGCCCATCCACAGTGTAACAAGATGTGAGAAACCAGAAAAGGGCATCAGCAGCACTATCAGATATCGCAGGGAATCCCTGGATGCGATGTTTTGTTATTAAGTTCATACTCAATAGTCATTCTGAGGAGTTGTTTTACTGGGCTCTGAATACTTTCCCTTAGGAGCAGCAAGGATAAACTTCGCATCGGTTTAAGGAAAGGCTGTGATAAATCCGAGTAAGGTTAAATGTGATATAAATATCTGCGTTAACAAAAGAGCAGCTGGCAGTGGCTGTATCTCACAGGGTGAGATGAAGGGAGTGAGATACACGTGGTGTAGCGGCAGCACGGGCTCTCTGTGCGGGAGGAGACGATGCCCTGCGGCCCTCCCACCGCTGGTCCCCAGGACTACAAGTCGAGGAGGAGCGGTCCCTCGGGCATGGGACACTGCCCGGGCTGTTTTACAGACAGATGAACAGAGGATTTGTGTTTATGGCATTGTCTGGCACCTTCTGACAGCGTTATGTACAAACACGTTTTAAAAGGAAAAATAAAATCCTCACCTCCCACAACAAGTGAATAGAAATATGTCTTCTGCTACTGCGATGCTGCCTATAGCATAAATAGAGCTTCACGCTCCTCTAAAAGCTCTTTCATAGCCATTGAAACAGACACCGTAAACTATTCTTGGTAGTAGATAATAAACCTTTCTTTGCATGATTCTGACTGACAAACAAGCAGAAATGAACATACACTGTGGCCAACTGTGGAAAAAGCCTGACTTTTTCATTGTTTCGGTTTAGTTTCATCGCACTAAATTTTCAGATTCCAGTTGTTTTTTTCAAATAATTTTAAAATTAAATGAGTCCTCCTCCGTCTGGAGAAGGTGGCCAGAAATATCGTCCTGCTTTTCTCAGTCCTGCCCCGTGCCAGTGTAGTCCTGGGTCCCTGGGTCACGACAGTAAGGATCATGGATCTAGCCTGTTTAAGACTGGAAAAGCAGAAAAGACCTCAGCCCACCCGTTTCCTGAGGCCGCAGTAACTGCCCTGCTCTGCACAGGCTGAGCAGTTGCATTTTCTGATTGTAAGGGATGCTTTATGCATGAAATAGTGTGAGAAACAGAAAGCAATTTTCCTTTCAAAATGTTGGCACCGTTACATCCAGCTGAGACACGACTGCACAGGAATGCATGAAAATGAAAACTTACTTAGGAAGAAGGGTATAGAACTAAATATCCAGGCTCATTCCAACGACACAGCACAGCTTTGGAAACGCAGGTAGTTTTCCAAATGCTGCCTCACCCACCTCCACCCGCTGGCCCAGTGGCCGGGACATTGGTGTGACTAGAAAGAGAAATCATCTTCTCCGTAGCTAAACTTAACACGAGGGCTTTGTAACGGTGTAATAAGTAAAAGTCATTCTCTGTGGGGAAGATGAAGAAGTGATTCATTTACCTTGTTTTATAGAGGTGTCTTCCAATAATAATTTCCTTACAGCTTACTTGTCCTGTTGGGAAGATACTGTGCACAGGGGAGTCTCGAATCTGTTTACTTCTGCCATCAATAATACATAAAAAAGGAAAGGGGGGGAAAAAAGCCTATAATAACAAATCTTTTACTCACAACAACTTTCATGTGCAGCTTGCAAAGAGGTGTCTCTATAATATGACAGCATGCTTCATCAGTTTGAGGTGGTATATTGGTAGCAGGGCAGAAACAGGCCAGCCTTGGGACTGGACAGGCTGCCGTCAGCTCTTGGGGCAACCATTGCCCACCCACTTGCACTTAAATCAGAAAATATAAATTAGATTTTTGCACAAACCAGATCAAAACTTTACATTACTGAATTACTTAGCTCTTGGCTTTGAGTGCTGTAGATCGGAAAGCTCACCTGTGTTATATCCCCAACTCCTTAGCCTTATCATTCAGCATATAAATAAATATATACATGTATGAATGCTGTGAGTTGTTGTTTCTTTCCCTCCCCCAAGGCACTTAGTCCCTGCATGACAAAAGTAGAAGAAAAATCAAATGTTATCGTTCCTGCCTGAGACAGCATCATTGAGATTCACAGCAATGAAAAGAACTTTGTTTTCTATTACCCAGTCATGGCTGCTGCTATTTCAAATGAACCAGAAATACTTCTGAGTTTCATCCTTCTCAGTTATCACACTTTCCCCTGCTGGGCTGAATGGAGCAAAAACTCTGTTTGTCAAGCGACTGGAGAAACTTTGACGTGAAGCGTTTAAAGAGAATGCTTAAGGAGACGTCGATCACGAGCACACGCACCAGAGGCACCCGGGGCTGTCTTCTCCTTCTGGCTTTATTCCTAAGGTGATTTATTTGCAGTTTCTGAACAGGTTTCCAGTCTTCCTTTCATGAAGTGACTGGGATATTCAAGCTTCTCATTTTACGCCCGAGTGAAGACTAGTAGTTTTAGTAGGGGGAATGCTTGGCACCTTCTGAAAAACAGAGCACATCCCAGCTGTTTGAATTGGACACTAGATTGGGCTCTTGCAATAACCTGCTATTTTGGAAAAAAAGTGCATTCTTTATATATATAAATAGGTGAATATCACTTTCTGGGTGCTGCCAAGTGTATCTTCTGTATGGAATCATATAACTTCTCAGTCTTAAAAAAGTTATTTTTCTTGAATCCAAGATACCTTCTCATAACTTAAGGAAACGTGTTTATCAGGTCCAGTTTTCCACTCGGACTTTGCTGAAGTTCTGCCCGCTTTTGCTAGCAGTGTATTTGACCTCTTGCCCTTAATTTAGAGAAGATATTTTGCTTACAGAGACATTTATCTAACAAGGGCCTGTAAGGGAAGAAAAAATTTGGTTTACAGATGACTTGATTCCCTCAAGGTACGCAAATCAATCACATAAATTGCAGTGTGTCCTGCACTTCAGCTTCAATCAATAGGGGATTAAAACTCAAGTTTCAGTGTGGGGAAAATAAATGTCCATACTGATGCTATTAATAACACCTAGGATTACTAAAAGTGTACTGATGCTTTAAAAATCTCACTTTTTAGCGCTTATGTGTCTTGTTTGGTATTTCCACTGTTCCTCTCTGCTGGGAGAGTGAGAACAGAGGAGGAACTTTGACTTATCCTAACTTGCTGCCAGGCATTTCTAAAAAGGTTTATTTCCTGGAACTTGGTATCCTGCGTGTTGTGTCTGGCTTCACTTGGCTGCAGCAGAATATTAACATGAAAATAAGTCGTGAGCAAAATTAAGAAGGACCTAGTTTAACACAATTTTTTTTTAGAGGGTCTCTGCTCTGCCATGCTGGTCCTCGCTCTGCCACGCTCCTCTTACGTTGTCGTGAGCAAATCACTTAGGTAAAAACAACCCATGGTCGTGTGGCTGTAGGATTCTTAATTCGAAAGCAGGTATTTCCATAGAGAAATTCAGGATGTGTCTGTACCGCTGGATTGGCATACCTCTCCTTTGACTCCAGGTTTCTGGTCCATCTCAGTCTCACTAACTGCCCACTAGTTTTTTCCCCATCTGCAGTGATTAATCTCTTTTGGAATAGTTTGTCTGAGATCCATTAAGATCTGTATGGCCGGGGGGCAGGGATCGCTCTGGTGCCTCCACAAAATACTGTCTCTGGGAGCAGGCTCCCTCTCTGGGGGGTGAAACAATGTTTTGGTAGAAGATGGGAGGTGTTTTCCACACTGACTGGGAGCAGCCTGGAGGCAAATAAAGGAAATACAAGTGCTTGATGCAGTGTTGCATGTTATGCTTGTTGGTCTGCTGGTGGTCAGAGCATTTGGTCTTCTTGCAGAGGTGACAACGATGTTGTATCATCTCTGTTGAGATGAGTCAACAATGTATGTTGACTACCTTTTCCATAGCATGTCCAGAGTTTGGGAGACCTCCATTCAATTCCTTCCCCAGGATGAGAGGACTCAAACTTGCATCCCCGTCACCTGGATGTGGCATTTTCTGTAAAAGTGACTTGGTGCACAACTAAAGCCACCGAGCCACGTGGGAGAGCAAACAGCAGGAGGCCTTGCTTTGCGGAGTAGGCGGATTACTGGGTCCTGGTCCCTGCTACAGAGACCTTTTCAGTGGCTGATATCAGGCAGGATACTTCAGCCCATTTCACAGGCACCCCAAGACAATACTTAATGGTCTGTCTGACTTCTTACAACGTTTTGGTTTTTATACAGTGCTAGAGAGTCCTCTCCACAACTCGGAGCCTGATCAGTTTGTAAGGAAATTGTGAACTCAGTATGTAAAAACCAGTCTACGTGTTGCCTACCCCAGTAGTGCTATTTTACTAATACTTCTGTCTCTAGAGCTGCATCTCTAACTTCACTTGAGGCTGGTACTGAACATTTTCTCCTTCTGATATACAACATAAAAAAGAGACAGAAGTAGGTCTCTATTTTCTGAAGGCATAAAATAATACTCTTTAAAGAAAGGACCATTCTTTGTTGGGATTAAGATCTGCTGCCCTAGCATTTACTACATCTTCTGACAGGTCTTTCCAGTCCTAGACAAAAAAAACAGATTTACTTATATATATTTTTTACTGGCCCACATCTATTATCACACATTTTGTTCTTTTGTATTCAGAAATTGGAGCTTAAATAATGTATTTCTTCAGAAATGAAATTGATAGAATATATTCATCAAAAGTTATTTCCTTATCAGTGTGCTTTTGAGCTAATAAATCCATTGCAGTTGTTAGTGAGTTTTAGAATGATCTCTTGTCTGCTTTAGATGGTTGTCAATGATTTTGAAAAGTGCTTGATGTACATGAAATATGGTTTTGTAGATTGCGTGGTTTAAACTTTGGAGACTTCTGCTTTAATTTACTACAGCGCTCAAATGCTTTTGGCAAAGGAAGCGGCCTGCCTCATGTAGGTCTGAAACCAGAGGCAATTAGGAATGTTTCGCATCAGGAAAAGTCTGTCGTGGCTCTTTACGTGATTGGTTTTGTATCATCATTTTCTGTGAAAGCTGTTGCAGGGAATTGGTGTCTGTCTTCACTGCCATCTGTCAGTGATTGGGAATCTTATAAGCTTTTTAGTGAATTTTGACTCGTCAAAGACAAGATCAGCTTTAGCCAAGCCATCCTGGCAGATGATGATCTAACCTGCTTGTAGACATCTCTGAGCAATATGGGCTTCACAATTCTCACAGGCAGTGTTCTTGCCTGAACTGATCATGCTGAAATTAAAAGTCCAGCATTCTTTGTCCATCCCCCATTTGACCTATTTCTTTCCTAAATCACCCAAACTAGTCTCCAGCTGAGGTCTTACGAGGGCTGCATGAGGAGGAAGGATGTACTCTTGTGGCTGTTGTCATCTTCTGCTCTCGGTGCACTGTGTCCATTGATCCATGGTCTTGCTTTTCACAACATGACCACAGCTTGGTTTCGTGGCAAAAAATTCATCCAGGTTATGGGTGTGGTGGGTCTGGGGGTTGACCCTGGCTGGACGCCAGGTGCCCACCAAAGCCGCTCTATCACTCCCCTCCTCAGCTGGACAGGGGAGAGAAAATATGACGAAAGGCTCGTGGGTTGAGATAAGGACAGGGAGATCACTCAGCAATTAACATCACGGGCAAAACAGACTCGACTTGGGGAAATTAACTTAATTTTATTACCGATCAAAGTAGGGTAATGAGAAATAAAACCAAATCTTAAAAACACCTTCCCCCTCCCCTCCCTTCTTCCCAGGCCCAACTTCACTCCCAATTTCTCTACCTCCTCCCCCCTCCCCGAGCAGCGCAGGGGGACGGGGAATGGGGGTTGCGGTCAGTTCATCACACATTGTTTCTGCCGCTCCTTCCTCCTCAGGGGGAGGACTCCTCACACTCTTCCCCTGCTCCACCGTGGGTCCCTCCCATGGGAGACAGTCCTCCACAAACTTCTCCAATGTGAGTCCTTCCCACGGGCTACAGTTCACAAACTGGTCCAGCGTGGGTCCCTTCCATGAGGTGCAGTCCTTCAGGAACAGACTGCTCCAGCGTGGGTCCCCCGCGGGGTCACAAGTCCTGCCAGCAAACCTGCTCCAGCGTGGGCTCCTCTCCCCACGGGGCCATGGGTCCTGCCAGGAGCCTGCTCCAGCGCGGGCTTCCCACGGGGTCAGAGCCTCCTTTGGGCATATCCACCTGCTCCGGCATGGGGTCCTCCACGGGCTGCAGGTGGATATCTGCTCCACCGTGGACCTCTATGGGTTGCAGGGGGACAGCCTGCCTCACCATGGTCTTCCCCACGGGCTGCAGGGGAATCTCTGCTCCGGCAC